>NC_064929.1:224174300-224482269 GCF_023897955.1 Schistocerca gregaria
CCTCAGATCTAGAAACTATGTTTTCTGCATCGGTCAAAATTCTTCAATACGCTGATAATATACGCATATATGCTGTAGACAATAGATTACAGCACCGGGATATTCATTAGACCTGGCAGTCGGAATATTAATTCGGTGGTTTGATAAACATTGTCTTTCAATATCGGAAAACAAATTTTCTGTTGTACCTTTTACACAGCAACGGATTCAATATAGAGAAAATACCATTCAGTTACATGAAACAGAATTTCCAGTAATGTTACACTCCTGGAAATGGAAAAAAGAACACATTGACACCGGTGTGTCAGACCCACCATACTTGCTCCGGACACTGCGAGAGGGCTGTACAAGCAATGATCACACGCATGGCACAGCGGACACACCAGGAACCGTGGTGTTGGCCGTCGAATGGCGCTAGCTGCGCAGCATTTGTGCACCGCCGCCGTCAGTGTCAGCCAATTTGCCGTGGCATACGGAGCTCCATCGCAGTCTTGAACAATGGTAGCATTCCGCGACAGTGTGGACGTGAACCGTATGTGCAGTTGACGGACTTTGAGCGAGGGCGTATAGTGGGCATGCGGGAGGCCGGGTGGACGTACCGCCGAATTGCTCAACACGTGGGGCGTGAGGTCTCCACAGTACATCGATGTTGTTGCCAGTGGTCGGCGGAAGGTGCACATGCCCGTCAACCTGGAACCGGACCGCAGCGACGCACGGATGCACGCCAAGACCGTAGGATCCTACGCAGTGCCGTAGGGGACCGCACCGCCACTTCCCAGCAAATTAGGGACACTGTTGCACCTGGGGTATCGGCGAGGACCATTCGCAACTGTCTCCATGAAGCTGGGCTATGGTCCCGCACAGCGTTAGGCCGTCTTCCGCTCACGCCCCGACATCGTGCAGCCCGCCTCCAGTGGTGTCGCGACAGGCGTGAATGGAGGGACGAATGGAGACCTGTCGTCTTCAGCAATGAGAGTCGCTTCTGCCTTGGTGCCAATGATGGTCGTATGCGTGTTTGGCGCCGTGCAGGTGAGCGCAACAATCAGGACTGCATACGACCGAGGCACACAGGGCCTACACCTGGCATCATGGTGTGGGGAGCGATCTCCTACACTGGCCGTACACCTCTGGTGATCGTCAAGGGGACACTGAATAGTGCACGGTACATCCAAACCGTCATCGAACCCATCGTTCTACCATTCCTAGACCGGCAAGGGAACTTGCTGTTCCAACAGGACAATGCACGTCCGCATGTATCCCGTGCCACCCAACGTGCTCTAGAAGGTGTAAGTCAACTACCCTGGCCAGCAAGATCTCCGGATCTGTCCCCCATTGAGCATGTTTGGGACTGGATGAAGCGTCATCTGACGTGGTCTGCACGTCCAGCACGAACGCTGGTCTAACTGAGGCGCCAGGTGGAAATGGCATGGCAAGCTGTTCCACAGGACTACATCCAGCATCTCAATGATCGTCTCCATGGGAGAATAGCAGCCTGCATTGCTGCGAAAGGTGGATATACTCTGTACTAGTGCCGACATTGTGCATGCTCTGTTGCCCGTCTCTATGTGCCTGTCGTTCTGTCAGTGTGATCATGTGATGTATCTGACCCCAGGAATGTGTCAATAAAGTTTCCCCTTCCTGGGACAATGAATTCACGGTGTTCTTATTTCAAATTCCAGGAGTGTAAAATTACATTTTTTGGCACGATTTCTGACATGTGTTTCACGTGGATTATTACCGTAAGCTATTACCAATGAAATATATAAATTTATTAATGTTATGAGGTCTTCAGCTGGCACTTGGTGGTGTGCCAATTTCTCTGGTCAGGGGGTGATATACAACGCTCTACTGCAGTCTAATTTGTCGCTCTAATAAGATCAGTCCTAGACTATGGAAGCTTTTTTTTATGGTAACGGTTCCAAAACAGATCTGTCTAAACTTGACAGTCATCAACATCGCTGTCTCAAGAAATGTATAGAAGCAATCCGACTCACACACACACACTTGGTTTTTGTAGTTGATGCGTAGCCACAAACCGGCTTGAAATTTTACATTTTTGACGACACTGCGCTGATCAATAATGTAAACTTTGGCGTAACTTAAAGTTTGATGTGCACTGCGCAAAAGATTAAAACTTACGTAAAGGTTTGGACTTCGTGGATAAATACAATGTCTATTGTTTAGAATATGTGACTGATTTTGAGACTATGTACCCGACAAACGTTCTGTTCAAGAAAATAAAGAGCAAGTAAGCAACTGAAATCCTTCCGTGTTAGATGCAGTTAAAAGGGCTAAGAAACTTTTGTTTTACGGGATAATATAATGTTATAAAGATGTATTTATCTCTCTGCCAGGCATGTGGCGGTGCTACTGGAAAACGTAAGTGGGCACGAAATAAGGGGAATAAGAGAACACTTAGCGGACAAAATGTAATTAATATACTTTGATCTATACAGTACGTGATTCGCGGTCTGTTTCCTTGGAATGTACTGGCTTTTTTGTTTTCTAATAATTTATTTCTCTTACGGGTTAGAAGGATTCCGAGTATAAAGAAATAAAGACGATCCGAAGCTTATAAATGAATAGTATTCATGTTTTGATATATATTGGAAAATTAAATATTTGTTGGCAATATCAAACGAAGCGTACCTCATTGTTTTACGGTCCTTTCCTCTACGTACGTCACAACCATGATGTTTCGTTATATTATGTTGTTGGAAGTATAATAGGTTTCCACACTTCGCAGTAAGTATTACCACTAATTTCCGACAATTAATTTGGTGTGTAAGTAGTAAATCAACATGTAATTGCGTAACCTCTATGAAAATGTAACATATGAATTCAACAAAACTGCGTGAAGCCATGTAGTGGTTAATCAATGCAAATGTATGAAGGGAATACATAATAATAACACCTCCAGATCATAACTATTTTATTAATTTTTTAAACAATTGTGATAAGCTGTCATTTGAGAACGTAAGATAATTTCATATTCTTATTATCTGTTGTATCCAATATTTGAGTTGTGTGAGTAGTTTGACATAGCACTAAGTCAACTACAACTGCTATTGGATTTTTAGATTGTGCTGCAGACATCAGTAGAGGAAAACGAATACGAGTCCACTGAAATAACTTACAGAAGTGTGCTATTCCACCCGTCTGATTTGACATATGATGTCATCAATATGGCGCCAAATGACTATTCTAAGCGATTCCAGTATAGCGCCTATGGCATCATTACATATATATACGGCAACAAACACGAAAATACATGTAAATAAGACAATAACATGTCCCTCTAAAAATACAATGAAACTAACTGGACAACCGCAGGGAAATAATTGGTTTTTAGGGTGCAGACAAGCGAAATATAATAGTAAAAATAAGCCACTATCCCAAAACACACAAAATGACGAACCACAAAATTGCAACATTCTGCTATATCAACAAAAATCTGCAGGAATTGGACACTTCCCTTGACCTATAGAGGTCAACCACAGGTGACAATAACTAAACACCAACTACGAGAAATATAGTCAGAACCACAACACCTCAAAAATCAAACATCCCTACATAAATTAAAACACAGCCAGTACACCATAAATACACAAAACATTACAACCCAATAAGAATACAGGAAACCAATAACACCTTATGAAAATGCCTAACGCATAAACAAAAAACAAAAAAAAAATAATAACTCACTGAAAAAACTTCCAAACCTTAAATTTGGAACTATGAACACTGCCAACGACTTCACACATCCAACACCAAAACTCAAATGAACCCCATACAACACATTACTCTCAGCACATACACATACACAGACACATACACACCAGCAGAGAGCACCATAAAACACAACAAGACGGCATCTACAAACACAACCAACTCATAAACTTCGTGCCATAATAATGTCATCACACACCACAACACTCTTACTAAAGAAATGGGTGGAATTGGATGCTTCCACTGACCCGTTTCTTGGTACGTGTATCATGGATACAATTTCTAAATCTGAAAATATGTTTTTAAAATTGTTTCTGTATGCCCCCTCATGTGCATAGCAGCATTTTGTCTGTAGCTCAATTTTCTAAAAATTGAATCTGTAGTGTATTAGCCACTGTATTTGTGTATTGGCGTTAAAGAAACAAGGAAATTATTAGTCAGTGGTGTAGCATGTTCTTTTTGACATGTCCTGACCTTTGATCTGTGAACTCATTTGACTTTCCAGTTATGGGAAGAGTAGGCTTATAGAACTACGTATTTTCTTTGTGAACAAAGGAATGCAACAAATGAGAAAACACATTTATTGATTGAGTTAGGGTCAGATAGGGTATTTGTAAACTAGGGTTAATTGGATACAGAAAGTATACAATTTTGCTAGAGACACATTTGGTGTAATTGTCGGCAGCATCATTGTCAGCCATCATTTTTTAGGTTGACATCACTACCCTCTCTTTTTACACCTGCACCTACATCCACACTCTTCAAATCACAATGAGGTGTATGTCCTATTGTACCAGTCATTAGAGTTTCTTCGTGTTCCATTCAGGTTTTTGGTGTGGGTGGAATGATTTTTTGAATGCCTCTGTGTGATCTGTACAGACAGTAATTATTCTGATCTTATCCTCGCGATCCCTGTGTGAGCGATGCTTACGGGATTATAGTATATCCCTAGAGTAATCTCTCCCTCTTTTTATTGTTAAATTTTATTAATTGTTGATCTTTTTATGATGAAGGTCTCACAGCTCCATATGTTTTTCTTCTGTTTATTGGGAAGTTGAACTTATTTTTAGTTTATTAAGTTATTTTTCCCAAAAGGGATTATGAAAATAAAATTACTTAATTTCAAGCTAAATAAGAACCATTGTATGTTTAAATTTACTCCTTAAAAATTACAGAGTGGGGTAATTGGGTACAGATACCACATGGAGATTGGAAAAAGTAGGATGATGATATTACGTATCAGGTTTTGAAAAATGCCGTGGTCCTATATTAAAAGGTGTTCAGATTGCAGTTACTGTGTAACTAATGTGTCAAGGTCTTAGCATGACGTTATAAATAAAGTTAAAATGTTTAAGGCAGCTGCCTATGGTGTCCAAAAAGTCAACCATATATGACAAAATTATGGGGTGGAAAGAACATTTTTCTGAGAGTCAAGAGTGAAAGAGTATAAAGAAGTTAAATCTGACTCTTTATACAAGTTTTGCAGTATTTGATTCTAATTTCTTCTTGAGGTTGGAAGGTATCAGTGGTTAAATTAGGCCTCCCTCCGCATATTGAAGCTACACTGGTCAACTAACTGTTTGCTTGCACTTGTGGAGGTGGGAATGTGGCAGTGGAGCTTATGCCATTGGTACAACAATATGTTAACCAGAACACATGCAAGACTCCATTTAATTATGGCCTTTAAAAACTGCAATCCCTGTATTTCTTTGAAGAAACGTGAGTGCTTTCAAAAGTCCAAAAAGAATGCAGGAGATCCATTTGTAGTTTACGCCTTCTACAATGAACTGAATAATTTGTGTTAAATCTGTGGGCCAAAAGATAATGAAAAAACATGATTTGTCAACAGTTGTGATTAGTCTGGCTTTGGCTGTGACCCAACTAGAGTAAGAGCTCTTGGGGAAGACAGAAAGCTACTGAATGTGTTTTTCTAGTGCACCAAGTATGGAATCAACAACTGTTTTAGCCTTTTTTTGCTGCAGATAACACAGCGAATATGTATATCCAAATCTTGTGCTTCTCTGCTGAAAAATTCATCGACTGAATAAAAGGCGTTCTCAAATAAATGTATCTTTAATTTATTTTAAAAAAATGCTTTGTTAGTATGTAGACATTGATAGAGTTTGGAAGTGAATTAAAAATTTTAACACTGGAGTACTGTACACCTTTCTGCACATGAGTTAGATTGTTTAGTTCACAATGGAGGTCAGCCTTCTTCCTTGTGTTGAGATCATGGAACATTTTGTTGATTACATAGTAGGCAGGATTGTCAACTAGAAAACCCGTGATCGAGTAAATATATTGGGACGTCATCGTAAGCATCCCGAGCTCCTCAAATAGGAGATCAATGCAGGAGGTTCTCAGGTGTACTCTGCACATTATTTGGGCCACCTTTTTCTGCTGAAGGAAGATTTTCTTTGATGGAGGTGAATTGCCCTAGAAGATAATACCATAGCAGATAATGGAATGAAAGTACCCAAAATAAGTAGATATTGTGACACTGATGTCTCCAATTTCAGAGATTGTCCTAATGGCAAAGGCAGCAGAGGACAAACGTTTCAGAGTTTGGAGGATTTGATGTTCCCAGCTGACCTTACTGTCTATGAGCAGTGCAATGTGCACTTTGTATTTACCGACTGTCATATAAAATAGGAATCTCTTGTGGGAATTTGTGATCAAAGCTGAAGTGGACTAATTGGTTTTGCTCTGTTTTACTGTTAGTGAGTTTGTTCTGAACCAGGTTAAGAGTTTGAAAGCAATTTGTTGGCTTCAGCTTCTATGTCAGTGGACTGTTTATTGTTTATCACAATGTAGTACCGTCAGCAAACAATAAACTTGCATGTTTTGTATGACAAAGGTAGGTCATTTATGTAGCTCAGCAACAGCAGTGTACCGAGAACTGGTCCCCGGGGAACTCCGTGGAGTACAGTGCCGCAGTTGGACTCCACCTCCTCCCCTCCCTGCTATGCTGCTCTTATCAAGAATTGTCTTCTGCTTCCTATCATTTACTTGAGATCATTGCCAGTTTCCCACTGCCCCTCTAAGGCTGTAGTGGCTCTCTATGTTGACAAGTATTTTTGTCATCCACACAGTCGAAAGCCACAGAGATCACAAAAGATCCCGACTGGTTGCTTTTCTTTTCTTTCTTTCTTTTTTTCCTGCATGTAATTTGTGAACGAAAATATTGCTTCAGTAGTAGACATACATTCTCGAACAATGTTAAAATTTTTGAGGAGCCTCACAGTTCCGGAACCCAGTAATTTTTCGAGAACTTTTGCAAAACTGGCCAAAAGAGAGATGGGATGACAGTTAATGACATATTGCGTTTCCATTTTTGTGGAATGGCTTCTCTGTAGCAAGCTTCATTCCATCTCGGAAGATACTTGGATAAATAGAGGTATTAAATATGTGGGCTAAAACTTTGGATAGTTGATCATTTAGCAGTTTACTGGAAATATTATCTACGCTGGATGAGCTTTTGCTTTTTAATGATGCAATGGTTTTCTTTACCTCATTTCTGGTTATGGGAGAAACACTTATTTAACTTACTGAATTGAGAAAATGGTTTTTCAGTTTGTCCATAGGGCTTTCTAAAGACAGATTGCAGCTTATTTGCACAGCAGAACTTATGAAGTGGTCATTGAACCATTCATTGAATGTTGTTTGTATGCACTAACTTTTGTAGAGTCAAGTTCTTCCAAAACGCTATATTTAGAAGGGCACATAATACTTTTTTTTCCTGGGCTGTTTAGGTGCATTCCACTTGTAATAAACAACTCCTCTACCAAAATTGCTTCGTCTACAACACAAGTATTGCTGAAAAGTGTGCAAGTATTTGCTAATTTAACGTTTTTTGTGAGATGGCTTCTTTTACCCAGGACTTTTTCCATTTCAGTACTTAGTCTAAGTTTGCAACCATACAGATATGGTACCAGTATAATTTTGACACTATATCACACTTTAATAGTCATGCGCCTACATTATGCTTGTAATGTCAAAGAGGCACAGTAGGCTGTGAAAATGAAAGACACATCTTGTATCTGTGATTTCTTGAATGAATATTGTAGAGTGACTTCTTATTCTCTGCAGTTGTATACATAACTACTCTATTATCATACAACAACTAAGTACTGAATAGGTAACTGCCCTATGTTATTATAGATGTTGATTAGTTAGAATGTAGTTTCAAAAAAAAAAAAAAAAAAACAGAGAAATGGTAAGTGTGTCACCTGCAACGTAAGTCTTGCTTAATATGTTTTGTAATTTTAAAAGCACAAGCTGCAGTATGAGCCTATCTTTACTACCTGTTCTTTTGTTTTAAAAAAGAAAATAATTCTTGAGTTATAGGGACACAGCAGAGAAAAAAAGAACCAAAAAATTATGTTGAATTAGAATTTCAAAACTTACTTGGATATTTCTAGAGAAGATATTTTACTCAGTTCAAAACATTTCCCAAGTGTATTGACACAATAATTGAACAGTATAGGAATAATAAAAAAGATCTTTAATTGAAACTTGATTTGCCATATAGATCTTATATTGGTGGTAATTATTATGTACATTTGATTGAATTAAATGTATATTTTTGAGAATTCCTTTTCACACTATCAAATTTTCTAATTGCAAAGTAATTAAAACAGAAATATATTCAAGCCCTGTCCCACGCTACAATCAATACAAATCCATTTTCAGTCGAAATCTCGCACACACGTGGGCTGTGCACCGTTATTGGCACCTGGAAAGAAAATATGGTGCCCGTTGGATGAAGTAGCGTAAGCGAGCCCTTTCAGAAAGAATGCTCAAAATCTAGGCTTCAAAGGAAAGCATAGTTCACTGCCAAATGTACAAGAGTTAATGCGGTCCGAGATGACGATGGTGAAAATATCGGTCAACATTCCTATTACCTATACTGTGGAGTCTTGTGTAGCGAGCATAATTCGTTCCAGAATCTTACTCGTAGCATGAAAGACTTGTTATGTGAAACAATTTATCCCATATAAATTAATGTAAAATACAATAATTCATTCTATGTAGAAAACATACTAAAAGTTTTATCTTATTAATGCAGTTTATCCAAAGAAAATTATACATACTGTATTATGTACTTTATTATTTACGATACATAACTTAATTCTTTTTTACCAGGTAGCTATCTATATTCATTTGTTTCTGCTGACACTTTAATGCTTGGCGAAAATGTGACTCAGTATTGTTGTCAAATAAATTTGTAGCGTTCATAACAACTGCTTTATTGGGGTGACGATTTTCAATGTACGATGCAATTGATTCCCATGCTCTCAGAATTTGTCTTATTGCTCCATAAAATTGCTGCTTTTTTGTTGCCATCTCCTGCTCTGAAGAACTCCTCTCCCCAGCTTCCTGCTGTGAAACACACTGCAATCCCGTCAGCTCTTCGGTGGTCATTTCTTGGCTGTGATCTTTCCACAAGCTCATCGACATCATACTTATCCACTTCTAGTCCTGTACTCTTGCCAAAGACATGATCTCATTGACTGTAGGCTCTACAGATACTGTCTCAAATGCCTCAGTGTAATATTCAACAAAGCACTCTGGCCAAACTTCTTCCAGGCAGAAATGAGAGTTCTATCAGTAACCCCTTCCCGCACCTTTCCTACCATCTTGATGCTGTGAGTGCACAAGA
Organism: Schistocerca gregaria; assembly: GCF_023897955.1. NCBI lineage: Eukaryota > Metazoa > Arthropoda > Insecta > Orthoptera > Acrididae > Schistocerca > Schistocerca gregaria. The sequence goes on from NC_064929.1 coordinate 224,183,692, forward strand.
TGTAATGGCAGCTTAGAGTGGCTGTTTCCTGCTGCAGAGCAGGCGGCTGGCTGTTGCTACAGGGCTGTGGCTACTGGCTAGCATCTACGCGGTCTTGGAAAAACCTGAGTGGATGTTTGGAAGGGGCACGTATGGCTGAGTTTGTGCACTTGGAGAAATTTATATGATAGAGAACAACTGATAAAAACAGAACTAAGAGAACAGACAAATATGTAAAGCTATATTATCTAGACCAATCACAAAAATATATAATAGTTTAAAAGTTATTGTTGTCTTAAAAATTGTAAATTTATGGTTCAAAAGCTAATATCTCGGCAATGCTTTGGCCGATTAATATGAACGAAGTGTCTACGGATGTGGCTAGTAGAGCTGCATTGAGCAATCATAGCCAATTTAGCAAAATGTGTACCAGTTTTAAATGAGAGGTCAGAATATGGGATTCGACTGAGAGACACTGTATTTTTGGTAATAAATAAATTTAAAGAGACAAAATCAGCAGCAGCATTCTAAAGTTTAAAGAGGTAGATGAATAATTAAGTATGTATTTTTATTTGTTTATTTGTGTTAAGTATCAAAAATCTGGGAAAAGCAATATCATGCCACAAGAACATTACTTGTGAAAAAACTGTGGCAGATACAAAAACTGGACTTCACATTGTTATTACCCAGAAAATGTCTGTATTTTTCAATATGTCATATATGTTTTTGTGCTTAGTTTTAGAATATTTGTAATTCTTTTTGTCAAACATTGTTTTGAGTTAGGCAGCCGTTTTGAGGGTGCATAGGGCAGCCATCTTTGATGACAGTGGGTTTTGAATGACACTAAGAGCTGAATGTGCTGTGCGTCTGGAGGTAGTAGTGTGTTGGTAGCAACGTTCGAAAGCGATCAAGTGGAATGCAATATAGTGGTTTAGGACAGCAGACAAGGGTGTATTTTGTGAATTGTGAACAGACTGTCGAGTGCCACGATAGCGACATATGAATATTATAGTGAACTATTGTAGCATCAGTTGTTAAAGGTCGGCCTTACGTAAAAGCCCCTCAGACTGCATTAAGTGTTTAGTGAATATATTGAAGAAAAATAAACCACCTCTTCAAATTATAAATCAACTTGAGTAACTCAATGTTTTAAATTTCACTGCAACACCTGCCTGCATTGTGTTGTTATATTTTATTTCAGCTTAAAAATTGAGTTTATGACAGGTGAGCTAACACCCTATGACGAAAAATGTATCCAAACATTGAGACAGCCACATCTCTGGGCCACTCAATTAATCTGAGTGTAACAAATACATATACTTTCGTGCCACAGGCCATGGGGGCTCGAGCCAAACTATTCAAACTTCAATGTGTAGTGCCCAGTGCAGTCGTCATGCAGGCAACGATGTCGAAGTGATATTTTGAAAACACTCTTAGAGTGAGATTGGTAGGTTCTATCAACTGAAAGCAATGCTCACAGAATGCTGTAGTGTAGAGCTTTTTAAAGTTAGAAATAATCTGCTGGTCCATAGGCTGGAGTAACGGAGTAGTGTTGTAAGGCAGATATTCGATTCTGATGAATTAACATTTGAGGTGGTCCTGTAGGCCTGGAGAATGGGCAGCAGCATTGTCCATAACAAGCAAGACATGGAGTGGCAGATTCCTCCCAAGCACTGAAGGACCAAACAGTTCACTGATCTAATCACAAAAAATGTCGCATTTCACCCAAGCCTTATTGTTTGATCTCCACATCACATTTAACCTGCTCTTCTGGACTTTACACTTCATGAAGGCTCGTGGAGTTTCTCGATGGTAAACAAGCAGAGGTTTTATTTTCGCTGTGCCTCACAACACTGTGGATGCTGGTTCTTCTCTTAAAATTCTCAAACCACCCACAACTTCCCTTAAACACTTCTTCAGCAGCTGATGATCTCGGCATCTTCTTAACGAGGCCAGTGAAAATCATTCTTGCCTTGTCACAAGTAATGTTCTCATTAATAGTATTGTCTTGCAATTGCATTTCATTTATTCGTATAATAAGCAACCTTTCAACATCGTCCAGAATACAAAACCATTGGTTAGATACTCTTGAAGCATCTATTTCTTTAATCTTGTCTTGTTCTCAAGGAAAGTGCAAGTTTTTCTTTCTCTTACCTTTGCCTTCTTGCAGCTTTATCTTCAGTGACATTTCTATGAAGGTTAGTAAAATTTGCACAAGAAAAAACTCTGTGTGTTCACAAGTTTAAAAAAAATATTTGATCACTAGCTTCACTAAGACGGTAGTAGAAAGAGTGCTAAACCCAGACTGCGGTACATACTAAAGACACGGTTCATATGATGCTGCTGACAATGAAAGGTATTCATATTGCTGAACGTTTCCCCCACGGTTCGTGATGTCACACCGTGTGATCGTCACTCATTATGCAGAACATCACCAGTTAAGTGAGTTATTTTTTCACAATTTGTTTTGCTCGTAGTGAGAATTGCGGATTATGTGAGGTGCTCATTAAGCTAAATTACACAGTCCTATTTTTCTACAGCCTCCATTATGTCCTATGACCTGCATCATTAAACGTTTTTCTCACGTGGTTATTGCCGTGTTTTCACTGCAGGAATTGCGCTGTCATCATCTTCGAAGTGTACTGCATGTAGGGATTCCTTAAGTGGACTGAGCAGATAGAAGTCCACGGACTGCAGGTGTGGATGAGGCAATGACATCCAACCCATTTTGGCAATGTGTTCCCACATTGTGACACTTGTGTGCAGGCATGCATTGTTATGTTGGAGCAAGATTTCTTTTGTTCATTTGAATTCTTGTCACACTTAACATATCGATTGATACGGTTCTTCTTCACATATGCCTACCAATAAGTGGTTGACTCTTCTACCATCTGATCCACGAGAATGACACCGTCACTAGCCCGAAGACTGTCATTGAGACTTTGTCGTCATAGGGACTGCCTCCAAATTCTTATTTTTTAGTGATTATAGCTTGGGCCATTATAGTGACTGCTCTTCTGTTTCTGTCTCAAAGTAATACAATCAAGTTTCATCTCCTGGAATGATATGTGATGGGAACGCATCTTCTTTGCAATCAAACTACTCCAGCAGTTAAGATAAAATAGCTTTCCTTTGAATTTTGTGGTCCGTTTTGAGCACTCGCGGAACCCATCTCCGGCACACCTATTAATATCCGAGAGTCTTGGTCATTTCACATCCACTTCAGGTGCTCACGAGTAGCTGTGGAGCCAGTTGTCAAGATGTGATGTGCAGTCTGCATGAATAATAGCAGCCAGTATTACTAAAACTGCATTATCATTCACTGTACACAAATCTTTAAGGATGATGACCACAGTATCATTTTCTGTTGCCAATAATTCACTTACAGCAGACTGCTCGTAATGAGTGTTTGTGTAGGCACCATTTTGATGGTTCACTATGTCTCTGCAGCCTGTCACAATTGCTCAAATGCTTGCAGACATGCAGCAGAAACATTAAATCTGAAGCACCTAAAAGTACATCGAGGAAGGTGGAGTGCAATTGATCTTCTTGAAACATGGCTACACATCTTTTATTCACTACAGAATTACCAATTGTATTTAACATTAATAGTCTGCAGTCCTACTAAACTGCAGATTTCAAGTCACTGAGTCTGTCAGCAGACAGTGTGATTGTAGCAGTCCTATATGCCTTTAGCTTTCCGGGTATCGTGCTGCTCGTGGGAAATCGTGGCAATTCCTTGATGCGACAACAGTTTCAGTGATGCTTTTCAGTTGAGATGAAGGCAAACAAAAAAAAGTGTCATCAATCTTTTCTCTGTGTCTTCCTTGTTCAACCCACACCATCTATACGATTCTGACATTAGTCCTGAGGATAACATAAATGTCTGTGTGTGGACAAAGAAGACTCGAGATAGCTTTCCGATTGTGCATTCGGTTCTAGGGCCGCAGCTAATGTAAAGGACTCTGAAAAACATAGCTGTGTCCATCTGTAATTCATGTGTGGAGCCAAGTGCATAAGTTGAAAATAGAAAATACCATTTTCTGTGCTAGAGGATGAAAGAGAGTGGAATTTCAAGGTGTAAAATGTGCCCCCTCCTGCAGGTGGGAGCTTCTCAGACAATTTGTGTTGCAGCACAGTGTGACATGTAGCCACAGAGCTATCAACTCTGCAATCCAGCTGACACAGCTGCACAAGAATGAAACAAACTGAAGAGATGAGGACAGACTCAGTTCAGTCCCGAGCTCTTAAAAGTTGATTCTGTTGACCAGGCTGAGGGTGATTTTTGGAGACTTCTTGTGGTCATGTAGTCATTTACTGGCCCTGGATTACATTTTACCAATCTGGCCTGAAAAATGTAGCTTTCAAAATGCATTTTGTTCAACTTCAGTTACACCATTTGACAGGGAAAAATAGAAAGCATGAAGGTAATACAATAAACCCATTAGCATGAAGAAATGTAGTTTTGTAAGAAAGCAAAATGTTATCAATGTCATAAACATTGAATAAACATTTTTAAAAGTTTCGTCTCTGTTTCTGCACTTTGGGGAACATTACTGTGATGATTTTTTTTTATATCCAACATAATTTATCAGTCATTCTGTCTTTTTTTATACAACCAATGGAAAATTGTGGATGAAATAATAACAATATTATGAAAAGGATAGATTGCTACTCACCATATAGTAGAATGGCCTTTCCTGTTCCACTCTAACAAATAGAGCAAGGGAAATATGACTTATCTATAAGCCTCTGTATGCGCCCTAATTTCTTGTATCTTACCTTTGTGGTCCTAACGTGCAACGTATGTTTGCGGCAGTAGAATTGTTCTGCAGTCAGTTTCAAATGCTGGTTCTCTAAATGTTCTCATTAGTGTTCCTCAAAAAGAACATTGCTTTCCCTCTAGGGATTCCCATGTGAGTTCCTGAAGCATCTCTGAAACCCTTTCGTGTTGATCAAACTTATCAGTAAGAAATCTAGCAGGCCACCTCTGAATTGCTTCAATGTCCTCCTCTATTCTGACCTGGTATGCATCCCAAACACTCCTCTATTCTGACCTGGTATGCACCCCAAACACTCAAGCAGTATTCAAGAATAGGTTGCACCACTGACCTGTATGTGGTCTTCTTTTCAGATGAACCACACTTTCCTAAAATTCTCTCAATAAACCTAGTCGACCGTTCGCCTTCACTACCCCAATCCTCACATGCTCATTCCATGTCATATCACTTTGCTACATCATACCCAGATATTTAAATGATATGAGTGTCAAACAGGACACTACCAATGCTGCTGTAACACTGCAGGTTTGTTTTTCTTACTAATGTGCATTCACTTACATTTTTCCACATGTAGAGCTAGATGCCATTCATCATATGTACAAGAAATTTTGTCTAAGTCATCTTGTATTTTTGTGTAGTCACTCAGCTTCAACACCTTACTGTACACCACAGCATCATCAGCAATGATGACAGATTGCTGCCCACCCTTGTGTGCCAAATTTTTTACGTGTATATAGAACAACAGTGGTCCTATCACATTCCTGATGATACCCTCATCTCTAAGGAACACTAACCATTGAGGACAACATACTGGATTCTATTACTGAGGTAGTCTTCTAGACACTCACACTGTGATGAACTTATTCCATATGCACGGACCTTTGTTAACAGCCTGCAATAGGGCACTGTGTGAAATGCTTTCCGAGAATCTAGGAATATAAAATCTGCCTGTCGTCCTTCATCCATTGTTTGCAGTATGTCATAAGAAAAATGCATGCTGAGTTTCACACGAGCGATGCTGATTCGTGGACATAACCTTCTCAGTCTTGAGAAAATTTGTTGTACTTGTCCTGAGAATATGCTTATGGATTCTGAAGCAAATTGAAGTTAGCGATAGTGGTCTGTGATTTTGTGGGTCCAATCTTTTACCCTTCTTATATACAGGAGTCACCTGCACTTTTTTCCAGTCTCTTGAGACTTTGTGCTGCACGAGAGATTCGCAATAAATGCAAGCTAGATAAAGGACCAATGTCGTAGAGTACTCCTTGTAAAACTGAACTGGGATTCTATCTGGACCTGGTGATTTATTTGCTTTCAAATCTTTCAATTGTTTCTCTCGGCCAGGCTTGCTTATTTTTATGTCACCCATACTGGAGTCTGTCTGATGGTTGTACATTTCCCTTGTGTGAACGATTTTTGAAACACGACACTAGATTGGTCAACGAGGGACTCAATGAAACCCTTAGACTCACTTAGCAATTGTACAAAGTACTAGAATTTTCTTGGTTTCTCTGCCATGTCTTTTGCTAAGATATGACTGTGGTAGATGTATGTTTCATGCTCAGATCTTTTTAAAGAGGCATGTGTGTCTACTAATCTTTACCTTTTGTCATTTGCGCTTTCTGTTTTGAATCAATAGTGTGACAGCCTTTGGTTCCTCAGTATTTTCCAAATGCTGTTATTAAATGATGGTAGATCGTTTGCATCCTTAAGCCAGTTACTAGGCATATAACGCTCCAGACCTCAATGTACAATCTGCTTTGAACTTCGCCTAAAATTCCTCTATGCCCATCTTACTGGAACTAAGTGACGTCAGTTGACTCTCCAAGTGAGACACTAGCAATTGCTTATCTGTTTTATTTAGAAACAGTATCCTAGGCTTCTTGACGGTTTTATTTATTTTCATAATAGCAGTTGCTAAAATGACGTCATGATTACTAATCCCTGTTTTTATGACATTTTCAATAAGGTCTGGCCTATTTGTAGCTACAAGATCTAAGATATTCCAGTTGTGTGTGAGCTGCCAAGCTAGCTGCTCAAGACAGTTTTCAGAAACTGTGTTCAAAAGTATTTCACGACTGTCTGTCTGTACCCACCCACAATGAATCCATAGACATCCCAGTCTATACTTGCTAGGTTAAAGTCTCTTCCAACTAGTATTGCATGATCTGGGTATTTACGCGGTACTGACACAGTCTGTCTTTGAATGACTCTAGAACTGTCAAAGCAGAGTGGGGTGGCCAGTAAAAATATCCAACAATTAACTTGGTTTCATCTATATCTGTTATACGCGACCAGATAACTTCACTGTCACACACAACTTCAACCTCATTAGAGATAATATTTTTGTCAGCTGCAATGAACACTCCCCCTCCTATGACCTCTAGTCTGTCTTTGTGGTGTACATTCCACTACTCGCTAAATATCTCGGAGCTTTCCACTGCAGGTTTCGGCCAGCTCTCGTCCCAAGAATAATTTGAGCGTGAGAACATTCCTGGAGGGCAGTAAATCTGATAAGTCTGCTACGAATACTTCAGCAATTTACTGATAAAACTTTGACAGTCGAAATGTAGTTATCCTGAATGGGGTCTAACACCCCGTGGTGCTTATTGTCTGTTGTTTGTTTATCAGAGTACCTCAAACTACAGTATAGCCTAAAAAACTCTTATGTGCACTCCACAAGTGCTCTGCTACCAAAGTAGGTGCTTCACCACTTCCACCAGCTGCCTGTGCAAACTGAGGATGGCCTCAAACTACAGTATAGCCTAAAAAACTCTTATGTGCACTCCACAAGTGCTCTGCTACCAAAGTAGGTGCTTCACCACTTCCACCAGCTGCCTGTACAAACTGAGGATGGCCTCAGAAGCCGTAAACAGCATTGTCGGTGTAGAAGTGAGCCACAACTTGCAGACGACTGCACCCTGCACGTTCAATAATTGCAGGCGAGGCCGCCTCCACATCTCGGATGAGACCCCATTGCAGACATACTGAGTGCACATCGGTTTTCTTTACAGCCCTGAATGCTATCTCTCTGAGGGGCTCCGTAACACTGCTAATGTTGGAGCTCCCAATAACTAGTAAACTCTTCCTCCCGTGTACCTACTCGGACTGAAGGAGCGGCCACTTGCCTCCTCATATGGTGAATAGATGACAGCCAGCCTCCGCATCGAGTGTCGTGAACTCTTTATCACTTGCCACTCACCCTGGTGTGAAAGCGGATCCACTGTGTCAGGTCCGCTAAGAAGTGCCTCGGGAGCAGAGCCCATGGGCAAAACAAGTGACACTCGAAGTGTCCCGTGTGACGCACCAGGCTCTTTGCCACCGCTAAGCCATGCGGCAGCAGCCTGAATGTGAGTAACTGTGGCCAAAAGCGCATTCAGCTGTTGGCGAACTGCGGCCAGCTCCTCCTACATCCGCACAAAGTGCGGACGCGGCCTATCTGTCCTAGTGTGACTAACTGAAGAAGTAAACTGTAACAGCAGCCACATGCAGCTGCAGCCAGATGCAGCTGCCTGCCCTGTTTCAGAGGATCATTCTCAGCCTTCGAGGTCCGGGCAATCGCAGAGGGTGGGCTTACTGGTAGTTGGGAGCTCCAATGTTAGGCGCCTAATGGGGCCCCTTAAGGATACGGCGGCTAAGGAGGGGAAGAAATCCAGTGTGCACTCCGTTTGCATTCTGGGAGGAGTCATTCCTGATGTGGAAAGGGTCCTTCCGGATGCCATGAAGAGCACAGGGTGCAGCCAGCTGCAGGTGGTGGCACATGTCGGCACTAATGACGTGTGTCGCTTTGGATCTGAGGAAATTCTCTCTGGATTCCAGTGGCTATCTGATTTGGTGAAGGCTGCCGGTCTTGCTTACGAGATGAAGGCAGAGCTCACCATCTGCAGCATCGTTGACAGAACCGACTGCGGACCTTTGGTGCAGAGCCGGGTGGAGGGTCTGAATCTGAGGCTCAGACGGTTTTGCGACCGTATTGGCTGCAGATTCCTAGACTTGCGCCATAGGGTGGTGGGGTTTCGGGTTCCGCTGAATAGGTCAGGAGTTCACTACACTCAGCTGGCGGCTACACGGGTAGCGGAGGCTGTGTGGCGTGGACTGGGCGGTTTTTAAGGTTAGAAGGCCTCGGGAAAGTGCGGGATGGGCTGCAATGTCAAAGGGTGCTTGGCAATTACAGGACGTGCTTGGATCAAGGAACAGTCGGAATTTTAGTTGTAAATTGTTGTAGTTGCGCTGGAAAAGTCCCTGAGCTTCAAGCGCTAATAGAAAGCACAGAAGCTGATATCGTTATAGGTACAGAAAGCTGGCTAAAGCCTGAAATAAGTTCTGCAGAAATTTTTACGGTGTTCAGGAAAGATAGATTCGGCAGAATTGGTGGTGGAGTGTTTGTGTCTGTCAGTAGTGGTTTATCTTGTAGTGAAGTCGAAGTAGATACTCCGTGCGAATTGGTATGGGTGGAGGTTATACTTAACAGCCGAATTAAGTTAATAATTGGCTCCTTCTACCGACCCCCAGACTCCGATGACACAGTTGCGGAACAGTTCAGAGAAAGTTTGAGTCTAGTAACAAATAAATACCCCACTCATACGGTTATAGTTGGTGGGGACTTCAACCTACCCTCGGTATGTTGGCAAAAATACTTGTTCAAAACCGGTGGTAGGCAGAAAACGTCTTCCGAGATTGTTCTAAATGCTTTCTCCGAAAATTATTTCGAGCAGTTAGTTCACGAACCCACGCGAATTGTAAATGGTTGCGAAAACACACTTGACCTCTTAGCCACAAACAATCCAGAGTTGATAGAGAGCATCATGACTGATACAGGGATTAGTGATCACAAGGTCATTGTAGCTAGGCTCAATACCATTTCTTCCAAATCCATCAGAAACAAACGCAAAATAATTTTATTTAAAAAAGCGGATAAAGTGCCACTAGAAGCCTTCCTAAAAGATAACTTCCATTCCTTCCGAACTGACTATGCGAATGTAGACGAGATGTGGCTCAAATTCAAAGATATAGTAGCAACAGCAATTGAGATATTCATACCTCATAAATTGGTAAGAGATGGAACGGATCCCCCGTGGTACACAAAAAAGGTCCGAACGCTGTTGCAGAGGGAACGGAAAAAGCATGCGAAGTTCAGAAGAACGCGAAATCCCGAAGATGGGCTAAAATTTACAGACGCGCGAAATTTGGCACGTACTTCGATGCGAGATGCCTTTAATAGGTTCCACAACGAAACATTGTCTCGAAATTTGGTAGAAAATCCGAAGAAATTCTGGTCGTATGTAAAGTACACAAGCGGCAAGACGCAGTCAATACCTTCGCTGCGCAGTGCCGATGTTACTGTTATCGACCACTGTGCCGCTAAAGCGGAGTTATTGAACGCAGTTTTCCGAAATTCCTTCACCAGGGAAGACGAATGGAATATTCCAGAATTTGAAACACGAACATCTGCTAGCATGAGTTTCTTAGAAGTAGATACCTTAGGGGTTGCGAAGCAACTCAAATCGCTTGATACGGGCAAGTCTTCAGGTCCAGATTGTATACCGATTAGGTTCCTTTCAGATTACGCTGATACTATAGCTCCCTACTTAGCACTCATATACAACCGCTCGCTCACCGATAGATCTGTACCTACAGATTGGAAAATTGCGCAGGTTGCACCAGTGTTCAAGAAGGGTAGTAGGAGTAATCCATTTAACTACAGACCTATATCATTGACGTCGGTTTGCAGTAGGGTTTTGGAGCATATACTGTATTCAAACATTATGAATCACCTCGAAGGGAACGATCTATTGACACGTAATCAGCATGGCTTCAGAAAACATCGCTCTTGTGCAACGCAGCTAGCTCTTTATTCGCACGAAGTAATGGCCGCTATCGACAGAGGATCTCAAGTTGATTCCGTATTTCTAGATTTCCGGAAAGCTTTTGACACCGTTCCTCACAAGCAACTTCTAATCAAGCTGCGGAGCTATGGGGTATCGTCTCAGTTGTGCGACTGGATTCGTGATTTCCTGTCAGGAAGGTCGCAGTTCGTAGTAATAGACGGCAAATCATCGAGTAAAACTGAAGTGATATCAGGTGTTCCCCAGGGAAGAGTCCTGGGACCTCTACTGTTCCTGATCTATATAAATGACCTGGGTGACAATCTGAGCAGTTCTCTTAGACTGTTCGCAGATGATGCTGTAATTTACCGTCTAGTAAGGTCATCCGAAGACCAGTATCAGCTGCAAAGCGATTTAGAAAAGATTGCTGTATGGTGTGTCAGGTGGCAGTTGACGCTAAATAACGAAAAGTGTGAGATGATCCACATGAGTTCCAAAAGAAATCCGTTGGAATTCGATTACTCGATAAATAGTACAATTCTCAAGGCTGTCAATTCAACTAAGTACCTGGGTGTTAAAATTACGAACAACTTCAGTTGGAAGGACCACATAGATAATATTGTTGGGAAGGCGAGCCAAAGGTTGCGTTTCATTGGCAGGACACTTAGAAGATGCAACAAGTCCACTAAAGAGACAGCTTACACTACACTCGTTCGTCCTCTGTTAGAATATTGCTGCGCGGTGTGGGATCCTTACCAGGTGGGATTGACGGAGGACATCGAGAGGGTGCAAAGAAGGGCAGCTCGTTTTGTATTATCGCGTTATAGGGGAGAGAGTGTGGCAGATACGATACACGAGTTGGGATGGAAGTCATTACAGCATAGACGTTTTTTGCCGCGGCGAGACCTTTTTACGAAATTTCAGTCACCAACTTTCTCTTCCGAATGCGAAAATATTTTGTTGAGCCCAACCTACATAGGTAGGAATGATCATCAAAATAAAATAAGAGAAATCAGAGCTCGAACAGAAAGGTTTAGGTGTTCGTTTTTCCCGCTCGCTGTTCGGGAGTGGAATAGTAGAGAGATAGTATGATTGTGGTTCGATGAACCCTCTGCCAAGCACTTAAATGTGAATTGCAGATTAGTCATGTAGATGTAGATGTAGCAGATGGAATCTTAGATATGCAGCTTGCTACCCTCCTGATGTGTCACCATCGGACGCCGATGCGTTAATGAGCTATGTAGATGGCTGCTCAGTGAGCAACTAACGCACTACAGACTGAATGAATTTACACTTACAAAGCACGAGATTAAAGCTCGTAAACAGAAAAACGTGGACGAAAGTTAAGAAATATACTTAGAGGAAGACACAAGAAAAGGTAAACACTGAACTTGCCCAGCTGTAGATGTGTATCAGCTGAAAGCTGTGGCCTGAATAAATATTAGGGCATATTACTACTCACCATGAGAGAGACCATTGAACAACGGGTAGTTGACTGCTAGATTTGCAGCCTATGGGCGCAGTCCTCTTCCAGACGGAGGAACACAACTCACACGTACACGTGGCCTGTGTTGCCTATGGGTGCTGTGCCTCCCTCCATAAGGTGAGTTGCAATTTATCCTAATAGTTATGTTGTTATTTCAACCCATATTTTCCATTATCTAACAGCACTCAAATGCAAATAATTTTTTTTGTGAGTATTTTCTAGGTATATTTCGCATCTCATTGGATACCCTTAATTTAATCGCATGAGGATATAATTATACATTTTTGAACAAAAATGTTTCTTCATATTCTTATTAATAACAAAAAAGATTCACTTTTCATATACAGAGCACACGAACAATCTGTGCATTATTTAAAAAATGAGTTGAAACAAACTGAGGTAATTGCATAGGAGTAATCCTTCTGGATCGCACTTAGAAATTTTTTCCCCCCATATAATGTAAAACTAGATCAAAAATACTCTGGAACCACAACTTGGAGAATACCAAAGAGGATTTCACCTGTACGGAAGCCACCCATACCGAATTCTCAGCCTGAAACTAATAACAGAATAAGTTACTACAAGTTCAGAAATTAACAGCCCTTGTTTCACTAAAAAAAATTAAAATAATTCATGTGATTGTATTCATATATCCACAGTTTTGAAAATACTCAAACCATATGGCCCTTGTTCCAATTAATAAAATCATTGAACTAACTTTAACTGACATAGATTCCATGGTAAAATTCAGGGAAGAAATCTGAACAGTTTTCACCATAAAAACTTGTCTTACGCAATGTGATGGATTATCCCCCCTGTTATTAAATGTAGTCCTCAATTACATTATGAAGATTTGGCAAAAAGAAAACCTATTTAAAATTAAAATTGGAGCAAAACTTCAATAAGAACAAAATCCCTGGCTTTTGCTGATGATGTAACTCTCTTAAATCTAGAAATGGAAGAACTTCATGCCCAGATCACCAGTGTCCAAAAAATTACCTTAAAAATAGCATAAAATATCATTCAAGAAAACTGATATTATGTACACGAAACCCTGTAACCTAACGTAACCAACAATTCTCTTTTTGTAATAATAAGTAAAGCTTGTCAACAGACATTAAGATCCCACATTATAAAACTGTAACTCTAAGGCACTTATGTTTGCAAAACCTATTCCAAATTAAACATGAGAGGAACAGATCTGCTCCTCAAAACTCAAAGAAGAATCATCAGAACCTGCATAAATAAAAAATACACAGTCAGAGGAGACTGTCAAGAACTTTACCCGATTGACAGCATAATGAAATGAATTTATTATTTGTTTTACAGCTTCTGAATGCAAGGAAACAGAATTTTACAACTTGTGATGACAAATCTTACAAATAAAACAATAGGCTAACAGATCTGAGAAATTCAGCTAGATTTTACAGCAGCTGGACTCTGGATAACACATATAATGGGAAAAGAAAAAAAATAATACTCTTGTTAAAATCCACAGTAGAAATGACACACAGAAAGGGGGGGGGGTAAAAAAGGAAGAAAAAGACTGGGCGTCGTGGTGGAATGAGGGCTGTGTAGTGCCGGAGTGGGAGCAGGAAAGGGGCTGGATTGGTGAGGACAGTGACTAACGATCGTCGAGGCCAGGAGGGTTACGGAAATGTAGGATGTTTTGCAGGGAAAGTTCCCACCTGTTCAATTCAGAAAAGCTGGTGTCGATGGGAAGGATCCCTATGGCACAGGCTGTGGTGCAGTCATTGAAATGAAGGATATCACGTTTGGCAGCACGTTCAGCAACAGGGTGGTCCACTCGTTTCTCGGCCACAGTTTGTCGGTGGCCGTTCGCGTGGACAGACATCTTACGGTTGTCGTGCCTACGTAGAATGCGGCACAGTGGTTACAGCTTAGCTTGTAGACCACATGACTGATTTCACAGGGAGCCCTTCCTTTGATGGGATAAGTGATTTTAGTGACCGGATTGGTGTAGGTGGTGGAGGTAGGATGTATGGGACAAGTCTTGCATCTATGTCTATTACAGGGAGCACCAAAACCAAAGATGCCAAAACAGCTCTCCGAAGAGCCCCAAAAAAGGACTTTATCAAGACCATCACTAGTGACAACTTTGTGCAATATTGAAGGCTTATCTGTAAATAAAGAAATTTTATTATCTGACATGTGCAAACGAAACAACTGTGATGTTTTAGTGTTCCAAGAAACACACAGAGCACCAACTAGCCATAGACCAAAAATACAGGGCATGAAATTAGTTCTCGAGAGACCACACGAAAGGTATAGAAGCGCTATATTTGGGAAACCGAACTCACACGTTTGCTCCTGTGCTTTGACCTGCGAAGAAAATATAGAAATTTTTACGATTGAGCTACATTTATGTACTGTAACATCCGTGTACAAACCACCCAGTGCAAGGTTCAAATTTACGGAGCCTGGAAATTTCCATTCAAAAAATATTAAAGTTGTACTAGGACATTTTAACTGTCACGGTCTCGCTCGGGGCTATAAAGAGACAAAAGATGATGGTGAAATGCTGGAGATCTGGGCAGACCAGACTAGACTGAAATTGATACGTGACCCAAAGTTGCCTGCATCATTTAACAGCGGAAGATGGAAATGAGGATATAATCCAGATAACATCTTTGTCTCCAAGAAGGTATCCCTGCAAACTGTAAAGCAAATTGAGGACCCAATTCCAAGATCGCAACACAGAGCAATAACTTCCTGCATTACAACAGTAATCAGATCAGATGTAATGCCCTTCAAGAATTGCTTCAACTTCAAAAAAGCTCATTGAGAACTCTTCACAGAGGACCTTGATAAGGAGATCTTGGAAATTAAACCATGAAATTTTTATAGACCTCATCAAGAAAATCTCTTGATGGCACATACATAGAGAGTGCCGCATTCAGTATATTGCTGGACTCAATGTTAGCAGCAAGGAAGCTCTGAAAAAGTATGAAGAACTTTACAATAAGGACCCCTTCTCAGAGGAAACGATCCAGGCAGGTGAGGTGGAAAAGTGGTACAACCTCCTACAAGAGACGGATATGAAGCACAGCAGTAGGAAGGCATGAAAACTGCTCAAAAGTCTCAGCAACGACCCAACAGAACGACAACAAAATTACAGTGAAGTTGCACCTGATCAAATAGCTCACCAACTGCTCATGAACGGAAAAACTAAAAGGAAGATCAGGAATGGCAAAATCAAAAGAAAATTGAATGAGGAGATTAGCTTCCTAGCTCGCCCGTTCTTCATTCAGGAGCTACAAGACGCCATCAATGATTTGAAAAACAGTAAGGCTGCTGGCCTCGATGATCTGAGATCTGCGCAAATTAAACATTTTGGACCGAGAGTACAAGCATGGATCCTAGAGCTAATGAATAACTGTGTTGTAACAATGCAAATTCCTCAACTGAGGAGGAAAGCTTGGGTTGTTGCATTACTAAAACCAGGGAAAGACTCAGCTGAAGCTAAACATTTCTGGCCTGTCTCACTGCTTTGTCATCTATTTAAAGTGCTGGAGCGAATGATCCCAAATCGCATAGCTGATTATGTGGAAAAAGCATTCATTAACGAATAATCTGGATTTCAACCAGGAAAATCATCTCAGTGCTGCATATGACACAGTTAACCATAAGTTGCTTACCCAGAAAGTGTATAATGTCACTAAGAACTACACCCTTTCTGTGTTCGTGCAATGCATGCTACAGAACAGGCGCTACTATGTAACCTTACAATCTAGAAACAGCCGATGGAGGACACAGAAAAATGGACTTGCATGGGGTAGTGTCTTGGCTCCAATATTATTTAACATCTATACGAACGACCTTCCCATCAGCCACCAGACACAAATGTTCATTTATACCGATGATGCAGCAGTGGCCACACAGGATAAAACCTTTGAACAAGTGGAGGAGAATGTCACAGGAGCCTTAACAGAACTTGCTACCTATTACGAAGGCAATAATCTCAAAACAAACCCTAGTAAATCTCAAGTAGCCGCCTTCCATCTTAGAAACAAACAAGCCAAATGGAAACTCCGAGTCATGTGGCAAGAGAAAGAGCTGATGCATACAAACAGCCCAAAATACCTGGGAGTAACATTGGACAGAGCACTTACTTTTAAGCAGCACTGTCACAACTCTAAAAAAAAGGTTTGTGCCAGGAACAACATACTGCGGAAGCTAACAGGTTCATCGCTGGAAGCTCAACCACACATTTTTCGCACCACGGTTCTGGCGCTGAGTATCTCAGCAGCGGAATACGTGGCGCCAGTTTGGAGGAACTCTGCTCATACTAAGCAAATTGACGTCACCATAAATGAAACTGTACGTATTGCCACAGGATGCCTCAAACCAACTCCCAAAGACAAAACTTATCCCATCATAGGTATAGCACCACCCACTATCCACAGACAAGTAGCTGCCGAGATTGGAAGATCACAACAAAAGAATAATCCTCAACACCCGATGCATGTGCACCGAAAACAACGTGTCCGGCTGAAATCCTGCAAGAGTTTCATTGAAACTACTGAAGAGCTCGCCACCAAGCCCGTCGCAAGGGGGCTATCTCTTTGGGAAGAAACGGTGCTGCACTCCACAATGGAACTACTTGAGAAGGGATTTGCAGGATTTCAACTACCTTTTACGGCTTGGAGGTCATTAAACTGGCTGCGCACTGGAGTAACTGGGTGCAAATCAAAACTATTTAAATGGGGCTACAGTGATAGCGATAAGTGTGAATGCAGAGCAATACAGGACTTGGACCACCTATTGATTTTCCCAAATATGTCTATAATATGCACTAAAGACGATATTTTGAAAGTCAATGAGAAAGCAACCTACGTTGCTAATTACTGGGAAGGGAAGATATAATTGGTGCTTCCGGATACGGAAGAAAAAGAACAGGGGTATGAGCCATGAGGTAAGGGATTGGGAGCAGGGGTTGTCTACAGATGGACAAGTACATTGTGTAGGTTTGGTGGACGACAGAATACCACTGTGGGAGGAGGGGGAAGGATAGTGAGCAGGACATTTCTCATTTCAGGTCACAACAAGAGGTAATCCAAACCCTGGTGGAGAATGCAATTCAGTTTCTCTAGTCCTGAGTGGTACTGAGTTAAGAGGGAATGCTCCTCTGTGGCCGAACAGTGATTCTTTAGGAAGGGGTGGGAGACTCGAAAGATAAGACACGGGAGATTTGTTTTTGTACAAGGATGGGATGACAGGTACAGTCAGTGAAGGCTTCAGTGAGACCCTCGGTATATTTCGACAGGGACTGCTCGTCACTGCTTATGCGACGACCACAGGTAACTAGGCTGTACAGAAGGGACTTCTCGGTATCAAACAGGTGGCAGCTGTCGAAGTGGAGGTATTATTGGTGGTTAGTAGGTTTGAAACGGACAGAGGTACTGATGTAGCTATCTTCGAGGTGGAGGTCAACATCTAGGAAGATTGTGTGTTGGGTGGAGTAGGACCAGGTGAAGCAAATGGAGCAGAAGTTGTTGAGGTGCTGTAGGAAAGTGAAAAGGGTGTCCTCACCTTTGTTCCAGATAGCAAAGACGTCATCAGTGAATCTGAACCAGGTGAGGGGTTTGGGATTCCACTAGATGGCCCACGAATAGGGTGGCACAGGATGGTGCCATACAGGTGCTAGCAGTACACCCCAGATATGTTTGTAGGTAATGCCTTCAAGGGAGAAGAATTTACGGGTGAGAATACAGTTGGTCACGGTGAGTAAAAATGAGGTTGTAGATCTGGAATCAATCGGACATTGGGAAGGGTAGTGGTCAATAGTGGTAAGGCCACGAGCATTACGGATGTTAGTGTAAACGGAGGTGGCATCAAAAGTGACGAGCAGGGCACCGTGTGGTAAATCGACAGTAACTGTGGAGAGTCGGTGGAGGAAGGGGTAATAGGATAAAGATGTTGGTTTACAAGAGCAGAGATTTTCTCAGTGGGTGCACATTAAGTGACTACAATGGGGCATCCTGGGTGGTTGAGTTTATGGATTTTAGGAAGCACATAGAAGGTAGGAGTGCGGGGAGTGGTAGGGGTGTGTAGAGAGATGGACCCCGGGGAGAGGTTATGGGATGGGCCTAAGAATATGAGTAGTAACTAGAGGTCCTGCTGGATTTTAAATTTATTTTATTTTATTTATTTCTCTCCTTTCTGCTACTCCCACCTCCCCCGCAACCCTCCCCACCTCTCCCCTGCCCGCCACCCAACCTACGGCACTTCACTGTTCACCACCCGAGCGTACTATTTCTCCCCCTCCCCACCCCAGCCTCCTCCTTTCCCCCACCGGTCACCACTGCCACCTTGCACTGGTGCTGCTGCTCGCAGTGGGGTTTCAGTTGCCTGAGACTGCAGTCGTATGTGTAAGTTGCATTTGCACGAGTGTGTGTGTGCGCATATTTGTGTCTATTGTTGACTGAGGCCATTGGCCGAAAGCTTTAAGTGTGAAAATCTTTTTCTTGTGCCTATCTGCGACTCGGCATCTCCGCTATATGGTTAGTAGCAACTTTCCTTCTCATAATATTGTTACATTCCATCCTGAATTTTTCGTTGTTTGGACACAGTTTAGTGTAATAAATTGAACTATGAGAATAAAAGCAATTTTAAATAACTTTTTAAAAGAAGAATTTAAGAAAGTCAAACAAAAAAGGAAACATTGAAATTTAACTTTATTATTCGTACAAACTCAGATAACAGCAGTAAATGCAACTGTGTTCAAGTTTAAATAGACAAGAAAATAGAAGATGATTTTGCTGTTTGGCTGCGATGGTTTTCTGTGTTTGGCTGACTCGGCAGTCCGGGGTGCTGTTGTAAAAGGTGATAATCATTCCAACAGCGGCACATCTCCTCAGACCGGCTGTGATGCTGTTCTGCGACATGATACGTGGCTACGTTATGCCAATTGCCGACATCGTAGTGCAGTGAGCTCTTTTCACCATCTGGTAAACTGCACTAATATTTTCTGCTATGTTCCCGAGCCGTTCAAATGGTGCAGAAGGTTCAGTAAGAAGTGATGTTAGTGAAGCAGTTTTAAATGTAAATATGGCATTTATTTATTTATTGGTTAAGATTGAATGTTGGTGCTCATGTGAAATATAGAAGCAAATGTAATAGCCTTTTTTGCACAATTTTAGGAGTTGAAGACAAAGATCAAAAAGCACAAAGTGCTAAGATTTCTAGTTTAGGAACAGTGGAAGCAGACTTGACTTCTAGTATTAATACAGTGCGATGATGTTTTGAATTTAACTAAGGAATTACAGATTGAAGTAAATAAACAGTGTGACTTAGTAAGAAACTAAATAAGTGAGCAGTGTGTAGAAATACACGATTAGTCTTGATGTCTTCAAAAAATCAAATCTCACATACTTGAGAATGGGTAAAGGTGTTAGAGCCAAGTGAAGAATTTAATGAAGGAGTAAGCACTGAGAACTCATTGTATGGTTTGGAAGACTGACTTCAGGAATTAGTGAGGCAGAAAGTACAACAAAAAGTGAACTCTGCAGCACTGCATTTAATTTCTTGGACTATACAGCAGAAAATGAAAAAGAATTTCTGTGTCCTAGTAAGTATACTGGAGTAATCATGATTGTAAGCCTGATTATAAAAAACTAGTGATGGACACTCAGAAGAGGAGCTACGCTTTGAATGCTGTGTGTGTCTGGGAAGTTTGACTACTAGTTGAGTTGCTAAGGCATTTAAGGATTATTGGTAGATGAGATTCAGCTTTTGCTCTATAGACCCAAAAATGAGATGATTCTCATAATAAAAGGAGTTCACAGTAGAGAACCATGCAGAAAAATATCCAAAGAATCTAAAATAATGGCACTTTGTAGGTTAAACACATACAAATATGTGTACTTTCTGAAAACTCATCAGGAATTTTCAACATTGAACAACCAGATTCATAGCTACAAAACAAGGACGTGAGTGACTTTCACAGAGACACTGTCAAAAAAGTGTAAGTTATATACCAAAAATATTTTTTTATTGGACTGCCTGCTACGATAAAGCAAATTAAAGAATTTTATAAGTAGAGCTAAACAATTTTTAATAAACTGAATGGAAAGACTATGGTCAAATAACGAGAAGGCGTTCTCTCTGACCTGCCACGACCGTGATTTATGACTCAAAACAAGCAATTTTTGAAAGACCTTCCATTACTGCAGGGAAAAATAACAGTTATATCCTAAATAAAGTTGTACAGTGCAAAGAGTGTGACAGCAATGAAAATGGATAAACACTTCCCGCAACACAGTTTAGTTGTTTCAGCTCCAAGCTAATGGGTGATAGGGTTCATGCGTATTACCATTACTGTAATATTAATGTCTGGATTACAGTAATATTACAGTCTGTCTGGATCCTCCCCCCATGAACCATGGACCTTGCCCTTGGTGGGGAGGCTTGCGTGCCTCAGCGATACAGATGGCCGTACCGTAGGTGCAACCACAACGGAGGGGTATCTGTTGAGAGGCCAGACAAACGTGTGGTTCCTGAAGAGGGGCAGCAGCCTTTTCAGTAGTTGCAGGGGCAACAGTCTGGATGATTGACTGATCTGGCCTTGCAACATTAACCAAAACGGCCTTGCTGTGCTGGTACTGCGAACGGCTGAAAGCAAGGGGAAACTACAGCCGTAATTTTTCCCGAGGACATGCAGCCTTACTGTATGATTAAATGATGATGGCATCCTCTTGGGTAAAATATTCCGGAGGTAAAATAGTCCCCCATTCGGATCTCCGGGCGGGGACTACTCAGGAGGATGTCGTTATCAGGAGAAAGAAAACTGGCATTCTACGGATCGGAGCGTGGAATGTCAGATCCCTTAATCGGGCAGGTAGGTTAGAAAATTTAAAAAGGGAAATGGATAGGTTAAAGTTAGATATAGTGGGAATTAGTGAGGTTCGGTGGCAGGAGGGACAAGACTTCTGGTCAGGTGACTACAGGGTTATAAACACAAAATCAAATAGGGGTAATGCAGGAGTAGGTTTAATAATGAATAAAAAAAATAGGAGTGCAGGTAAGCTACTACAAACAGCATAGTGAACGCATTATTGTGGCCAAGATAGATACGAAGCCCACACCTACTACAGTAGTACAAGTTTATATGCCAACTAGCTCTGCAGATGATGAAGAAATTGAAGAAATGTACGATGAAATAAAAGAAATTATTCAGATAGTGAAGGGAGATGAAAATTTAATAGTAATGGGTGACTGGAATTCGAGTGTAGGAAAAGGGAGAGAAGGAAACATAGTAGGGGAATATGGATTGGGGCTAAGAAATGAAAGAGGAAGCCGCCTAGTAGAATTTTGCACAGAGCACAACTTAATCATAGCTAACACTTGGTTTAAGAATCATGAAAGAAGGTTGTATACGTGGAGGAACCCTGGAGATACTAAAAGGTATCAGATAGATTATATAATGGTAAGACAGAGATTTAGGAACCAGGTTTTAAGTTGTAAGACATTTCCAGGGGCAGATGTGGACTCTGACCACAATCTATTGGTTATGACCTGTAGATTAAAACTGAAGAAACTGCAAAAATGTGAGAAATTAAGGAGATGGGACCTGGATAAACTGAAAGAACCAGAGGTTGTACAGAGTTTCAGAGAGAGCATAAGGGAACAATTGACAGGAATAGGGGAAAGAAATACAGTAGAAGAAGAATGGGTAGCTCTGAGGGATGTAGTAGTGAAGGCAGCAGAGGATAAAGTAGGTACAAAGACGAGGGCTGCTAGAAATCCTTGGGTAACAGAAGAAATATTGAATTTAATTGATGAAAGGAGAAAATATAAAAATGCAGTAAATGAAGCAGGCAAAAAGGAATACAAACGTCTCAAAAATGAGATCGACAGGAAGTGCAAAATGGCTAAACAGGGATGGCTAGAGGACAAATGTAAGGATGTAGAAGCTTATCTCACTAGGGGTAAGATAGATACTGCCTACAGGAAAATTAAAGAGACCTTTGGAGAGAAGAGAACCACGTGTATGAATATCAAGAGCTCAGATGGCAGCCCAGTTCTAAGCAAAGAAGGGAAGGCAGAAAGATGGAAGGAGTATATAGAAGGTTTATACAAGGGCGATGTACTTGAGGACAATATTATGGAAATAGAAGAGGATGTAGATGAAGACGAAATGGGAGATACGATACTGCGTGAAGAGTTTGACAGAGCACTGAAAGACCTGAGTCGAAACAAGGCCCCCGGAGTAGACCACATTCCATTAGAACTACTGACGGCCTTGGAAGAGCCAGTCATGACAAAACTCTACCAGCTGGTGAGCAAGATGTATGAGACAGGCGAAATACCCTCAGACTTCAAGAAGAATATAATAATTCCAATCCCAAAGAAAGCAGGTGCTGACAGATGTGAAAATTACCGAACTATCAGTTTAATAAGCCACGGCTGCAAAATACTAACGCGAATTCTTTACAGACGAATGGAAAAACTGGTAGATGCAGACCTCGGGGAGGATCAGTTTGGATTCCGTCGAAATGTTGGAACACGTGAGGCAATACTGACCTTACGACTTATCTTAGAAGAAAGATTAAGAAAAGGCAAACCTACGTTTCTAGCATTTGTAGACTTAGAGAAAGCTTTTGACAATGTTGACTGGAATACTCTTTTTCAAATTCTAAAGGTGGCAGGGGTAAAATACAGGGAGCGAAAGGCTATTTATAATTTGTACAGAAACCAGATGGCAGTCATAAGAGTCGAGGGGCATGAAAGGGAAGCAGTGGTTGGGAAAGGAGTGAGACAGGGTTGTAGCCTCTCCCCGATGTTATTCAATCTGTATATTGAGCAAGCAGTAAAGGAAACAAAAGAAAAATTTGGAGTAGGTATTAAAATTCATGGAGAAGAAGTAAAAACTTTGAGGTTCGCCGATGACATTGTAATTCTGTCAGAGACGGCAAAGGACTTGGAAGAGCAGTTGAACGGAATGGACAGTGTCTTGAAAGGAGGATATAAGATGAACATTAACAAAAGCAAAACGAGGATAATGGAATGTAGTCAAATTAAATCGGGTGATGCTGAGGGAATTAGATTAGGAAATGAGACACTTAAAGTAGTAAAGGAGTTTTGCTATTTAGGAAGTAAAATAACTGATGATGGTCGAAGTAGAGAGGATATAAAATGTAGACTGGCAATGGCAAGGAAAGCGTTTCTGAAGAAGAGAAATTTGTTAACATCGAATATAGATTTATGTATCAGGAAGTCGTTTCTGAAAGTATTTGTTTGGAGTGTAGCCATGTATGGAAGTGAAACATGGACGATAACTAGTTTGGACAAGAAGAGAATAGAAGCTTTCGAAATGTGGTGCTACAGAAGAATACTGAAGATAAGGTGGATAGATCACGTAACTAATGAGGAGGTATTGAATAGGATTGGGGAGAAGAGAAGTTTGTGGCACAACTTGACTAGAAGAAGGGATCAGTTGGTAGGACATGTTTTGAGGCATCAAGGGATCACAAATTTAGCATTGGAGGGCAGCGTGGAGGGTAAAAATCGTAGAGGGAGACCGAGAGATGAGTACACTAAGCAGATTCAGAAGGATGTAGGTTGCAGTATGTACTGGGAGATGAAGCAGCTTGCACAGGATAGAGTAGCATGGAGAGCTGCATCAAACCAGTCTCAGGACTGAAGACAACAACAACAACAATGTCTGGATTGGACACTGAGAAAGACAAGGGGAGGAAGGAAAACTTAAATGAAGATTCCTTTTAATGATATTTTCGGGTCGATAATGTATATTTTGACACACTAGGAGTTGAGTTTGTCACTTGACAGTTCTCCTGAAACAAATACAGGTCTCCTATGTGTTTTCAATATTCGTCACTCAGTTAAAGAATGAAAAATACCACCTTGAAATAATAAGACTACAAGTCAAATTACTGTCTTGTTTTGCCCTCTAGTACATAACACACTTCTCCAACAGTGGCTATGTGCGGCCAGTCTCGTGTTAAGTTAGTTTCAGATCCACACTGAAGTAACCACTGCTACACGGCATTTCCACACTCACATTTACATTTAGATTTACATTCACATGCTGCTATCAATATATTTCTCCACTATAGTTACTGATTCACAATCATGACACTGTGCCATTCATAAATCTCGTAATCAATTCCGTGTGCCTTTTTGCAAAATAACTGAAACACTTTTCTTTTATATTGCGATATAACACTTTCAACTTGTAATAATCTTTCTGCTAAATTCTTCACACTGTTTATACACGATGTGATGCACATCACTGCCACATGCTAGAGCTCAATAACGACTTTACTCACACAATCTGATGGCACCAACAATTCTCCCACATAGATAAGTCATGCACGGCGTTGGAATTTGCAGAACCCAAAAGTAAGTAAGGAGTACAATACTGATAAGTTACAACAACAGGACTCTTTGCACGCTAAAGATGACTGAGCATTGCACACATATGCAACGTGACCTTTAGTATTACAAAGGCAGTGTGATGCCCTACATCACAGACGAGATGGTCACTCGTGTCAGTGGCGTAGTGAACGTAACTGCCACTTGGGGCACAGCACTTTATTTGCCTGACCCCTCCCCGAACCGGTCAGTGCCCAAGGCACAGCACTTTATTCGCATACAGATAGTAATGTAAAATATAGAATTTACTCTAATAATAATATATTTTCCAGAAGAGCTTGTTTGTCTCGGAGACCATTTATTGCTCCTCACCAAGTGGCCCCCTGTGAGTGATATACCTCCCCACCCCCCATTCCTCCCCCACCTGGTTACACCACTGAATCATGCCAAACAAAATAAGGAGGGCAGGAGGCACGCGTGCATTTTTGTGCCACTGCCACGGAGTGTGGTAGTCGGCCACGGTGCACTGCCACGACGTCTTTCGAATGCGTACCGTAATGCGTATTCCTGTCGCTGTCTGAACTGACAGTGACTATGTCGGACCGAGAATCTAATTGACGGCGAGTAGCATTAGATACCTCAAATGCTTGCATTATCTCGAGTATTTATTCTCAGACGGATCTTCAGACTGCAGTGCTATTTGGTGAACCCCCTAATCAGGGGCAGCACGTACAATAGCATCTCTAATTTTACTATTGGCATAAGATTCCTGAGATTCAGCAGTAATGCAACCCGAGTGCGACAGGATTGACGGGATTGTAGT
This sequence comes from Schistocerca gregaria, assembly GCF_023897955.1. Classification (NCBI taxonomy): domain Eukaryota; kingdom Metazoa; phylum Arthropoda; class Insecta; order Orthoptera; family Acrididae; genus Schistocerca; species Schistocerca gregaria. The sequence continues at coordinate 224,208,943 of NC_064929.1, forward strand.
GTGTATCTATAAAACTCCTCTGTGACAGATATCGAATGAGTACACTACAGTAATAGGAATTAGCAAATAAAATATTTCGTCAAATGCCAGAATACACATCCTTTAGGCAGACTGACTTCTGTGACAAGTGATACATTTGTGGGGAGATACGTGACAAAAAAAAAAAAAAAACATCTACGGTGGAGGCTGTAAAGAACTGCTGAAGGTATTTTTCATACAAGTCCCGCATGTTGACAGTTTCATAGCAGGTATGGAATGTACATGTGTACACTAGCAAAGTTCGAGCCCTCGTTAACGGACCTGTCGACACCCCATCACGCGTGATCGCATTCCCCCATTTGCTGCATTTCAAAACACCACCGGTACGCACATTTGCAGCCGGAGTAAACTCTGAAGAATGACCTCCGAGGACTTATCTGTGGCTACATTTTTGCACAAAATGCGTGAATAACAGACCTTACTTGTTGTCACTTGTGTAGTAACACACACGACTGAGAATGCCAGAAAAACACAGTCACTTTAATAGTAAAACAATAAACACGTTCAAATACAACGTTTTCTTTCGTAGCCGTGTCGACTGTCCGCGAGTGGAGTGAAGACGGTTGGAGTGTAAACTGTTACAGAGTGACAGGGAAGCGATTCTGCACTGGGGTTAAACTGAATGACTGGTGATTTTTGCGCACAACGGTGGTGGGTGGTGGCTGGCAGCCGAGTTGACCCAGTGTGCACCGGGCACGCCTGACCGGCCCCTCGTGCCCAGCTCAACTCTGAAGGATGGTGAGGTGGTGACCGCGTGGTCCATTACTGGTCCTGAGGTTCCCGTTACCCTCGTTCTGCTGTTGACTGATCTGTTACTGGAAACCTGTCAGAACTGTGAAGAGTATTTATGAGATTGCTACAACTTTCATCTGTGAGATTCACATTTATAATTATGTCTACATTCTTGGGGTTTGAACTTAGTCTGGAACTTCAGTCAACTTATTACAGACGGTGTCAATATTTCCCGTAGTTCATCGGTTCACTCAAAGAATGAGTATTCCTTTTTGCAAATGCCAGTCTCTGTTAGTTTGGTACCTGACATTCGAAAACATGTCTCGTCACTAGCTGCGGTGAAGTCGTGTCCAATTTTAATCTGCGATTCCTTCTGAGATCTATCCTTAATCGTCCACTGTTTAAGGAAGTGCTACAGTAAGTGCTTGTCATTTCGTGTGAGGATGATGTTACTTGTTGGATTTCTGCATCTCTGTACGGTTGTTCTGTGGTGGAAATTACTGTACAACTTAAAGATTGAAGTTCAACTTGAAACTGCTGTATTTTATTTTGTGAATATTTTTATGGAAGGTCATTAGGACTACAGGCATTCCAGAGTCACTTGCCCTCAAGTCCTCTCTCTGATTCTGATGCCCGGTAATCAAGTTTTTTACTTTACAGAATCTTTCTTTTGTGAGCCGATTGGAGAAGTTCCTCCACTAATGGGGACATTATTAAGCAGGGGACCCGTCGCCCGGGTTAATTCTGAAGAAGGCCTATCCACGCACCGATGGCAACACGGGTGGCCCGAAACCCGCCCACTGTGCTTTTCCAAATTAGTTTGGCCGACCTCTCCTTGTGGTCCTGCGTCACATCGGCAGCCGCAGCTGGCCACTGTACAGTGTGCCCTGTTGCCAGCTGGCATAAGTGTCATGCTCAGCTCTGGCAGAGTGTTTCTGTTTTCTTATTTCTGTGTTATCTGCCACCTTAGCAAATTGCCATATGCATTGTTTTATTGTCGGTATCCCTTATGTTACCCAGTGTAAAGTTCTGTTGAGACTCCTTATATTAAATGACTGAACTGGTATGTTTTAATGTGCTAAGGTTTTTTGCTCACTTCTATGTTCTTTTCTTTAGTTGTAATCCTACAGTTACCTACTGCATATTATAGTATAACAGCTACGTACGTACAGTCGGACACAGCAGAATATGACTTGCACCTATCTATAGCAAGTTTTTGAGGTAAAACTCTGTCCAGCTAAAGGACAGTTCTATATGTGTCGTGCTTGAACTGTGGATCTTTCTTGTCTCATGAGGCTTGCTACACAATATGTGCTTTCTGTGCTGTTATACATAGGTGTTTGTGAATATTAAACATCAAGGCTTAAATTGTCTACCTGGGAAGATTTTTACATATCATGTCGGTATCTACCAAACCTATACACTGCAAGTTTTGCATTGTTGTTGCCCGGGGATAGATGTTCCCAATCCTCCACTTATATAAACAGATGCAATACTGTGTACTGTGTTTTTGTGATGTAATAAGCATCTATGAGCACATGACCTATTGCAAAAGGTGCTTTATGTTTTTAAACATTTTAGTTTTGACAAAGCTTTTATAATTTACGGATTTTTATCCACGTGACAACTTGGCATGAAGTTCATTGTAACATGTACACGTAAAACAAAAATATTTTTTGTGTCTGCGTATGTGCGGATGGATATGTGTGTGCGTGCGAGTGTATACCTGTTCTTTTTTCCCCTTAAGGTAAGTCTTTCCGCTCCCGGGATTGGAATGACTCCTTACCCGCTCCCTTAAAACCCACATCCTTTCGTCTTTCCCTCTCCTTCCCTCTTTCCTGAAGAAGCAACCGTTGGTTGTGAAAGCTTGAATTTTGTGTGTATGTTTGTGTTTGTTTGTGTGTGTCTATCGACCTGCCAGCACTTTTGTTTGGTAAGTCATATCTCTTTGTTTTTAAATATATTTTTTTCCACGTGGAATGTTTCCCTCTATTATATTTATAAAAATATTTTTAAGGTATTAAAATATGAACCGTGGACTACGCCATTGGTGGGGAGGCTTGCGTGACTCAGCAACACAGATAGCCATACCATAGGCGCAACCACAATGGAGGAGTATCTGTTAAGAGGCCAGACAAACGTGTGATTCCTGAAGAGGGGCAGCAGCCTTTTCAGTAGTTGCAGGGGCTAAAGTCTGGATGACTGACTGATCCGGCCTTGTGACATTAACCAAAATGGCCTTGCTGTGCTGGTACTGTGAATAGCTGAAAGCAAGGGGAAACTACAGCCGTAATTTTGCCCGGGTGTATGCAGCTTTTCTGTATGGGTAAATGATGATGGCATCCTCTTAGGTAAAATATTCTGGAGGTAAAATTGTCCCCCACTCAGATCTCCAGGTGGGGAGTTCTCAGGATGATGTCAGTATCAGGAGGAAGAAAACTGGCGTTTTACGGATCAGAGCATGGAATGTAAGATTCCTTAATCAGGCAGGTAGATTAGAAAATTTAGAAAGGGTAATAGATAGGTTAAAGTTAGACATAGTGGGAATTAGTGAAGTTTGGTGGCAGGAAAACAAGACTTCTGGTCAGGTGAAAACAGGGCTACAGATACAAAATCAAATAGGGGTAATGCAGGAGTAGATTCAATACTGAATAAAAAAAAAAAAAAAAAAAAAAAAAAGAGTGCAGGTGAGCTACCACAAACAGCATAGTGAATGCATTATTGTCACACAGATAGACAGGAAGCCTGCACCTACCACAGTAGTACAAGCTTATATACCAACTAGCCCCACAGATGAGAAAGAGATAGAAGAAATGTATGATTAGATAAAAGAAATTATTCAGATAGTGAAGGGAGACGAAAATTTGATAGTCATGGGGGACTGGTATTTGACAGTAGGAAAAGGAAGAGAAGGAAAGATAGTAGGTGAATATGGATTAGGGGGAAGAAATGAAAGAGGAAGCCGCCTGGTAGAATTTTGTACAGAACATAACTTAATCACAGCTAACACTTGGTTAAAGAATCACAAAAGAAAATTGTATACATGGAAGAAGCCTGGAGACACTGGAAGGTTTCACATAGATTATATAAAGGTAAGAGAGAGATTTAGGAACCAGGTTTTAAATTGTCATACATTTCCAGGGGCATATTTGTACTCTGCCTGCAATTATTAGTTATGAACTGTAGATTAAAGTTGAAGAAACTGCAAAAAGGTGGGAATTCAAGGAAATGGGACCTGGATAAACTGAGAGAACCAGAGGTTGTAGAGAGTATTAGAGAGCGCATCAGGGAATGATTGACAAGAATGGGGAAAAGAAATGCAGTTGAAAAGAATAGATAGCTTTGAGAGATGAAGTAGTGAAGGCAGCAGTGGATCAAATAGGTAAAAAGATGAGGGCTAGTAGAAATCCTTGGGTACCAGAAGAAATATTGAATTTAATTGATGAAAAGATAAAATATAAAATTGTAAGTAAATGAAGCAGGTGAAATGGAGTACAAACATCTCAAAAATAAGATCGACAGGAAGTGCAAAATCGCTGTAACTGATGGCTGCAAAATACTAACATGAATTCTGTACAGACGAATGGAAAAACTGGTAGAAGTCGACTTCGGGGAAGATCAGTTTGAATTCCACAGGCTTTTGACAATGTTGATTTGACTTCTCTCTTTCAAATTCTGAAGGTGGCAGGGGTGAAATGCACAGAGCAAAAGGCTATTTGCAATTTGTACAGAAACCATATGGCAGTTATAAGAGTTGAGGGACACGAAAGGGAAGCAGTAGTTGAGAAGGGAGAGAGACAGGGTTTTAGCCAGTTTCTGATGTTATTCAATCTATACATTGAGCAAGTATTAAACGAAACTAACTAACTAACAAAACAAAAGAAGAATTTGGAGTAGGAATTAAAATCCACGGACAAGAAATGAAAATTTTCAGATTAGCTGATGACATTGTAATTCTGTCAGAGACAGCAAAGGACCTGGAAGAGCAGTTGAACAGAATGGACAGTGTCTTGAAAGGAGGCTATAAGACAGACAGCAACAAAAGCAAAAAAGGATAATGGAATGTAGTCAAATTAAATCAGGCGATGCTGAGGGAATTAGATTAGGAAATGAGACACTTAAAGTAGTAGATGAGTTTTGCTATTTGCGGAGCAAAATAACTGCAGTGATGGTCGAAGTAGAGAGGATATAAAATGTAGACTGGCAATGTCAACGAAAGCATTTCTGAAGGAGAGAAATTTGTTAACATTGAGTATAGATTTAAGTGGCAGGAAGTCATTTCTGAAAGTTTTTGTATGGAGCGTAGCCATGTATGGAAGTGAAACATGTACGATAAATAGTTTGGACAAGAAGAGAATAGAAGCTTTCAATATGTGGTGCTACAGAAGAATGCTGAAGATTAGATGGGTAGATCACGAAACTAATAAGGAGGTACTGAACAGAATTGGGGAGAACAGGAATTTGTTGCACAACTTTACTAGAAGAAAGGATTGGTTGGTAGGACATGTTCTGAGCCATCAAGGGGTCGCCTATTTAAATATTGGAGGGCAGGAAGGAAGGTAAAATTCGTAGATGGAGACTAAGAGATGAATACACTTATCAGATTCATAAGGATGTAGGGTGCAGTAGGTACTTGGAAATGAAGAAGCTTGCGCAGGATAGAGTCACATGGAGAGCTGCATCAAAACAGTTTCTCGGCTGAAGACCACAACAACAACAACAACAACAACATGCAAATGTGCATTTCCACTTCCAGTTTCTGTAATGCCAAAGTAAAACTTTTATCTCAAGTATTGTGTCTTAACTCGTATTGCGAGACATATATTACGTATATGCACTTTATTGCAGACCTGAAGGTAACAGCAAAGTTTTAACACATCTTTTATGTGATCTTGCCTGTTGAATGTTTGTACCATATAATAGGCAACTCACAAATATGTACCCAGACTTCAAGCAAGTCTTCAATAGTCTAATTAGCAAAGAAATGTTAGAATATATAAAACTGCTTGGCATACTATCTAAATATATTTTGTTTTTTAAGGCAACCTTGACAGGTTCTGAGGCAATGGTGAGAGTGGATGCGGAATCAATGTTGTTTCAGTGTCTTTCCTCAGTGCTTTTCAGTTTGACCTTTGATTCAGTAATTTGAAAATTGCAAATATCTAGACGCTCAGACAGAAGGATCGCGCATACTGATGTCGTTGCAGTTATTAGTAGACAAAGAATGTCACTGGAGAGAGTAATGGTGAAACTTCAAGTAGCTGCACACCACATAGGGGGCCAAAAATAAATGACTCAAGAACTAAATATATGAAATTCCATAGAACAGGGGACAATAACCTGGACAGCTGGTCAGCAACAGGTTTTAATTTTCAATGTGTAGAGGATTTTGAATATCTTGTGGGCTAATGTTAATAAAGTAAATTCCAAGTTCACTGAAATAAAAGTCCTCATTTTAAGTTGCAATAGGTGTTACCATACCTTTAAGAAGCTAAAGACATCTAGGGTGGTAAACAGACAGCTTAAAATGATTATATAAACGGTTATGATTAGGCCAGTGTTTACACACGGATGTGAAGTACAGACGCTAACCGACACTGACAAACGACAACGCGTGGTATTTAAACAAAGAATACCATGGAAGACTTATGGAGGTATCCAAAATAATGATGGTGCTTGAAAAGTGAGCACCAATTCTGAGTTGGATTGTTTCATGTGAGGAGCTGACATTGAAGCTCTAATTAAAAGTAAAAGAATAGCCTGGCTGGCACATGTCCCAGGGATGGATGAAACGAGAACTACAAAGGAAGTCTTCCAGTGGAAAGCAAAAGGCAGAAGATTAAAAGGCAAACCACATAAATGATGGCTCGATAATGTAGATGAGAACATCAGAGTCCTAGGAATCAGAGGATGCAGACAGAAAGTAAAGGAGAGAGGAGAATGGACAGAAACTATTAAGAACGTAAAAACCCACATGAGGTTGTGAAGCCACAAGAAGAAGAAGAATAATTGAGGATAGAAAAGTTCTATTAGATAAATGGCAAACAGCAATGTTCATTGCAGGGTTGAGTAAAACTTGAGCATTTTGCTTTAAAAAAAACCATCCTAGTGGGTTGTCGTTAGGAGTTTTTTGGGGGATTGTTTCATTTTGACCCTAAATAGTTCACTTTAAACACACTAGATACCACATTCTACTAGGTGGTATTCTTGGCATCATTGCCTGTGCACCTTTATTGATAATTTTCTAAATATGTAAAAATTGTAACCGAACATTGGAAATTCTACTGGGTGGAATTCCTGTGATGATTGCCTATGCACCTTTATTGATAATTCTCTAAATATGTAAAAATTGTAACAGAACACTCTGTAGAAGCCGCTAGTAACATTAGCAAAGTATTGGATAATGTTGTCAGTATTATGAAAAAGATTGTTGCTTCTGACCACATAGTGTAAATGCTAAGTTGCAGATGGGAACAACAAAAAGACTGACAAGACCTTTGTCAGAAAACACATACAAAATTTCACACAAACATGCCTCATACACACATGACCCGGGTCTCTGCCCACTTAGGCCTCAGCAGTGAGATACTGTGGTCATTGTGTGTGTGTGTGTTTCCGAAGAAAGCCGAGCCTTGTTGGCCGAAAGCTTACTTTCTGCCAGTCTTTTTGTTGAGTCTATTTGTGACTCATCATCTGTGGTGACAGGAAGGGTTTGCGGCCTCCTTCTGACACTAATGTTGCCAAATCCGTAGTAACAAGGCTGATCCCACATTCATGTGGGACAAAGACCCTGAGCAAATGATGATTCGTGACTCAGAATCTCCACTATTTACTGCCCTTTTCATAATATTGTCACATTCCATCCTGGTTTTTCCACTTTTGGATAATGTTGTAATTTATAAAAATACCACTCATCTTCTCTGAAAACTGTCTGTAGTTTGTCAAGTTCTATACCTTTCACGAACAGACGACACAAAAAAAGCACAGGCTCTCAAATTGTGGATTGATCTCTCAGAAAGTCCTGACCTGGAACTCTTTAAGAACGTAATAATGAAACGAAAGGAGCAAGCACAAGAACTCTTTCAGTACCTTGCTAATAAGGTCGATGTAAGATTCAGAGTGAGAAAATTAACTGCTGAACAAGAAGAAATGCAGGAAAATTGGCTTGTAGAGAGATGCATTCGGAGTGGATTAACGAAGTGTTACATCATTTTAGAATTGCTGGTTCTGACTGTTTTCCCAACAGTATACATTACTTTTGTGAAAAGCCTCATTTCTTGCCTTGACTGCACTGCATCCATTGAGAGAATCCTCTCCACTGATGGACTTGTTTGGTAAAAATTAAGAAATAATTTAGGAGAGAAAAGAGCTGAGAAATTAGTGAAGAGCTATAAATATTTACATGCTTCAAAAAGGACTTATTTGTACTCTTCGTTCATTATGATTGTAGTTCAGATTAAAGTTTTCTTTTTGGGGAAGTGTAAACATTATTTAATTGTGTATCTTATATTGCAAGAAAAGTCATAAAACAATATTAATAAAATAGTCTTATTGCTGTAAATATCATGGCTCTTTTCAATCTGTGTAAAGCTAACTACACAACATTTTGTATATTAAGTACATTTGTCTTTTATTGGGTTTTTATTTTATTTTGTTTTGTTATTTTATTTTATTTATTTATTTTTGAAGTAAAAAAGCTTTTTCTTAGTTGGGCTAGATTGCAACCGGCTTGATTCATTGTAAGGTTGCATGACAGTGAATTACATTTTGTAAACATGACTACACATAGGTGACAAAAGTGAAGGGATAGCGATGTGCACATGTACAGATGGCAATAGGATCATGTACACCAGGCATAAAAGGGGCTTTGCCATCATTTGTACTGAGGTGATTGATGTGAAAAAGTTTCCGATGGGATTAAGTCGGCATGACAGAAATTAACAGACTTTGAATGTGGAATGCTAGTTGGAACTAGACATGTGGAACATTTCATTTTGGAAATCATTATGGAATTCAATGTTCCAGTATCCACAGTGTCAAGTGTGTGCTGAGAATATCAAATTTCAGGCATTACTTCTCATTGCAGTTAATGCAGTGGCTGACAGCCTCAACTTGAGGATGAGGAGCAGTGGAATTTGCGTAGAGTTGTCAGTGCTAACAGACAAACCACACTGCCAAAAATAACTGCAGAAATCAATATGGGGCTTATGACAAATGTTTCAGTCTGGAAAGTGCGGTGAAATTTGGCATTAATGGGCTACAGCAGCAGATGACAGATGCGAGTGCCTTTGCTATCACATCGTGGCTGGCAGGACCTCTCCTGGGCTCGTGATCATATCAGTTGTACCCTAGATGACTGGAGAAATGAGGCCTGATCAGATGAGTCCTGATTTCAGCTGGTAAGAGCTTACGGTAGGGTTTGAGTGTGATGCAGACCTCACAAAGACCTCGAGCTGTCGACAAGGCAATGTGCGAGCTGGTGGTGGTTTTGTAATGGAGTAGGCTGTGTTTACATGAAAGGGATTGGGTCCTGGTTATGTTGAGCTACTTGGGCATTGGAGACAACACAGTGTCAAGTAGACACTCCTGAGGAAAGCTAACCCAGATGTACTAGTAACCAGGACTCTACAAGAAATACGCCAAGGAAATCTAATACTCTTTTGGCAGCGGTGGGGCGTGAGGATGGCAGTAATGTGCCACCAAAACTAGTCATGTGAGACAACAAAGACAATAAAGACCACTTGCAGCCATTCGTAGACTTCAGGTTCCCAAACAATGATGGAAATTTTGTGGATGACAATGCGCCATGTCATTGGGTGACAATTGTTCACAATTAGTTTGAAGAACAATTCTGGGCAGTTCGAGCAAACGATTTGGTCACCCTGATCACTCGACACGAATCCCGACGAACATTTACGGGATGTAATTGAGAGATAGGTTCGTGCACAAAATCCTGAACCAACAACACTTTCGCAATTAAAATCCTGAACCAACAACACTTTCGCAATTGCGGACAGCTATACCGGCAGCAAGACTCAGTATTTCTGCAGGGAACTCAACACAGCAGGACTTGTCGAGTCCGTGCTGTGTCGAGTTGCTGAACTGCTCCGGCCAAAAGATGTCTGATATGATATTGGTAGGTATCTTGTGACTTTTGTCACCTCAGTGTACAAACAAATCTAGGAAATTATTTTCTGCAAAAATTACTGGTGTAACCAGATAAGTATTAAACTACCAACAACCAATGCCTTTAAGTATAATTAAGGAAGCAGCAGTGTGTTTCAAAGTAGAGCTTTCTGTCTATTTTACTTCATTTATTTTAGCTGCCATATTTATGGGCAGTATTAAGCAGTATAGTGATAGTTTGCTGTTAATGTAGTATACAGACCTAGTTTCTACAGCTTCTTTGTCTTTTGTTAATGTGTGTCCTGTCTCATTTTACATTCCTAGATCTTTTAAAAATTTCTATTTTATTTTATTTATTTTTTTTTTCTGCAGAACTTGCATGAGTGAAGTGGTCACACCCTTACAGCAGATATAACAGTTAAGCTTTAATCTTCGGTAAGTAAAAAGCCTCAGAGCCAAATTGTACATTGACTGGTGAGTCCTCAGTGTATGACAGGAAAAGAAATGGTATGTCCAATTGGTGTAACCAGTACCACTGTGTATTTATGTTGAATGAATGTAATACAACCTCATTTGGAGTTATGTTGCACAGCATTTCTGTGTACGTTTTAAAATATGAAGTTATACTATGTTTTGCGGTATCTGTTTTGGTAGTTACAGATTATTGCCATGAGCTCCTGTGGTTTGCCATTGGAAACATCAGAGCATGCCAGTCTACTGTGCATGGGGCCAACATGTCAGATGTGCTGCCGGTTTCAAAACTTGAACTGAATAACAGGAGACACTCAGAAGGAGATACTCCATTACGAACGGGAAGAAGCACTTCAGAACTTGCCGGCACAGGCACCACTATTGATGACCTTCCAGACGAACTGATGCTGGAGATTTTCTCGTACTTTAGCTTCAGTGAAAACGTTGATGTTTTACAAGAGGTGTGCCCTCGCTGGAAAATTCTGGCCCAGGATGCTCACTTGTGGGTCGACAAGAAGTACGTTGTCGGGTAAGAAGACAATTCAGTGTTACTCGACAGTAGTACCGCATAAAGACTAGATTGGTCACCAATAAAAGAGCTGTGCTTCAAAAATAGAATGACTTTATTGTTTGAAATATGACACATTTTGTACTCGGCCATTTTCAGGTATCTAGGACTGACGGTGTTCGGACTATGTCAGATCGAAGGTAAGTTTTGAAGAGTAACAGTGTCTTCTTCATCAGAAGATGACAGTTTGCTGGGAGAGATGTCTGCTTCCTGTGTATGGCATCTGAGCTTAGTGCCAGCCAGGTGACTTTTGTTTGAAATTGTTGCAACTGATGTCGGTTGTGATGTCACCCAGAAGGCAGGATTCACATGCACAAATGTGGGAAATCGTTAATGAGGGTGTTATCCCCCCCCCCTCCCCCCTCACTGGGCAGTGATTGGGGCTGTATGAAGAAGATGGCATCAGTCTTTTTTTTAATTCCAATTTGAGGCAGTACGAACATCGAGATGGTGTCATTTTGGAACTTCCCGGACGATTGAAACTGTGCACCAGAGAAGAACCTGAACTCAGAATGTCTTTTGTGGGCAGTAGACTTACCGACTGGGTTATCTGGGCCCACCTCACGACTTGTACCCACAGCTTCACTTTTGGCATTTCCTCTCTCCTACTTTCAGAGCTTACAAAATTGTGGTGGATACTTTGTGAGACCACACTCATGAAAGAAAGGGAATTTCAGAGAAATGGCTCAGCCGTAGGATAGAGGATTATTCCCGGCCTAAAGTTATGTAGGAGAGCTTGTGTAAAACTTGGGACTTACGAGAGGTATAGTGGCAGGAGCAAAGCTGTGAGTGCAGGTGACGATTCGTGAGGTATAGTGGCAGGAGCAAAGCTGTGAGCGCAGGTGACGATTCGTGAGGTGTGCCCAGACAGTGAGGGTTCGAACGGCATTCTGGCAGGCAGTTTTAATACTGCTGCAAGTTTCAAAAACAGATTGTGTCATATTTCTGCTGAATCAGTATTCATATTCTCTTTATGTATTTGCATTGAATTAATATTGTTTGAAGCTTCAGTGACTGATGATGGGCTTCACTGTTATAAGGGGCAGGACAACCCAACACTGATAATTCATCTCTGAATTAAATTGTTCTAGGTTCTTTCTTTTCTTGAACATTTTGAGCTGTTATTTGATCTAGAAGAAAGAAGACCCCCCAAAAGAATACTAATTTCTTGTGACATACCATATCTGGATGGTTATATCTGAAAAAACTGTAGCATTCATTTAATGCAAATGTCAGCATGCTTGACTCTGACATGCTCTCTTCATAAAACAAATAAGGATAGTTGCTGCTCACTGTATAGCAGCGATGCTGAGTCATAGATAGACACAACAAAAAGCCTGTTGGAAAGTGAGCTGGATGGGTGAGAAAAATGACTAACCAAGGTTGAGGCCAGTAGGGTTATGGCAACGTAGGATATATTGCAGGGAACGATCCCACCTGCGCAATTCAGGAAAGCTGGTGTTGGTGGGAAGGATCTGTGTGGTACAGGCTGTGAAGCAGTCATTGAAATGGAGAATATCATGTTTGACAGCGTGGTCAGCAATAGGGTGGTCCACTCGTTTCTCGGCCACAGTCTGTCGGTGGCCATTCGTGCGGACAGACAGTTTATCGGTTGACGTGCCCACAAAGAAAGCGGCACAGTGGTTGCAGCTTAGCTCGTAGATTACATGGCTGGTTTCACTGGTAGCCCTGCCTCTGATGGGAATGGTGATGTATGTGATTGGACTGGAGTAGGTAGTGGAGGGAAGATGTACGGGACAGGTTTTGCATCTAGGTCTGTTACAGGAAGGTGTTCGGAGCAGGGGTCGTTTAGGGATGGACGAGTATATTGTGTAGGTTTGGCGGATGGCAGGATACCACTGTAGGAGGGGTGGGAAGGACAGTGGGTAGAACATCTCTCATTTCAGGGCACGGCGAGTGGTAGTCGAAACCTTGGCGGAGAATTTGATTCGGTTGCTCCGGTCCTGGACGGTAATGGGTTACGAGGGGAACGATCCTGTGTGGCCGGACAGTGAGACATTGGAAGGTTGTGGGGGACTCGAAAGATGAGGCATGGCAGATTTGTTTCTGTCGAGGTCGGGAGGATAATTACAGTCTGTCGAGGCCTCCGTAAGACCTTCGGTATATTTCGAGAGGGTCCGCTCATCACGGCAGATGTGACGACAACGTGTGGCTAGGCTGTAGGGAAGGGACTTCTGGTGTAGAATGGGTGGCAGCTGTCAAAGTGCAGGTATTGCATGTGATTAATAGGTTTGATATGGACAGAGGTACTGATATAGCCATGTTTGAGGTGGAGGTCAACATCTAGAAAGGGGCTTTGTTGGGTCGAGTAGGACCAGATGAAGCAAATGGGGGAGAAGCTGTTAATGTTCTGGAGGAATGAGGATGGGGTGTCCTCACCCTCAATCTAGATCACAAAGATGTCATCAGTGAATCTGAACCTGGTGAGGGGTTTAGGATTCTGGGTGTTTAGGAAGGATTCCTCTAGATCGCCCACAAATAGGTTAGCACAGGATGGGGCCACACGGGTGCCCCTAGCCGTGCCCTGGATTTGTTTGTAGGTAATGCCTTCAGAGGAGAATTAATTGTGGCTGAGGATACAGTCGGTCAGCGTGGCTAGGAAGGAGGTTGTCAGTTTGGAATCTGTCGGGCATTGGGAAAGGTAGTGCTGATTAGCTGCGAGGCCATACGTGTTAGGGATGTTAGTGTAAAGGGCAATAGTGATGAGCAGGGCACAGTGTGGTAAAGGGACAGGAACTGTGGAGAGACAGTGGAGGAAATGGTTAGTATCTTTTGTGTAGGAGGGTAGGTTCTGGGTAATAGGCTGAAGGTGTCGGACTATGAGAGCAGAGTTTCTCTCTCAGTAGGGGCACAGCGACCAGCACATTGGGGCGTCCTGGGTGGTTGAGTTTATGGACTTGTTGAAGGTAGAAGAGTGGGAGGGGGGGGGGGGTAGGGTGAGCAGAGAGATGGACTCCAGGGAGAGCTCTGGGACGGGCCTAAGGGTTCAAGGAGAGACTGGAGATCCTGCTGGATTTCTGGAATAAGGCCACTAGGGCAAGGTTTGTAGGTGGATGTATCTGACAGCTAGTGGAGTCCTTCCTATGTTGTTGATATTCCTACGTGGATTTTGAATTGTTTGGTTTAATGAATAAAGTGACTTACAAATTAATTTTGAAGTCGCACGACAATAAAATGCATGAGCATAAGTAGGAGAAATAAGGCCATTCCACCATTCAGTTTATTAAATTAAAACAGCAGTAGCATAATGTGTCTAAAATAAAGTACAGTGACACATCTAAAATAAAATACAGTAACATAACTCATGTCATAACCAATACTAAAAACAAGCAAAACTGTATGGGAGAAATTGGAGGAAGCCACAACACAAAAATGATTGCAAAAAGCCCACTGGTCGTATTAATACACATCAAGCCATATATTGATGTGATACATTTGAGGTGTGAGATTAAACCTAAAGATGAAGTATAGAAAACAACATATGTAACACTAATGCATCACCATTAATAGCATTGTCAATTATTCGAAGAAAATATTTTCTTTAACAGTTTCTAGATCGAGTGTCTCCCAGTTTGAACAGTGGGTTCAAACAGTTCAAATGGCTCTGAGCACTATGGGACTTAACATCTGTGGTCATCAGTCCCCTAGAACTTAGAACTACTTAAAACTAACTAACCTAAGGACATCACACACATGCCGAGGCAGGATTCGAACCTGCGACCGTAGCAGTCGCATGGTTCCGGACTGAGCGCCTAGAACCGCGAGACCACCGCAGCCGGCGAACAGTGGGTTGTTTGCATTATTTTTGTGTACCACCTCTGTTATGACGCGTTTTTTTTTTTTTTTTTTGGGTGCGCTAATGTTGTTTTTAGATGACTGTGTATTACAACCATCTTATTTCTACAAAATTCTGCTAAATTCTGCTAACAACACCATTTGAAAATGGACTGTTTGTATACAATAAAACACACATAGGCAAGCCTGAATTCTGCACATTGCTGCTGCATCTGCAGCTGTGGTTATCCCAGTATGACAAAGAACATTTGTTAGTGATAAGCAATGGAAAATCTTTTGGTGTAGGTTATACTGTGAAAGTGTCACCAAATATCGTCTAATTGTGGGGAGTGCTTCCTGTTTTTTTTTTTTTTTTGTTTTTTTTTTTTTTTTTTTGTGTGTGTGTGTGTGTGTGTGTGTGTGTGTGTGTGTGTGTGTGTGTGTGTGTAGTAATGTTTTAATGGGAATATTCTTGTATGTTCATTAGCTCAGGTGAGCCGTTACAAATGAGTTTGTTACACAGTGTGAAAAGTGAAGAGATCTTAATTTCCCTCTCATACCGTACTGGGCCGGCAACGGATCTAATTGTGTTGATAGTGCCATATTTAATGTTATTTCTGAGAATGTTCTACTCGTACAATTGAAACTGAAGTCAAATCTCATGCTCTACACGCAGTTACAAAACGACCGAAGAGGAGGCCGTCACAACATTTTCCTCCGTGCCACACCTGTGGACTGTGATCCCGGACAAGGATGTTTCACCCGGGGCCTCGGAGGCTCTGTCTGCCAGCTGTCCGCATCTCACCACTCTGCAGGTAACTTATCTGCACGTGCTGACTTACTCGGTAAGTATCCCCTGTCTGCATCCTAACCTAAATCTGACACTGTGTACCTCCAGTGGTACAAGAAGAGAGATGCTGTAGTGTTACGTGTCATTTAGGCAAACGACATTTCTCATTGTTTATTTACAAGAAGGAAAGATGATGGTGACAAAACAGAAAAGTAGTATCAGGTAGGGAATAAAACGTGAAACACGTACTGTGCACAGTCATTTCGTTTCGTATCTGTGCGGAGGTAAACAGAGACCCATGCAGTGCGAGTAATCGGCAAGGTGCGACAGTGAGTAAATGCTGTTACCTGCCGGCGGCGGGGAATTTAACGTTTTAACATCGCAGCTTGTCAGTGTCTCGACTGCCCAGGAGCAGACATTCTCTATGAGAATGAAAACAGTAATGACCGAAGGAAGATCTAAAATGCAATGTCTCTTTCTTCTTGTCGAGCTGAGGACAGCCTCAGTACCCGAGCGACATGTGTCATCAGTGTGGATGTGAGCCACAACTTGCAGACTACTGCACCCTGCGTGCTCGCCAGCTGCAGGTGTGGCCTCCTGCATGTCTCAGATGAGGCCTTCCAGCAGACGTACCGAGTGCACGTTGACTTTTTTTCCGGTTCTGAACAGGGCTCCACAAAGCCGCTAACATTGGAGCTCCCGATAGCTATTAAGCCCCTGCCCACCTGTGCCTGCTCGGACCCTGCTTATGAAATGGCCGTCTGTTCACTCACAGGGTGAATGGGCGAGGCTAGACAGCCGGCCTCCACATTGGCGACGCAAGTGCGTTACTGTCTGCCACTCACCCTGCTGTGACGGTGGATCTGCCGCATTGGGTACACTAGGAAGGTACTTTGGCAGCAGGGTGGGCAAAATGAGTGACACCCAAGGTGTCCCGTGTGATGCACCAGATTCTCCGCCACTGCTACAAACGAGGCAGCAGCCGGAAGGTGACTGACCGTAGCCGAAATCGCATTCAGCTGTTTGCAAACTGTGGCCAGCTCCTCACATCTGGGGCCGGCAGGCAAACGTCCCATCCGTTGTAGTGAGACTGAGGAAAAAAAGTCTGAGGCACGTACATACCTAAACGCCACAACACTAGGTGGAGGCAACTTTAACCAGTGACTGTGGCCTGGTACGTCTATGGGTTCACTGCAGGAAGTGCAGACAGACAGTCTTACAAAGTACTTTTGAACACAGTTTTTTGAAAACTGTCTTGAGCAGCTAGTTCAGCAACCCTCATGCCACGAAAAAATCTTAGTCCTCGTAGCTGCAAATGGGCCAGGTCTTAAGGATGGCATCAGTATAGAGAAAGAAGCTACTGATCGTGTTGTTATCACAGTGACTGTGATTATGAAAGTTAATAAATAAGTCAAGAAGGCTGGTAGAGTGTTTCTGTTAGAAAGGGCCGACAGCAAACTGACATCACTTAGTTCTGTTATGGTGGACATAGAGGAATTATGGACAAAGTTTAAACATACTGTAAATTGCAGTCTGGTAAAGTATGTGTGTGGTAAGTGGATTAAGGATGGAAAAGATCAACCATGGTTTTGCTATGAAATTAGAAAAATGCTGGGGAAGCAGAGGCAGTTGTGCTCCAGGTGAAAAGAGAGCTGCAGTGATGACAAGAAAAGGTTAATAGAGTGTCGTGCATCTGTGTAAAAACCTGTGCACGAAGCGTACAACTACTACCAGCATCATACTTCATCAAAAGATCTGGCCGAGAACCGAGAAAATCCCGAATCTATGAAAAATTACCGAGCAGGCTCGTTGAATGGTCTGGTGTGGCAATTGAAGATAGCAAAATGAAAGTCACAGTTTTTCATTTTAAAAAATCGTTCGTGAAGGAGAATCGTACAAATATACTGTTATTTGACCGTCAGACTTGCATACGGACAACGTAATAGCGAAGATCCCTGGTGTAGAGACACAACTGAAAAAGCTGAAAACAGATGAATCACCAGGTCAGAATGGAACCCAGTTCAGTTTTACAAACAGTAGGCTCCGGCATCGACCCCTTACTTAGTTTTCATTTATCGTGGATCTCTCGCCCAGTGCCATGTCCGGAGCAAGTGGTTAACATCGGTTTGCTGCAGAATCCTTGAACAAATTCTCTCTTTGAATAAAACAAATTTCTTTGAGACCATTAATCAGCATGGTTTTAGAAAGCATGACCTACTCAGCTTGTCCTCTTCTTGTGTTCACGAACTATGAATGAAGGGCAACAGGTAGACTCCATATTTGTAAATTTTAGAAAAGCATTTGACATGTTGCCCACAGCAGACTGTTAATGAAAGTATGAGCATACAGAATAGCTTCCCAGACATGTGAGTGTCTCACAAACTTCTTAAGGAATAGGACTCAGTACATCATCATCAATGATGAGTGTTCATCAGAGACAAGGGAAGTGTGAAACGTTCACTATTATTTTCTTTGTATGTAAATGGTTTGTGGGGTAGTTGTTTGGTGACAATGCTATACTGTACTGGAAGGTGTTGAAGTTGAGTGACTGTAGGAAGGTACAAGATGATGTGGTGTCACAAGGCTTAGGCCTGTCCCACCCCTCATTAAATCGACCAAGACTTATGCGAATAATTGTAAGAACATAATAGAGGGAAACATTCCACGTGGGAAAAATATATCTAAAAACAAAGATGATGTGACTTACCAAATGAAAGCACTGGCAGATCGATAGACACACAAACATACACACAAAATTCAATTATGACATGAAAATGTCTGCTTGTGTCTGTGTATGTGCAGATGGATATGTGTGTGTGTGCGAGTGTATACCTGTCCTTTTTTCTCCTAAGGTAAGTCTTTCCACTCCCGGGATTGGAATGACTCCTTACCCTCTCTGTTAAAACCCACATCCTTTCGTCTTTCCCTCTCCTTCCCTCTTTCGTGACGAAGCAACCGTTGGTTGCGAAAGCTTGAATTTTGTGTGTATGTTTGTGTTTGTTTGTGTGTCTATCGACCTGCCAGTGCTTTCGTTTGGTAAGTCACGTCATCTTTGTTTTTAGATATAATTGTAAGAACAGTTATTATTATTATGTTCTTAAAGTTTGTTTTTGGGTTTTCAGAAATACTGTGGGAAGAAAGTTTATTTATGTTACAGATAACATGGAAGACGTTGCCCAATGATCACCATGAAAGTTCGATGTAGGGGCAAGTGGGCAAGGAATAAAACAAATGCTGCAAACTACCGCGAGCCGTGGAAGAGCCTGTGCTGTGAGAGCGTCGAGCTTCTTAGGTCGTTGTTGGACAACGTCAGAGGAAGAGATATTCTGCTTTCTCTTTGTAAACAGATCGATCGAGTCTTAAAAAGGTTCACGTAAAATGTATAGGCGGGTGACAGGTTAGGTGGGACCCAATGACTGTAATACTTCCACAGTTATTAAAAAGTTGTTAAATGGCAAAATCAATAGTTCATCATTTATATAGATAAAAGGTAGTAAAGATATAGGAAAGGAAGAGTTGCGGCATCAGAACGAAAAGTGGTATATCGCTCAGCAACGAAGAAGGACGTAAACAGCGGGCATTATGTGGTGAAAACAAATCAACTGATAAAATAGTAAGCCTGTAATTAAGCATAAAGCCATGTAACACTGCAATGGCTTGGACAAAATTTCTACTCAGTGTGATGAACAGCAGCTGGCTCTAAATGTAGAAAAATTGAAGCAATTTGCAGGCAGGCTACTAGGTTTATTGCTGGTAGGTTTGAACGACAAGCAAGTATTTCGCAGATGCTTCAGTAACTGGAAGGGGAATTCCTGGAGGGAAGGCGGCATCCTTTTTGAGTGACATTATTGAGGAACTTTAGAGAACCAGCATTTGACGCTAATTGTAAATCAATTTTTCTGCCGCTGACAATAATTTTGCATAAGGACAATGAAGATAAGGTATGAGAAATTAGGTCTCATGTCCAAAAGAACACACACCATGCATTCATGTAAAGAAGGGAACTGACTAGTATTGGTATGATCATGTGCCATATGGTGGCTTGTGGAATATGTATGTATCAAGAAGTAATTTTTATTCTTCTTTCCAAACTTGTAAGCCAAGAAAACACATGCACCCTCTTTGAATGTAACTGTTCCAATTTACAACAGGGTGTATACGACCCGGGACAACCTGGAGATCCGGGAAAAACCCGGGAATTTTCTAGAATTCCGGGAATTTTTCATTGTTTTAGTTATAAGTTAAATTTTTGAAACTTTGACTGGTAAGAACGAATACTCTAGCAAAGAATATTACCGTATATCGCTACTGCAGAATAATACTGCAGCAATAAAACACGAACGTAAAACTTAAGTTGCAAAGGAAATGCACCATATACAAGAACAAAACACTGCTCAGACAAGTGTCTGCCAACAGCAAAATGTGTCAGAGGCTTTAGGAAGACTATGCAGTGTTTCATAACAACAGATTGCCTCCAATGAACGTGACGTCACAACTGTTTACATTAGATTCTTTTGAGCGGTTGCGAGAGAGCTTATGCGCATATGCAGTTGAGTCGCGTATGAGTAGTACCTTCTCCCGCTTCTAGCTACATAAATGTTGTAGTTAGCTGTATAAGCAATAGCAGCAAGCAGTCAGATACTATCCGAAAAATGGTGCCCCTAAGCTGCCAGATTCACCTATGCCCAACAGGTGCGGAACTAGAGGGCGGGGGAAAACCGGGGTATTTGCTCCGGGGGCAGTTTCGGGGGGGACGGATGTACGTAAACTGTCCCAAAAAAAGCCTACATGTAAAGATTCAGGAACTGGCTTTAAATAATTACTCTAGGAATATACTATGATCCCCTGTTTATCACTCACTTAGGGATTGTGAAGACCAGATTAGAATAATTACAGCACACACAGAGCCATTTAGATCTTCCTGCTCTCCATACGTGAACGGAATGCCAAGAAACCCTAATAACTGGTGCAATGCGATGTACCCCATGCTGTGCAGTTCACAGTGGTTTGCAGAGTACAGATGTAAATGTAGAAACCTCATAAGCCACTCATTCTGCACATTATCTGAGGCTCTAGGTGGAGGAGGCAGAAAGTTCTTTGAGCACAAGTAATTGTACTGGATTGCACATAAATACGTGGAGAAATCAAATAGTGACAGATTGCACTGTTGGCAACAAATTACTGGAAACAGTAACTGCTGTACAATGTGTACAAGTAACTGTCCGAAGTGACCTAAAGCGAAAAGACTTTATAGAAGTAATATTAGGATAAGCAGAAGTCAGGGTGACTTTCATTGAGAGAATGCAATTCCTCTACGAAAGAAGTGGCTTGTTTGACACTTTATGTAACTGATTCTCATGTACTACATGTGATCCTGGGACCTGTACCGGGTTGTATTAATAGACTGTGAGAGGAGGTCCGAGAGAGCGTAGTGTGTTTTGTCACGGGACTGTTGTTCATTAGGTGTGAGAGCACTGTGCAGACGTTCGACAAACTCCGGTGGCATATGCTACGAGAGAGTTGTCGTGACACATGGAGAGGTTTACTGTCGAATTTCACAGAGAGCTCATTCTGTGAAGTTTCGGACAACTTTTTATTTACTTGCACGTACGTCTGACGAAATGATCGGGATGAGAAAATTGGAGAAATTAGAGCTGGTACTGATGTTTACCCACAGTCATTCTTCCCCCACGCATTTTGTGAATGGAACAGAAAGAATGAAACCGATAGTGGGATCAGAAATACCCTCCACCGTGCACTGTGTGGTGGCTTGTGGAGCGTAGATATAGATATAGATGTAGGTAAACGTTTTCTGTGAGAAACATCAGTGTAAGAAAATAAATGTTGATCTATCAGTAGAGGAGAGACAGGAGCAGCTTTCGTTCTAGCTTGCTGCATTGCAAGTGAAGACACAGTGACATTAAATGATATGTTGGGTTGAAACCCAGATTTCCAGTTACCCTCAAAGCAGCCACTTCCACTTACCCTCAAAGCAGCCACTTTAACTGTTAGGCCACACGAGCACTCGTACGGGAGCACTCGGTCACTCACATCTCCCCGTGTGGTACGCAAATGCACTGCTACCCTGTACAGGGCCTGTGGGGACAGAAAGGAACGACACTGCCAGGGGAACAGAATCTGTGAGACACCGCGGCTCACCCTGACTTGACGGATGTGTACAGCTGGGTGTTAGAACTGTTACGCCACAGAGGTGGCAAGTGACAGTCGTCAAATGAGCTCGAAGTTTCCTCTGTGCTTAAATAAAGTATTTTGGCGCAACTGCACGGAATAAGTAGGAGTAGTGTCACCTACGTTCTGTGTATAAGGAAAGATTACACAGCAATTCCTAATTTAGAAATAGCATTTGAATGTCTGTCAGGAGAATGGAAGGAAAATGTCTATGGGCACGTGACTGAATCGGAAGCGACACGACTCTGGCCTATCGAGACTGGTTGTGGGACACTGCTGTTATCTTCCGACGTGACAACACGAGGGTGCGTCACTAGTCCCGTGATGACCGGTTTGCCACACAGAGCATTTCACTGTCACTCCGGCCCGCACGTCTGATACACCGTCCTCGTCGGCCGCTCCTGTGACGTAGAATGGGAGCAGCACGGAATGACGTACCTCTCATATCTCGTCCCAGCTCGGTTTGACCGGGTTAGAGTTGTTGTTTCTTCCAGACGGTAGCTCTGTACAGGAAATTTCTTACTATGTGCACCTCAGGATTGACTGTATATACCCAAACATCACACATAATTTTAGTTGTGTATCCTTCCTACTATAATGTAAACACACTATAAATAAAATTCCATCGTACAGTCTTCTTCCCGGTGTCGGATGCTTTATAGTCGGCAATGTTAGTATCGGTCAAACGGTGAAATACGACGTCTCGTAGTAGTGTCTTGAAATCGTAGTCAGAAATATTGGTGACAGTGCGAGTTTGAGTCACGTAAATGGAGCTGTCTAGGCTACCCACTGGTCGGCCCTATTACACACAATCTGTGCACGTGTGAACCGTGTGGCTGACCCTGCCTGCACATGTCAAACCTGTGCACAGCTGTCACGTAGGCTACGGCACAATTGCCTGACTGCTTTCGTGTCAGCATTTTGGCCACTCCAGCCCAGGGGCTTTCTCTGAGAATGTGTGATTTGCAACTAGGATTCCAAATGCTTTGCATTCTCTGTGGCCGGCCGCGGTGGTCTCGCAGTTCTAGGCGCGCAGTCCGGAACCGTGCGACTGCTACGGTCGCAGGTTCGAATCCTGCCTCGGGCATGGATGTGTGTGATGTCCTTAGGTTAGTTAGGTTTAAGTAGTTCTAAGTTCTAGGGGACTGATAACCACAGCAGTTGAGTCCCATAGTGCTCAGAGCCATTTGAACCATTCTCTGTGGTATCTTCTGTGGCACTTATTTCTCATAAGTCGTGCTTAACTTCTTCTAATTGAATGATTTTTAGTTTATTGACTTTATTATACTGAGTAATCTAGTGTTGTCCGTTCTGCAGATATGACCATAGAACTTCGAGCGTCTTCTGCATATTCTGTCTGTGAACTTTTCTATTGCCATGTATAGGTCAGCAGTTTTTCTTTTAATCCATTTACTATGTTCGATAGTCGGTGGCATATTTTTCCCTCTTCTTTTGCAATTTCATCTATTTCTCAATAGCCTCTTCGAGATGTAGTTTCAGAGGCGGTTTGGGTAACATGTACCTCATAATGCCAATGTGTTGTATTATGGGGTATCACTCAGTTACTGTAGTGATTCCGTATTATTCTGTATTCTTTCTGAAGTTTGGTGGCTCTTTCTAAAGCGATTTTACTGTCAGTCCAGGTGGTACAATGATTCCCTCAAGATATTTAAAAGAAGATACATATGGCATTGTCCCATTCATCTGCAGTGGGAATTTTCGATATTTTTATGCACATTTTCCAGAATGGATTATCTTTTATGATAATTGAGGCCCTCTTTTGTACTATAGCGTGTAACTTCACTTTGATTTCTTATCCCGAGATCCCAATGTTTATAGCATTGATTTCTTTCCCTCATTCTCTGATGAATTTGTCTAACACAATACAAAACACAAGCTTGGAGAGGCCATTCCTTGTTGAACTCCTGTGCGTACTTCAAAAGGGTCAGACATTTCACCAGGAAGCTTCACTTTAGATAATGTGTCTGTGGGAATTTAGAAGAATAGTACCCATAACTCTTCTCATGTGGCCAAAATGGTTTGCCCTTCAACAGAATCACATGCCTTCTGAAAGTCTACAAAGATGATGTACATGTCAATACTTCAACTTATCCTTAATATTGTCTTCAGACACCAAATTCGGTGAGCACATGATCTTCATTTCCAAAAGCCTGCTTGATATTCACCAATCAAATGATCTGCTTGCTGTTCAACTCGTAGAGAACCCTGTATGTAACTGGCAGAAGGCTGGCCTCTGCAGTTGTTGGGGTTTCCCACACTCAAGTAGCTTCTAAAAAGAAGAAACATCAGTAGAGGGGAAACAAGTAAAATGTATAATTGTGGGAACAATTCTGAAATGGAGGTAGGAATTCACTTCGATCCAGGTAGTGAGATATCAATAATGTCAGAGGAATTTATGTCTTTGATTCGTAGTAAACAGAAATGTCCAATACTATCAGTAACTGATGTTTATGTAACAGGCATAACAGATTGTAAAGATAAACATATACAAGAAGAAACAAGATTACTGATTATAGCAAACTGTTATGTGTTATACCAGAACTTATTAATCATCCCTCATTTAAATTTGCATTTATTACTCAGACTTGGTTTACTGTTACAACATAAAGTGTGACTTGATTTTGATACTAAAAGAGTACTGTGGAGGAAAAGAACTATTTCTTGCAATGTACCATTTAAGAGTAAAACAAAAGAAATTAGTCAGGATTTAAAAGAGATAACCAAGATACATTTGATAGCTGCTGCTAAAACACTAGTAGTGGAGAATGCTGTAAACAAAATGGTTGAGATCCACAAAAGTTTACAGTTAAAGTCTTCTAAATTAGATATTCTGGCAAAAGAACAACAGCAGGAATTCTATAATATATTAATTAAAAATAGCCAGCCGGAGTGGCCAAGCAGTTCTAGGGGCAATAGTCTGGAATCGCGCTGCCGCTACAGCCGCAGGTTCGAATCCTGCCTCGGGCATGGGTGTGTGTGATGTCCTTAGGTTAGTTAGGTTTAAGTAGTTCTAAGTTCTAGGGGACTGATGACCTCAGCAGTTAAGTCCCATAGTGCTCAGAGCCATTTGAACCAATTAAAAATAAAGTTTTCTCTGATAAGTCAGGAGCAATAGGATATTATGTCTGTAAGTTTAAAATAAAAGATAATAGGGCATTTCTTGTAAGAAACATGCTATTCCAATGAGTTTATGGAAGTACGCACAGGAAGAGAGACAAAGAATGACCGAAAAGGAGATCACTGAATGTAGTCTAAGTGTATACAATAATCCATTATTGGTAGTAAAGAAAGCTATTGGTGGGGTGTACTTAGTATTAGATGCTCACACATTAAACAAACACAACGAAACAAAAAGAGACTGACCAGTACGAATAGGTGAATCACTACCCAGACTTGAGCAAGCCGATTTCTTTAGTTCAATGTATCTCAAAGGCAGGTACTGGCAAGTGAAATTGCATTAAACTTCAAGATCATAAACAGCATTTCTGTTTGAAGGGAAGTCTTACCTGCTACAAGTGCTTCCAATTGGTTTGAATACATCAGTATCTGTTTTCATAATAGAATTTGACAGTGCACTAGGAGATGACTAAGTTCAAAATTTAATAAAATACGTAAACAATTTGCTGTTAATATCAAAATCATGGGAGGAACATTGTGAATTATTAACTCAAACGTTACCATGGGTATGCAACCACAGTATTACAATTAACTTTGCAAAGTTTCACTTTGGTAGAAATTAACTGCAATTTTTAGGTCATATAGTTGGAGTAAAAGGGATACAACCTTACCCTGAAAGAATACAAGCAATTGAAGATTGCCCAGAGCCAAGAAATGGCAAGCAGTCATGTTCATTTATGGGTTTGGTCGGATTCTACTGGCATTTCGTAAAAGATGAGTCCATGAATGATCCACACTTATTGTCATTGCTTAAACAAAGAACTAATAGAAATGGGATGAGGAAAGGGCTAAAGCCTTTAACATAATTAAATATTCCTTATTAGATGCTAAATAACTTAGGCACCCAAAATTGCATCAATCTTTAAAGTTAGCAACAGGTGCTCCAGAATATGGATTAGGTTGTGAACCATTTCAGGGGGAATGGGATCCAGCACAAGGAGAACACAATACTATAGCTTTGCTAGCTGAAGTCTTAATAATAATGAATTAGAATAGAATAGAATAGAATATTTTTATTATTTATTATTTATTTATTATTTATTATTTATTATTTATTTATTATTTATTATTTATTATTATTATTATTATTATTATTATTATTATTATTATTATTATTTATTATTTATTATTATTCTTTCAGTATTTTTCATACAATTGGCTTCGTCAAAGTTTACAGAGCGTTTTAGTTTCAGTACGATATTCAAGGAACTAAAGACCTTTTCTTCATCATTATGTAAAACAATGTTTTATATAACAATTAAATACACACGTAAGAAAAGAATCACAGTAAATAACAAGCTCATATAATATCAAAACATTTTCTTCATAACTTAGGTAAAACATATATTTTGATGTAGTTTCTAAGAATTCTTCAGTTGCATAGAATTCGTTGTTTTTTAGCCAGGTTTGCAATGTATTCTTATATTTACTTAGTTGTACTGTACGAGCTGAGCATGGTAACTTATTGAAAAATTTTATGCTGAGGTACTTATAGTTATTATGGACTACAGCAAGTCTTGTGGAAGGCAAGTCCAGCAGGCGACTGTTTCTTGTACTGTGTGCATGCACATCACATCTCATGTTCAATGTTTTCAGATTTTCTCTGGCATATATTAAACAGTTATATATGTACATGCACCTGATTGCTTTCTTCTGCCATCTGAAAATACATTCAGCCCCTGGGGAGTTACCCCAGGGAATGAAAAAAAGCATAGTATGAGTGAAGTAGCAATTGCTTGCTCACACTGTTTCTCAATATATACAATAAGAAAAGTACTTGTGCTAGTTTACTACATAGATAATCGGTTTGTCCTTCCCATGAGAGCTTTTGGTCTATGATTAGTCCAAGTAATTTCACTGTTTTGTTTTCATTTTTAGTTACTTTGAGATTAAATATTATTTCTTCTGCTTTTGTTTGATTTATGCACAGCTGGTTAGCCTGACACCAGTAATTAGCCATTTTCATCATTTCTCTATTTTTGTCCAGTACACTCTGTAAGTTCTCTCCTGAACTTATTAATGTCATATCGTCAGCATATAGTATGTTCTTACATGGTATGTAATTCAAGAAGTCATTAACATAGACAATGAACAGAAAAGGTCCAAGAACAGAGCATTGGGGTATTCCTCTTTCTATAGGGAGTATTTCTGACCTCTGCTTATTTGCATATACAAGTTGTAACCTATTGCTTGGACAAGATTTGAATAGACGGAGTGTATCATCTTCAATGCCATAGTATTTTAACTTTTTGGTGAGTATGTCATGTGACACTGAGTCAAATGCTTTATACAGCTGTGGGAAAGGAATTGCTAGTTATTGTATGGAGCTTAAAAAAGTTTCAAATTCTCATATGGTGTTCAAAAATAGTAATATACACCGACCACCAGGCTTTGAGTTTCTTAATGGAGAGCAAACTCCTTCACAGTAGACTAATGAGATGGGTATTATTTTTGCAGGAGTTTCCTGTAGAGGTACATTATATTAGAAGGTCATTAAATACAGTACCTGAAGCACTTTCGCAATTACCACTCATGAATATGTTAACTAGAACAGAGGGTCCAGAAGTCGGTTTCACTGTTACTTTTTTATCTATAAGTTACACCAGTAATTAAGTGAGAACTCTAGCAAAACAATAAAGGAGGGAGTACTAGCAGAATCACATCATCAGAGCCACAATTTGAAAAAGGAAACTGGAAAATTTTTTCATCATTATGAGGAACTTTACAAAATAATCAATATTCCTCACTCTAAGATGGCATTTCTGGTAGATCCATCCAATGGGCAAGATAAAGGGTTATATGATTAAGAGATGCACCATCCCATATTTATTTTGTGTGTATTGGGCTCTTGTCCTGTATGAATTATACTTAGAATAAGATTTGTGGAGCACTATCTTACCAGGTACAAACAAATATATACTCAAATTAACATCAACAACAGAGAAAGTCATTTTTTGTGAATGAATTCACAAATCCCAATTAGTATAAGCATTGAAGAAAAATTTTGTAAACATGTTGTAAGTTTATAGCGTAATACATTTGTCATACAAAACTTTTTTAATTTTTTTCTAATAGGACTATTTTTTTATGCTTCATCAACATCCTATAGAATAAAGAAGTTTGTATTATTCTTCTAGGGTAGGTGTAGCACAGATGAATAGTACAATGATGATAACAAATTATGATTAACTGTATTTTTTCTTCACATGTTAAACTTTCCTTTCTTTATTCTTTTCAATAGGTGTCTGTTGAGATTACTTTATCAGTGCTCTGAAGATGAAACTGTAAGACAACTTGTTAATGTGTATACACAGATGTCCCGGAGAATAAAGAGTTCATGATAAGACATTGACAATCAGAAAGATATTTTTGTTGGCACAATTTAGTCTGTCAGTCACTCTTGAGAGGAGAACGAGTCACAGGATCAGATAGTAGTAAAGGAAATGATGTGCTAACATGTGCCAGGGTAACAACAAATAATCGGGCAGTGAGACACAGCGATATATGAGATTGGTATTAACAGGCAGGACTCTTAGATTGAGGAAAATATTGACACTAAAAAACTATCCTTGTGAATATTGATGAGTGTCTTAATTGTTGTGGAAAGAACTGTAGAATAAAATTAAGTATTTTCAGGAAATATATTTCTGTACAGCTGTGATAAGCAAAGCTATAGCCTCTAGAGGTGAAGTTATTAAAATAATTTAGAGGAAATGAACTTGAGTATACATAATATAGTGTAAGACAACAAAACAAAACTGGAGTGATAAAGGATTTGGGTTGGCTTCTAAGTACAGCAAAGAAGCTTCTTCACATAATGTTAGCTGAAAATGAGCATGTCCTATGTTAACACGATGTAGCATAAACGAAGGGGAACAATGTTCACTGGGTGCACCTTCGTATCTGTATGTGCAGATGGCACATGGCAGATGGTACACTATATGGACACACAGTGGCCAAAACCCTCAACAAAATATGAAAAAAAAGTTCATTTGCTGCAGATGACGTATGGTGCTTTGATGGTACATATGGAAGGTGCGGTGAACTCCTCAGACCGACATTTTCAAGGACCACAACAAATGAAGACTGTCTTTAAACTAACTTACTCTGACAGTAAACATTGCTTGAAATGCTTCAGTGTATGTTGAGTTATGTGATTTTCATTGTTCAGAACATTATTATAAAATTGATCTGTTGTATGTTTAACTTCGGTTTCTCAAATATAGAAGAATCACTGAAGAAAGAAGTAAACTGATTATTTCACTAGTGCTGAGCAGTGAAGTTTTATTCTGTCAATGTTGCCCTGGAGGAAGAAGAAGTTTGACGAAATCAAGTGCGTACACGGCCTTGAAACAGAATAGCTGACTAGATCGTGAGAACTTTTAGAATGGCAACTGTAATTATCTACAATAATAAGCAAAAATGTAACATTTGACTTCGAGTAACAGATCTAACGTGGATGTCACATACATACACACGCACAACTACCCGAAGTGTACCGTACGTTTCACCCCAAGTTCCAGTTTGAAAGCACTGTATAAAGAGAACCACTACTCATAATGATGTCAAATATCAACAGCATATTACTGATGCAGGAGGAAAGTCAAGTAAAAAAAAAAAAAAAAGAGAGAGAGAGAGAGAGAGAGAGAGAGAGAGAGAGAGAGAGAAAGAAAAGTAATGAAAATTTTACTACCAGATGGCCAAAAAACTGCATGAACAGCAAAATGGCATCAGTTTCTAATAGTTGTGAGACTGGTGCAAGATGTGTTCACTATGCTCTCCACTGATTTCTGCCACAAGGTGAAATTGAGAAACAGCACATTCCACAACAGAACGGAGTCTCTTTGGAAGTCACGTTTGGAATGCATTGTACAATGCGTGCTTCATTTCAGCTACATTTATAATTGTAGCACTGAATACATCTTTCAGATGATCTGACAACCAGAAGTCACACAGTTAAGATCGGGTGATCTGGACTGGCAGGCTGTAGGGAAGTGCCGGCTGAGAATTCTAGCGTTTACAAAGTCCCTCTGCAGCAGCCACTTCACTGGCTGTGCAATGTTCAGAGGAGCGTCATCTTGCATAAAAATGATTCTACCCACACATCCACACTATTGGAGGTTTGGAATGATGTTGGTGCACAAAAGACTCTCATCGCATTTGCCAATGACAGTACGGGCAAACAGGACCAGGACCAGCAGGACTCATCTCCTTGAGAAAATATGGCCCTACGATAAAGGATGCCATCAACACACACCAGAATAAAATGGTACCAGTTGATATATGTGCGGATTTTCCGTTGCCCATATTCTGCAGTTCTGCGTGTTGACACATTCTTGGGGATGAAAATGTGCTTCATCTGTACACAGAATGTTCTGTGGCCACTAGCTGTCCACACTAACATGAGCAAGAAATTACAGAATGAACATTTGTCTTACTTGCAGCTCAGCAAGAAGCAGGTCCTGAACACAAGTGATTTTGTACAGCTAGCAATGCAGTATGTTTCATAGGATTTTGTACGACGCACTGCCAGGGATGTCCAATGATCGGGCCATTTCCAGTGCACTGCACATTTTGATCACCACCACTTGCCAATCCCTCCTGCAGTGTTGTGTCCACAGACATCATATCGACTGCTTTCCTCCCTGTACAACACTGCACTTCGGAAGAACCTGTCCTTTCTAATTTTGTAATAATTTTTTCCATACACTGAGCAGGCATTGGAATGATGCCTTTTTTCCACACCTGAGTGTTCAAAACATCTGCATTGCCACTGGGACGCACTCACTGTTGTTGTGAAAAAGTTTTAGCAGCAGTACATGATCCTTCACGGAGACAGTCACGTCTCAGGTGCAAACTGAGGATGAGCCGTGTTCTGCTTGTCTTGTGATGTTCGTGTTCTGATACTTCCAGCACCATCCATTGCTCAAATTTTCCTTTTTTTTCCCACCACGATGTCTCCTCCTGCACCAATAATATGCTATTCAAATTTGACATCATTGTGAACACTGGTTCTCTTTCTACAATGTTTCAAAACTGGAACTATAATAATAGACACGGTGTGTAAAAAATAACTACATGCCTGTAATTTCCGTCATATACTTCCTCTCCCAACAATTAACTGGAGGGGTGCATTCACCACAGTTGTGAGGGGTACTGCAAAGACAGTCTCCCTAACCATTAGTGCCGTACCTAATACATTTCTCATTACTTCTCATTATTACTTCATTCCAACTTCACTTATCATTGATGCATCATTATTCTTAAACTCCATATTTTTCACAATTGCCTATTCATTTTTCTTTACCACTATATGAAACAATAAATGGACCTTGCTTTATTGGTTCAATTGTTGTAGACATCTATATTTCAGCTTCACTTCTATTTCCTGGTACCTGGAAGGCTTTCGCATAACACACTTTTCCACAGATGTTCTTCGCCATCAGCAACTGCACTCATCACCAAAACTTTTTTTATATGTTGTCATAAATAGCACCAAAATGTGCATTCTAGGTAATCTCTGATTTTGCTACTGTTGCTCCTGTACAAACTGTTTATAGATTTCATGCCACTTGGTTACACTTTATTTTCTCCCTTATCAATGATTTATAGAGAAAAAGGATACCCTTCTATTTTGTAATGTACGTAATGAATTAACTAGAGAGCAATGAACCTTGTAGCTACTGCACATGAGAATATGCTGCCTAAAAAATTCTGTCTGCCTTCAATAGTGTCAGTGAAAACAGAGCACACCAGTGATTTCAAAGTCAATAACTGTTGAAAAGTACATGTACTAAGTCATCGAGACCAATACTTGTTTGAGAACAACTCTCAGTAATGTAACCAAAGTTTTGTGATAGACCCCATGATAAAAACAAATGAAGGGGATGATGGGAACTGAACCCAGTCCACATTTACATACACACTCCACAAATCATCATATGGTGCATGGCAGGGGGTACCTTGTACAACTACTAGTCACTTCCTCTCCTATTCCACTCTCAAGTAGAGTGAGGAAAAAGAGCTGCCTATAAGTCTGTGTGTAAACCCTAACTTCTTACATCTCATCTTCATGGTCTGTATGCGAAATGTGTGTTGTTGGCAGTAGAATCAATCTGCAGTTGGCCTCTAATGCCGGTTCTCTAAATTTGTGCAACAGTGCCTTGTGGAAAGACCATTGTTTTCCCTCCAGGGATTTCCATTTGAGTTCTTGAAGCATCTCTGTGATATTGCTTATCAAATCTACCACTAACAAATCTAGCAGCCTGTCTCCGAATTACTTCAGTGTCTTCCTTTATGAATGATCTATACTTTTTCAAAATTTTGCCAATAAAATGAAGTCAAGCAGTTGCCTTTCCTACTACTGACCTGATGTGCTCATTCCATTTCGTATCACTTTGCAACGTTACTCCTAGATATTTAATCGAAGTGACTGGTTCAGGCTGCACCCTACTAACCAGATACAATATTACTTAATCTCCAGAACAAGGTACTGTCAATTATCGTCCATAACACCGCCTCAGCTGGTATCAACAATGCCTGGTTGCATTGCTGAAATTTAATGCTAAAATGTTCATCTCGTTTTAGTTCCTGCTTCATTCTTACGGCTAATGTTCTAGCCTCATTCTTAATAAAACTTGAAGTGAAATCAGGCGAAAAAATGACACCAGTTGGTAATCTTTTCAGTGCATATATTTGCAATTCTGTAAAAACAAAGCTCACTTCGTTAAATAGTTGTGCAATAATCTACACTCTGTCCAGAATGCTAAAACGTGATGGACAGTGTAAATAATTAATCTTGATCCCCAAATAAATGATTGGAATTTTTGAATACTCCAAACAGTAGCTAGTACCTTATTTTCCATAGCTATGTAATTTAAATCATGCTTATTATGACTTTTACTTGTTTTGCTTTTGTTCTGCTTTAGGGTGCAAAAAACAACTGGGGTCATAAGTGCCCAAATCAAAACTATAGAACACGAAGACAGAGAGGAGGTAAAAAACGACTATAAGTCAGTCCCAGTTGACATAATAAAAGACAGCTAAAACAGGCACATAGAGAGGGCTAAAAAAGACACTAAACAGAAACAGAGGTCCAAAACTGAAAATTAAATGGCCTTTGCCATATTGCTTTGGCAGATAAAGAGTAAAATGCAGTCAACAGCCTGCACGTAATTTGCTAAAAAGGCCGATAAATCAGACGGAAAACCCAAGCCGGAACATAAACGGTTAAAAAATGAGCATTCCATCAGGAACTGGTAGACAGTTAAAACTTGGGCACAATGTGTATAAAATGGTGGGGTAGTGCTACTTAGCAAATGACAATGGTTAAAAAGGCAGTGCCCAATACGCAGCCTCGTTAAAATGACCTCCTGATGGGAGGGCCGAGAGGAGGTCATCCAAGCTGCTGGGAGAGGCTTAATAAGCTGGACTTATTCTTGTGAAGGAAGGACCTTTGGTGATGCTAAAGGGACACCACCTCCTGACAGACGGCAACACGGAGGTCATTGGAGGGAATATAGGAACTTGTGGGCTGTGGTATGAGGACTGCAGCCTTGGCAGCAGCGCCAGCAGCCTTGTTTCCCAGCAGACCGACAGGACCGGCAACCCACAGGAACATCACACTGGCTCCGACAAGAGTGACCAAGTGACACTTTTCCTGGACCTGCTGCACTACGGGATGGGCGGTGTACAGTGCACATAGACTTTGAAGAGTGCTGAGTGAGTCTGAGCAGAGGACACAATTGAAAAGGTTGTGTCACCAGGTGTACTCCATGGCCTGATACGAGGTGAAGAGCTCAGCTTTAGACACTGTAGATACCGATATCAAAAGACACGGATGCCAATGACAAAGGCACACCTGACACACGGTCAGTCTGAGAGCCGTCAGTGTATACAAAGGTACTACAGCAAAGTTCCGTGCGAAGATCGGGCAGCTGAAGGTGATAGAACGAGGCTGGAGTTGTGTCTTTAGGAAGGGAATGAAGGCTGAGGTCAATATGAGCCACTTCACAAAGTCAAGATGGTGAAGGGTTCACACCCATTGGGGAAGTTGCAAGTAGTGCAGAGTTAAGCTGCTGTAGCAAGTGCCTAAAGCAGACTCCAGGAGGCAGCAGAGAAGAGGGACGTGTTCCATATTGGCGATCAAAAGAATCATCAAAGAAGGAGGTGTAGGAGGGTTGACCGTGCATGTTAGACAAATGGCACGCATATCTGCTGAGGAGAAAGTCACGGTGGTAGGACAGTGGTAGTTCAGCAGCTTCAGCATACAGACTCACAACCGGGCTGATGTAAAAGTAGCCCGTGGCCAAACGGATGCCACCGTGGTGGATAGTGTTGAGACGGTGTAAGAGGGATGGGTGTGCAGACGCATAATTGAAACACCTGTAATCAAGTTTCGAATGGACAAGGGACCGATACAAACGGAGGAGGGTGGTTCGATTGGCACGCCAGGAAGTATCATTGAGGACACGTAGGACATTGAGGAACTGCATACAGCAGACTGCCAGGTACGACACTTGGAAGAACCAAAAGAGTTTCCTATCAAGCATAAAGCCCAGGAATTGTTATAGTTTCAATGAACGGAAGGGCAACAGTCCCAAGATGTAAAGATGGTGGGAGAAACCACTTGTGCCGCCAGAAACTCATACAGACTGTTTTGTCAGTGGAGAAGCAAAAGCCATTGCCGATGCTCCAGGAGTAAAGATGATGAAGATTTCACTGAAGATGCTTCTCAGTCAGAAAGGTATGTGGAGAACTGCAATAGATGCCAAAATCATCAACAGAAAGGGAGCCCGAGATATCCGGTGGGAGACAGGCTGTTATAGGATTAATGGCAATAGCAAAGAGGAAAACACTCAGGAAAACCCTGAGGCACCACATTTTCCTGGATAAAGGTGTCCAACAAGGCTGAACCCACATGCACCTTGAAAACTCGGCCTTGTAAAAATGCCCACAGAAAACAGGGCAGGCGGCCACAGAAGCCCCACATATAAAGAGTGTGGAGGATATGTTCTCCAGCAGGTGTTGTAGAACCTTCTTCAAATTGAAAAACATGGCCACAGTCTGGGATTTCCACAGAGAATCATTCATGACATTGTTGGACAAAGCAACGAGATGGTCAACTGCAGAATGTCGCCCTTGAAATCCATACTGTGTATTCGTCAGCAAATTGCAAGACTCGAGCCACCATACCAGCCAGGCATGAATCATACATTCCATCGCCTTGCAAGAGAGATGGGGCAGTAGCTAGAAGGAAGGTTTTTGTTCTTACTGGGCTTGGGTATGGGTATGGTGGTGGCTTCACACCAGTGTCCGGGAAATGTGCCCCCTGCCCAGATGCGGTTTTACATGTTAAGCAGAAAGTGCTGCAACATCTGAATGTGGATGGTGTCTGGTCCTGGGGCGAAGGATCGGGATGAACTGAGAGCATGACCTAGCTCCCTCATAGTAAAGGCGGCATTGTAGCACTAACAATTCAGAAAAGAGAAGGGTATTACCCGAGCCTCCTCCGCTTGTTTCTGATGGAGGAAGGCAGGGTGACAGGGTGCAGAACTCGAAAACTTCCGCAAAATGGTGGCCTGAGGTGTCGAAGATGGCAATAGGGTCCAAGATAACATTGTCTGCTACTGTCAGGCCGGAAATTGGGGAATGGATCTCGGTCCCAGAGAGCTGTCGGAGGTTGGTCCATGTGACAGAGGAAGGGGTAGAACTGTTAAAAGAAATAGTGAGTGAAATCCAGCTAGCTCTTTTGCTATCCCAAGGAATGCGACAACACTTTGCACGCATCTGTTTATAATGAATGCAGTTTGCCATTGTAGGACGACGGTTAAAAACACGGAGAGCACTTATCCGTGCACAAATTGCGTTGCAGGGTGCCTCAGTCCACCGAGGGTCTGGGACACTATGTGGTAAAGAGGAAGTGCTAGGAATGTAACGTTCTGCAGCAGTAAGGATATCATTTGTGAGATATGCCCCCTGGTCATCACAACTGGGGAAATCTTGTTCTTCGAAGAACGCCACGGAGGAGTAAAGCTGCCACTCAGCCTTAGTAAGCTGCCATTTTGGTGTGCACACGGATGCGGTAGGAGTCAGAAAATGGATAACACGTGGGAAATGACGGCTCGAGTTGGTGTAAGAAAGAATGGACCACTCAAGACAATGGGCAAGATGGACAGTGCAAAATGATAGGTCCAAATGGGAATAGGCGTGCGAGGCGTCAGAAAGGAAAGTGAGTTCTTCAGTGTTAAGGCAGTTGCTTAAGTAGGTCACTCAAGAGGGCACCTCTCTAACAGGTCCTGGGAGAACCCCAAAGGGGATTATGCACTTTAAAGTCACCGAGCAGCAAAAACAGGGGAGGTAGCTGCCCAACAAGCTTAAGTAAGTCTGGCCTGGTGGCATCGAATGACGGAGAGATGTAAATGGTACAGAGGGAAAAAGTCAGGTGGGGAAGGAAAAGGTGAACTGCAACAGATTGAAGATGGGTATTCAGGGAGATGGATGGACAGTGAATGTCATCCCATACGAGCAGCATTTGAGGATGGTCACAATGAAGAGATGGAGGAGAGTCAGCCAGTTCAGACCCGCTGCTACAGGGCACAGGGCACAGAAGCAGGAGGATCCTGCTCCGTGGGGTCCACACGAGCATCGGCTTGCTTGTGAGGTCAGTTTGTGGAGTCCAATGCTGAAAAACGGTTGGTGGTGTGCACCAGTGATACAGAGGCCGTCGAAGAGGATCTTTGAGTTGGCAAAGGAGAAGACTGTTTGCCTCTAGTGAACTTCTTTGAGCCTTTCCGGTTAGAGGAAGACCAGGGTGTTGCTTGGCTGGAGCGACAGAGGAAGTCTACACAGGAGTACTCCTTTTCTCCTTTCCGGCCTACCTGTTGTGTAGCTGGCGGCTTTGCCCCTCGAGGTGAGAGTTTGATTGTTTGTTGCACAGGTGAACGAGGGGATGCTGATGCTACATTGACAGTGAGTGATTTCACAACCTCAGAGCTGAATTTCAGCGTCTGCGTGGCCGTGTCCTTCACAGAGAGTGGGGTAATGAAAACTGTAGGTGCCAGATGGGAGAACACAGGGTTTGGGACTAGCCAGTAACTTGCGAGCGAATGGATAAGTCACTTTTTCCTTTACTCGGACCTCTCGGACAGCCCGCTCGTCGAGATACACTGGGCAGTCCCGAGAGGAGGTGGCGTGGCCCCCATTGCAGTCGATACAGCGGGGAGAAGGAGGCAGACAGTTGCCCTCAAGTGCATCCCTACGACAGGTTACAGATTTGGTCGGGTGTCGACTAGACATTCTAGTGTGGCAATGGTAGCAGCGCGTCGGGTTCGGAATGTATGTCCGGACTGTGATAATTTTATAGCCTGCTTTGATCTCGAATGGCAGCACCACTTTATCAAAGGTGCGGAAAAGAGTGCAGGTGGGCACTAAGGAAGAATCTACCTTTAGCATTACACGATGGATGGCAATGACACCCTGATCATAGAGGTAAGATCGGATTTTGGTCTTGGTTAGACCGTCGAGCATCTGCTGTAAATGACACCGTGCGAAGAATTCAAAGTTCTGTGTGCCTCGACACAAACAGGGTAGCCGCGGAGAAGCGAGGCAGCGAGCAATTGTTGCGCTTGAGAATCAGAAGTAGTCTGCAAGAGCAAAGTACCATTCCATAAACGAGAGCAGTATTTCACAGGTCTGGCAGTTGCATCAACACCTTTCTGAATAATAAACGGATTTGCCTGAACCGAGCTGTAGGTGCAAACCCTACCTGTCAACCTGGGGCTGGGAATTACATGTTACCCAGCCACCTGTTATGTGTCAGATGCATGGGGCGGCCTTCAGGAGCACGCGGGGAGGAAGAAGAAAGAGAGGAACCTGAAAAGCGGAGGAACGAGAGGAGAAGAGAAACAAAAAAAGGAAAAAGGGAGTGAAAAAATAGGTGAGACTGTTCTTACACTAGCGACAGACTAATTCGGAATATTCCCAATAACATCTCGGACATCTTCCCCAAGGGAGGGGAAAAAAAATAGCGAGAGGACAGACACACAGCACGGAAGGGGAAAAATGCTGCAATAGCTGGGGCCCTGTGGTAGCCGAGCACGAACCCGCCAAAGGCTGGCGAGCCCCATGGTGGGACTTTTATGTGTGAAAGCTATACTTCCCTAGTGCAGACATACACGTATTTTGATGCAAGCACTATTGTTAGCAGACTGCTCAGCAACTGTCATGCTCCGTCGGCCTCTCTGTTTGTGTTCCCCGCCATGCACCCCCCCCCCCCCCCCCCCTGCTTCCACTCCTCACCAGCCCCCACCACACACCACTGGGCTATCTGGGATGGCAGCCAGAGTGCTGTGTGGCTAGGCCTGTTCTAATTAGAATAGAATGCAACAATTTAAGATGTTCCTACTATTTGACTGAGTTCTATCAATTTTTATGTCGGGCAGGTTGTATATGCCACAGGACAATAGGGGGAAATCTGGTGAAAAACCGGGAATTTTTCATTATTTCCATTTTCAGTTAAATTTTTGGAAGTCTCGCTGATCAGAAGAGAGAATTCGACAAAGAATTTTACTTTAGCCTGGTACTGCAGAATAACACTAGAGCAATGAAATTTAAATGACAGAGTAACACCAAAATAAAACTTGAGTTGTAAACAAAATGTGCCATTTACAGCAACAAAGCACAGTGCGCACACAGGTGTCTGCTGACAGTAGAATGTGCCAAAGACTGTGCAACATTTTGTAACAACAAAGTGCTTTCAACACATCTTCTTCGTGTGCCTCGTTTTGATGAACGTGACGTCACAGTTGTAACAGGTCACGGGAAAATATTGTGAATGGTGGTTTGAGAAGCGTTACCCAAAGCGAGGCCTTAAGCAAAGGGGGTTGGGGGAGTACAGAGGGTCCTGAAGAGGAGAAATCAATTTTGATCCATCTGCTAGTGTTGTTCCAAATTAAAAATAGGCACACACTACTATAATAGCATAATTACCAACCAACAGCAGTTTAATGTTAGCACTGGCTTTGTTATTTGGAAGCTGGTAGTACTTTCAGGTTGCAATGTTCCAGTATTTCACAAGGCAGCGGAACGGTAATAACCATTACAAATAACAGTAAATTTCAAATCAATACATAATAATACACTTAGATCTATCTGTGTCACCCCCATTCACAGCCAGCTACTGCTCGACACAGTCTAACAGTCACGACACTTCACCTCGATTTTGTTGCCTACTGTGCCAGCAGTGCTCCAAGCAGTCAGTAAGTAAATCTGTTGAGTTCTGCGTGATCATGAAAGGGAAAGCATGTAGTATGTGTTTATTTTGGTTTGTACAATGGTATTTTTTTTTACAACCAGGGGCATCTAGAGCAATAAACTTGTGCAACAACAACAAGAAGATACCACATCTGCCTTTTTTAGATTTCCTAAGGACAGTGAGACGTAGACACCCTCATGTCACTAAAGGGCGGCGTCAGGATTCGCCTGCAAACTGCTTGTGTATTAATTATTAATGTTTTGTTTTAGGAGCATAAAATGGCTAGTGAATAGCAGATGAGAAGATCTTATGAAAATATACCCTGTTTACCTATATAATAACATTGTGTTTTGTTTGCTACACTTCGAACAAAACCAGTTCATGAATGCAGACAGTAATAAACTTGTGTGGAGTGCAATGCCTACACTGTTTGACATCCCTAATAAACCACATCAACTGATGATGAAGAGGAAACTGCCACAAAGATTCGGCAATCCGCCTAAAACTGTAAAACACTCCTGTGGCACAGAAGCAGCCAGCTCAACTCTCCATATATCAGTGCCAAGTTTATCTGATTTGTCAACAGAAACCTGTTTTGATGGTGAAGTGGTTAGATTACGTGCAGTTTTTCGTGTCTTGCAAAATCATGTGAAGTGTCGGAGTGTGCAGATTGCTAGACATAGTGCAAAACTATTACAGGACAAGGAAAGTGTACAGACAGCAACAGAAACTGTATCAGAGGGATCAAGTGAAAAACGACAAACAAATTTTGAAGACTATAGGATCCCATTATTTAAATAAAAGATGCCCTTGACTTGTCGTTAAGCCAGATTAGCATGCCAATGAAGGAGAAATGTGCTGCAAGGTGGAAAGATGAAAATAAACTGTTTGCTCCTATTTCATTATATTACAGCACTCAGGCTTACGGGTTTTGTCAAAATGTTTTATGTTTCCATTAGTGCATACATTACAGAGGTATGTGGAAGGCATATGAATAAAATGTGGGATAAGTGACAACAAATGCCACCTTTTAAAACAGAAGGTAGAGCATTTCTCTGATAATAATAAACTAGAGAATATGTCATTGGATAAAAAAGTGTCTGATGGCACAATCAACATATGGCAGCACTTCTGACATTGTTATTGGCTTTGAGGACTTGAGGTTCACATGCACAGCATAATTCTCCCAATATTTGGCAGGTGCTTGTCCGACTTAGAATAATAAATTAGATGAAGGTCTTACTTGTGGCAACAGGCAACAAAGACTAAAACACAGTAGACCTAAGGAACGACAAATAAGGAATGACATAGATGTACATGTCTGTGCTCCTTACGTGTGAATCTGTGTGTTTGTATTCCTTTGATATCTATGTGGTAAGCTGCAGTTCTATCCAATGTCACAAGTGTTTCTTCACAATGTGTTGTAGCTTGCCATTGGATTCATGATTTTTATCCCTATTTGCTCTTATTTTAGAATCACTTTAGAAACATCTGTGTTATCTGATATTACACAGGTCTTGGAGGCAGAAAAATAATTCTAATATTTCATAAATCACATAGGAATGGGAAGTGATACAAACATTAAGCTTACAATGCTTCTGACGTTCTCCTTTCTCACCGCTTGGAGTGCTAGTGTCTCTCCAGCTGTCAAACGGTAACAACTTTTACAGCAGTGAGTGTCGCGACTGTTATGTTAGATTGTGTGCTCAGTTATAGCTGACACACAAATAATGAAAGTTATTTCACAAATGCTCTTAATGTCTAATGCAGCCGCAAGGAATGGCGGGATTGTAGACAGCTGATTTCATTTGATTCAATGACTGAACTGCAGATGAAACATTTTGTAGCCCTGTATTTAAACTCATTTCCTAACCTCACCACAACCATGAGTAATGAGAACAATGCTTTGAGAACGGAAGGCAGCGGTGCGCAACTTGGTGATTGGCTGACAGTAGAAGCAAAGAGTGCATGCCTGAGGCCGGGCGGTGGTTGTCACACGGTTATACTGGAGGCGGCAGGAGTTGTCCAACTCTTTGGATTCTCTGGCAACCTCGTGAGCTGTGGATGTGCCCACTTTCTTGGAGGGACACACTGTTAAGATCTTGCGAAGTGATGGTCTGACATCTTCACAAAATCGCCCCAGCATCAACCACCCAGTTAAGTACTCTTATTATTAAGAGCGCTTAGTTAACTGTGATTGTGATCGCTCTTGGTACAGTAAGACGTTATGTGTGATGTTATGTGTGTTTGATTTCATTTGATGCCTCTTACTAAGCATGTGCTCTGCTTTTGCATAATATTGATGTATTTGCAGATTGTTAGTTCATTAGCTATTACTAGCAAGTGTTTAATTTTCTTATGATTACAGTTAATCCATGTCAATATGTCCTCTACGGGCAATCTGAGCTTTTATTTCTAAAGGTTACCGTATTAAGCTTTGCAGGCCCACTTAAGGTGGCCAATGTGTGTGTCATTAAGTTCCTGTGAGCCAGTTCATTTCCCACTCTTAGCATTTATTAATCACATACAGTTTCACTTAAAGAAAGGACTTGCCAGTGAAATTAGTTGTTGTTTAGCCTTGATTTTATAGTGTTAATTTACTGGTGCATATGCATGTCATGTGACAGAATGCTTTTCGGGTCTCGTCTCATCACATTTGTTTGTCTGTAGTGTAGTTTGATCGAAAAGATCACCTGTCACGCTGAGAGCATCCTACCATAACATCACGAGTCCTAGCAGTGGTAACTGTCATTCCAGAGTGAGGTGTTGTGATTGAGTTCCAAGAAAGTGACGTATCTCACATGCTTGATCCAACAGGTAAATAGTACTGCAACAACGATTTGCAAAATTGGGTATTGGAAAGATTACCGGGAATACTGTGGGCAGTGGAATCTGCTGCAAATGATTTGCTGGGGAAAAAGAAAATAGAAAATATGAGAGCTGCATACAGGAAAGAATGGAGAAAGATAAATAAAATGAGAATAGTGTGATGTCAGTTTTTGTTAGCAGCAATGATATAAATGCTATGTAGGCATTCCGTATTCATCATAGGTAGAAGAAATTATGCATTCCATAAGTGGTGCCAATAAATTGTGTTTGCCATCCCTATGATACTATGAGTATTTGATGTTCTTAAATGTGAAGGTCAGAGTGATCAAGTGGGGTGAAGACACGTGTGGTTGTGATGACAATGATGGGCTATGAGAAAGTTTTGTGCTTATTTACACCCTACTTCTAATCATCACTGAACAAATTCACCATTTGTTTCTTGGAAAGGTATACTGAAGTATTCAGTAAATATATTTCAAACATTTTTTGCATTCTCTATTTGTTGTCTTTGGAATTTTTATTATGCTGGATTACTGTACTTTGCTGCTGTCAGTCTCCTTCCCATAATTTTTCATTATTTGTATCTTCATAGTCAAGCCAGTGATTTTTAGTATACATGTTGGAGGTCTTTTGTAAATATTTGTGCCGTATACATAACGCTGAGACAATTATATCAGTGTTTACATGTCCAGCATAACTTTTTAGTGAAATACTTTAATACATCTTTTGGCCAGCGGCTACACTAGCTTTAATACCTGAAACAGCCAATATCCTTATTAACATGACACAGAAAGCAGTAACTCTGAACAATAATATTGTTATATATGTGAATGAGGAAATAAACAATAACTGAAAACAAAACTGAAAGTCATGGTACTTCTTTATATGCACAGAAATTCTATAAAAATGTAAA
The DNA here is from genome assembly GCF_023897955.1 of Schistocerca gregaria. Lineage (NCBI taxonomy): Eukaryota > Metazoa > Arthropoda > Insecta > Orthoptera > Acrididae > Schistocerca > Schistocerca gregaria. The sequence continues at coordinate 224,251,847 of NC_064929.1, forward strand.
GAAATTCAAATATAGCATTTCCTCCACAGTTACTTTGAGGATGGGCTTTAGCGAACCACATTTTGATGAATGCTCATCAATCTCCTGTTTGGTAGATATCTACTCAATTCGTATATTTGCTGGTTCTGTTCCTGAAGTACATCAGGATCCGTTTTCATCCTGTTCAATTCAATTCAATTTTTATTATCACATAACATGCCTTATACAATCAAAGATTGTGAAATCGGTGACTTGTCAGTTTTACACTATATATAATAACACTAAAAATAGGCAATAAACTAATAATATATATGGTGTAACATCTTCAAAGAGGTATTTTAATTTTTATTTATTTATTTATTTATTTTTCATAAGTTTTCTATCAGCCTCATCGTCCCCTGAATTAAGTAAATCTTTTACTCTGATTTTCTTGTCATTTGATACATATTTCCCATGTATTTCTCTTTCCTTGCTGTTACTCTGCATCTGATTTTTCCCTACTTTATTTTACTTCTTTACAATCTCCATTTTCATAAGTTCAACTTTGTTTTCTAACTTGCTATATATTCTCGGATTTGCTACCCATCTTGTCCTTTTCCATGCTAGTTTAGATCAACATCTCTGGCCCTGTATGCAGAGCAATCTGGTTTTCTGCTGTCTTGTTGTGGTTATTCTGTCCTTGCATTGCTGGTCATTCCAATCTTTACTCGCTGTCATGATGTCTAAAAGTTTCTTGCTCATTCTTCCCCCTTTATTAATTATTTTCATAATTACTGCTGAGCCTGTGGAATATATTGGATTGATTCCTTTTGTTCTAATTAAAATGTACATTGTAGTTCCCATTCCCTTGCCTGCTGGTGAAACCCTGTGGTTTCCAGTTTCACTATAAATTCTAAGAATTTGCCTACTGAGTTGGTTTGGTTGTGTTCTAATTCCCATTGCATCTATTCAGGAAGTCATCAGTTGAGTGTTGTTATTTCAGTTAGAACACCCTGAGGTCAAGTTTTGTGCAATAGTTTACCCACTTCGCATACACAAAACATTATCATCTTTGTATTGCCATGTCTGTAAACTGGCTCATTTTAGTACATGTTCTGAAGTTTCATCTGTTTCGCCTGACTCCAAAATTTGTTCACAAAATATGTTTTCAAATACCTCATATCTGGTAAACAAGTCAGTCAACAATTTTGCCCACTGTTGCACATTTCCCTCTGCATTTGCACTAGTTTTATTTCTTGCACATAATGCATTTCTAGTGTGCAACTCTTTCTACATGTTGCAAGAAAAGTTTATCAGATTTTCCTTTTCCATTTTCAGTGTCACATAACCTGCCTTATACAATCAAAGATTGTGACATAGGTGACTTGTCAGTTTTATAATACTAAAAGTAGACAATAAACTAATAATACATATGGTGTAACATTTTCAAAGTGATATTTTAATTACAGTTATAATGCATTGTTGTGTCATTCACAAAATTTTCTACACTATAGTAACATTTATCTTTCAGATATTTTTCCAGGTCTCTTTTGGTACCTTTTACATTTGGGTCATCCATATCTTTCCATATTTTATTTACAAATTTCATGCCCCTATAGTATGTGGCTTTTTTCATATGATTTTAATCAGTGGGTAGGTAACATGTAGCTTATCCTATATCTAGTATCATACTGATGCAAGAAGCAGTTGCCCTCAAAAAGTTGTGGGTTTCTTTTTGTGAAAGTGAGAGTTTCATGAGATGTACATGCTTGCAATGCACATTAGACCTAGTTTTACAAATAAAGGTTTACAATGTTGCTTTGGTTTTGCTCTCACCATCACTCGGATGATTCTTTTTTGTGGTCTAAAAACTCTAAGTAAATTTGTTTTTTCAAACCACCTGAAAATTATACTGTACCTAATGACTGAAACAAAATATGCATTATATACAGTTTTTCTTACAGCTAAATCAGTAATACTATACAAGATATTCATAATATATACAAGGCTATTCAGTCGACCCAGTATGTTGTCCACATGGTGACCCCCTAACTGTTTTTATTGACTAACACACCAAGGAATTTGACACAGTCTGCAGCCTTTAATTTTTTGTCCATGTACCTTATTTCACTTATAGCCTGTGCAGATTGTTTTGTGGTGAAATGAACAATTCCTGTTTTTGTAAAATTTAATGTCAAGTTATTGTTTTTGACCCATGCCTCCACTTCCCAAGTGTTTGTTTTATATGACAAATTAGGTCTACCTCATTTTTACAACAGACTACAGTTGTTGAGTCATCTGCATAGAGGATAGTATCAGACTGGACCTGACATGGCATATCATTAATATAATACAGAAAAAGTAGTGGCCCTAATATTGAATCTTGTGGAACACATAAATGAGTGTGTTTCCAGCCAGAGAGAAATTACTTGCTGTTGATGTTAATAAGTACTCTTTGTTTTCTGTTTGCCAAGTATGATGACATCCAGCTAAGAGATTTGCCTTGAAAACCATAGCGTGCCAATTTTTGGAGAGGCAGGTCACGATTTACTGTGTCGAAGGCTTCGGACAGGTCACAAAAGATGCCTGACACACGCATTCTATCATCAAGACATCTGCTGACTTTTGTGACTAATTCATTTATTGCATGGATTGTGCTGCAGCCTTTTCTGAAACCATATTGATTGACTAAGATAATGCTGTTAGATGAATTGTGATTTTCGATCTGATCACATACAGCTCTTTCAAATATTTCTGAGAAAATTGGTAACAGTGAGATTGACCTATAGTTGCTCAATTCATCTTGTTTGCCTTTTTATGTATGGACTGAACTTTTGCATATTTTAATCGATCTGGGAAACATCCCTCATCAAAAGATTGGTTGATTATGAAAGAGAGTGGATATGCAATACTGTAACATGGACTATTTTTATTATTTTAGTGGGGACCTCATCCCACCCCACAGATTTTGAATTTTTTAGGGACATTATGATTTTGAAGACATCTGAGATAAAAACATGAGAAAATTTAAAACATGGGCAATTGCTGTCTGTCATATTAGGCTTTGTTTTTGGTGGTGAGTAGTCACCAAATTTGTTAAAGTTTATGAAAAAGTCATTGAATGATTCACAAATGGCACTGGGTTCTGTAACAGCTCTACCATTTATCACTATTTTACAAAGGCATTTTCTCTCTGCCTCACTGCCAACTTCAATTCTTATAACAGACCAAACAGCTTTTGATTTGTTTTTCGCATCTGAAATGAAGTTATCATTCACAGTACGTTTTGCTAGTTTAACTATTTTGTCAAATGTGTTTTTGTATGGGCTTACATACTTAAGAAATTCAGGGCTTCGATTTAGTTTTGCCTTCATATTGGTGCTTCAGGAGGCAATGGTCCAGTTTCACCCCATCTGCTGCCAGTTTGGGAGGCAGTCAAACTAAGTTTCATTTGTTTTCATTTTTGTGTTTCCCATTATTTTTCATGATGCAGAATTTTTGGAGTTGGTTTTGATGTATTTTGACTGTCCCGTAAGACAGTCTTATTGTATACTACATATTTCTGCTGTTTCGATTACACTGCCAATCATCCACAGTGATCGACTTGACATATTATTTGAGAAATTTTTGGCATACATTTAATTGCTGATGTGAAACTTCTGTAATGGAACAAAACTATAAGGGAAGTCAAAGCAGAAGTCAGATCGCAGAACTGTGACGAGGCCGGAGCCGGACGGCAGGCATCGCTCGTCGAACTGTGTGACCCGCTCCTGTGTCGTCAGACCGCAAGCACCGGACGTCACAAAACTGGAGCAGCTCGGTGAAAATACTGCCAGTTACACCACACCTTCCATACGTCAACACACTCCGGAACTTCCTACGTAACCGAGAAACACCACAGTTACTGTGGATTGGCACTGAGGAGCAGTATTTGCGGACACGGGAACTGCCCGTCACTGTCGGCCAGCTGGACAGTAAGTGACACGCAGTCTGCGTGTCAGCACTGGCACCGTAACTCTGCTGCGAACAAGTGACGTCTGCCTGCCGGCACAGCTCAAGCAGCCGACACTGGCGAGACACCGGACCCCTCTCGCCAGTTGTCGGTCCACTGCAGCCGGGCGCCCCGGGCCGCTGGGATGCCACAGCCTACCACTACGACTGAACTTGCTCCCGGCCAACCTCGTTCCACAGTCGTACGGAGACCCGTGTAGGGTCTGCATCACAGTTGCCGAGTTGGCAGACCGGGTTGTCGCTCTGCCGAGTAAGCAGCTCATCTCTGTCTTGCTGGCCGTTACTGTGGCTGCCGCTGGTTACTGAATATTATGTGAAGAAGGTAATGTACTGTAGTGACTGAGGTAATGTACTGTAGTGACTGAACTAGCTGGATGGAATAATTAAAATCCTGTTCACGTTTCTGGAGGAGTGAAGTCAAATGAGTAGGTAAAGAACTGTGTACGTGTCCACCGCTCGTCAGAATACTGTGCACGTTAACTCCAGTTTGCGTGCAGCTGTCCCTGACTACATTTTGGTGCCCAGTGGGGACGATTCTGCTGCATCTGTTACATTCGCTGTCAGAGCGAGATGTCTGGAGACTGACGAATTGTCGAGGACTGAGAAAATACGCAGTACGTCGGTGGCAAAAGACTGCGAGCAGTGATTTGACAGGGAGAACTAGATATGTAAGTATCAGCACGAACTTCTATAATTTCACTCGTCTCATTCCCTATATCCTTTCCCTACTTTATTCAGTAATGTCAGAGTTAGATGGTGTAGTGTTTGGGAAAGGACAGATAGTGCTAGATCCACCAGCAATAGTTGACTGAATAAAAAATGTGACAAGCAGAAAAAAATCTGCCAGTGGTTGGGAGAGAGGTGAAAGTAGAGAAATTAAAGGGATTTTTTATTGTATGAGACAGGTGCAGCTCCTATAGCACCTGTGACTGGACAAAAATTAAGTACAGCACAGGTAAGGCTGTTATAATGCCTGTGGCTGGGAAGTTACAGGATTATTGTACAGTACAGGTGGAACTGATATAGCACCTGTGTCTAAGAAATGCCCGGAATTTTACAGCACAGATGAAGCAGTTACTGTGTCCACGGCTGGGTCAGTGGTATTGGGGAGTCCTCAAAGCAGGGCAACTGGGTATATCTCTTAGCATGAGAGTAATTAATTAAGGGAAAAAAAAACAGTGTGAAAAGAGGAAGGAAGTTCGAACAGACTCCCAAGTCACAAGTCTTGAAACTACAATGAAAGAAGGGTTACTGTGGAATTGTTATGAGTAATTTTTCCAAATTGCTGAGATACAAGAATGTGGAGCAGAAGTGCAGAGCCCAAACCACAGAGTTCATGCAGGCCAGTATTGATAAGCAACAGGACAGTGCACGAATCATTCTGTTTCTATAGGTCATCTCTGTTCCACCTAGGTTAAGGTAGAATCTATCCTTCAGTACACATATTCTCCTCATTAATCGATTACGGTAAGTTTCTTTCTTCAGCTTTAAAAATGCTGCACCTTCTCGCTTGTTCAATTTGAATTATGCAGTTTTCTTTTTAAGTTGATTCAGTTGTTCGGTGATTTCAGCAAATCCTGTCATGAATTTGTTGTAGTAATTTACTTTTTCAATGAAAGATTCTACTTCCTGAATATTCTTTGGATGAGACAAAGTTTTTATTGCTTTCAAACCTGCCTCGGATGGTTGGATTCCACCTGTACAAATAATGTGGCTTTGGTATTCTTGGTATTGTTTTTGAACACTTCACATTTATTTCTATTGCATCTGATGCAGTTTTCTGTTACTCACTTGAAAATCATGCTCAAACTTTTTTTTGTATTCATCCATATTTGTTCCAGTGACAATTATATCATCCACGTAAGTGGAACACTTGCTATGCCAAAAGGTATCCCCTGGTACTCGAACAGTACAAGTGAAGTATTTACAGCTGTAATTTTCAAGCTGCAATTGGAGATCATATGTGCTCTCATGAGACACAAATTAGGCATTACAAAACCCTGATGTTGCAAGATAGCTAGGCGACTACATGTATGCAAGTGAGATTTCTACTTGTCACTTGCTGCACTGCTTTCTTAAAGTTGCATTGTGTTTCCCATGTTCTTTACTTTCTCAAGGTTTCCTTATGGTAATTTTCTCTGTTGTCTCTTAATTATGTAAGAATGCTTTTATGTTGGTCACTCCAATATTTATTAGCTTTCAGTCTGATGACTATCCAGATTATACAGTGTATCGCTTCCATCAATATTGCACAGTCATTGATTTTACAGATCCAACTACACATACATACATTTGCTCTCCTAGCAGAAACACATTCCAAGTGCTTGAGATCTGTGGCACAGGACCTGCGTCAAATGATCAATTACAGTACTAAATTCAGATATAGGTGTTGGACAAAATTCACTACAGGCATAAAAATTAGTAGATATTGGTGGTTCTTTTAGTTAAATATAATGTTGCAGTACTGGTGCTTAAACATGGAACTGTGATTTTATGAGCTGCCCCCTCCTCCCTCCTCCCTTCTTTAAAAAAGTGATGTATGTAATTTGACTAGCATTACAATTTTGGTGACCTCAGCTCTGTTCTAGCAGCTGCCTGAGAGCTATTTTCAAATGCTATGAAACACGCATTACTGCACATGTGCAACTATGAAAATGTAGAAAGCCGTATTTAGTGATTGCTCTGCTTAACCATCTTTCATCCTATTTTTGCTGAGATTCCCACACATAGTGGTGTATCAGCAGCTGGTATGTGTGGCAGCAGCAACTGCGTACAGTGTGAGGAAGATGTGCCAGAGGGTAAGATACTGTTGTTAAATAATTTAACAACAGTGTTCATGTTATATTTTTTATATATAATTTATGGCAGAGAATATGGAAGTTCTGTTAAACAGTATCCCTTCTCTCCAGACCAATGAGAGATTTTTTTAACATTCCACTCTTGTTCATCACAAGAACCAAATTGTAACTCCACTTTAAACGACCCTGATTAATCATAATCACTTACCGCAAGGGACATTTAACAAATAATGCACAGGTTGATATTACTATCAATTTTTGATGCAACAACAATGAAAATTATGTCAGTTGTAGTTGGGAACTTGAGGAAAAAGTATGTGTTATTGTTTCTTTTTTTAATTTTTTTTTCTTTTTTGTTTTTACATAAATTTTTGAGAGGTAAAAATGAATCCTACAGGGCTCTCGGGTACTATTAGTGTTGAAGACCGGAGGTCTTACATCGAGATTGAAACTTAACACAGTAAAAACCTGACAGTAATTCACAGTGTATTAAGTGAAGTTTGTGGTGGGTAAAGTTTCACATCGGATTAATTGTATTCGTGGTGGTCAAAAAAATCAATGGATGTACAAAGCATGAAACTTGTGGCAGATGCTCCAGAAAAAAGTGGCAGTGCAACTTGTGAGGAACTCACTGAAGCCACATGAATTCCCCCCAGCATCATTACCATATTCTGATAGACGATTTGAAGGAGAGAAAAATTTCTGCGAGATGGGTCCCACACTGACTGCTGAAGAGAAGCAGAAACACCTGGTCATTGCAACCTTGCTCAAACAATGATTTTACCGTGAAGGTCAAGAATCCTTGTGTTGAATTGTCACTATTGATGAAACGTGAACTTTTAAGCAAAGTTGAAATCGCAGTCCAGTGAGTGCAGAGCTTCAGATTCTCCACGTCCAAAAAACTTGGCACACACTCAGTCAAAGCTCAAGCAAATTATTATTTTTTATTATGATTACAAAGGAATGATCATGACAGAGTCCCACATGGAACAAGTGTTACAGATGTGTATTATTGTAAATCCATGCAAAACCTGTGTAGAACAAAAGCACAAAATCTGATCTCAGTTGCTCGAGGCTGGCCAGTCATCCTCCACGATGCTGGTCTACATATCGGCAATGTAGCAGCCCAGAAAACGCACAAATACGGATGGGAAGTGTTGCCGTATCCTCCCTACAGACTGGACACGAGTCCACCAGACTTTGACTTGTTTCTGAAGTTGAAAAAAACGGTGCATGAAAGTTGTTATCTGTCTTTGGAAGAGCTTTCTACCACAGTTAGCCGAGCCGTTCAACAGATGAACAGAAGTGGTGTCCTGGGTGGAATAATAGAGATTCTGAGACGTTAGGATTCAGTCATAGAGAAGCAGGGAGACAATATTGAAGGACTATAAATAGATATTGAAAAAAAGTGTAAGTAAAAAAAAATCTGTGTGAATTATTTATGAAATGTCCTTCATATTTGTAGTTGCATGGAAGATAATTTTTCCAATTCAGATATGACTGTGCATCTTGTAGAGGACTGTCTGTTCTAATGTGTGTCCCATCGATTGCCCCAATCGTACCAGGCATCCTATTCCCCTAGAAATTGGCCTCAATTTGTGCCCTTTCCTCAGCAGACGGCCACTTTTTAATGTCAACTCCTAAACCACTAACAATGTAAGTCAGTCTTTCTATCACATGGTGCAAAGAATCAAAACCAATGTTAAATCTGTCTGCCATCTCTCTATAAAACTTGCCACTTAGTGGCCAGTGAACCACAAAGACATCAGAATGTGCTGTAGTGGAAACAGCTGCCTGATACTTATAGTAGGTACAGTTCCTGAATTTTTCACTTAACTGCTCTCTCATATGACACTGCACACTAAAATGTTAAATTTATTTATTTATTTTTTATATTTTACAATGTAACACTTCCCACTCCTCGTCACTCGACAGAAAATCAGATTCTGATTCACTGGACATCTGAATAAATGGCAGTTATAAGCTTCATGTTTCAACTGACTGTAATTCTTTACCACTTCTACAAGCAAAGGTGATTTTGTATAAGTAAAATGTTTGTCTTACAATCAACGATGAAGCATAAACATGAAACAGATACCAGAACTGCAACAATTTGCAAAAGATTGAAGAACCGACCACAAACAATACTCCAGTCACATGGAGTCTACCTCCACTCTAACTCTGTGCGTGTGAGAATCTGGCAGCTTGAAGGCCGCAAAACAATTTTTTATGGGTAGAGTCAGCTGTTTTCTCTCACTGGTTGTACTGCAATCTGCCACATGGTGCTGCTTATAGATAATATCAGCTCTGTGCATCCATATGAGCCCGCTGGCAGCTGTTTATATGGACCTCTCCTCAAAATTACAATTTTATCACACGTCTTTAAACTCTGTGGCATTTCTCCTGTTTTTTAATTAATTTGACAGTGTAATATTATAAGTGGAGTTTTGAACATAACAATGGTAGCATGTAAATCAAATCTTCTGAAGTGAAGTTCCATCCACTGCATCACCAGCAACCCACCAGTTACTACAACACCAACGAGCGAGGTGACGCAGTGGTTAACACACTGGACCCGCATTCGGGAGAATGATGGTTCAATCCCGTCTCCAGCCATCCTGATTTAGGTTTTTCGTGATTTCCCTAAATCGTTTCAGGCAAATGCTGGGAGGGTTCCTTTGAAAGGGCACGGCCGATTTCCTTCCCCATCCTTCCCTAACCTGAGCTTGCACTCCGTCTCTAATAACCTCATTGTCGACGGGGTGTTAAACAACACTAACCTAACCTAACCTAACTACAACACCAACAGGCAACAAAATTTTGATTAGACAAAAACGCAGACTTGGAAAACAAAAGTCAATTCTTCCAAGTGTAATAATAATCCAAATAGGTACATAAAGCAGGAAGTAAGATTTGACCCCAGAAAATTAACTGGAACTCATATTGGATATAATCCTTATCAAGTACAACATACTCCCCAAGATGATAATGAATTGTTATCTAATAATCCTTTCCAGATAAAGTTTTTCAGCAGGAAACTAACTAGATCACTACATACAAAATCAGGGATGTAAGAGTTTTACAGTGGAATGCAAGATCTGCTATGCCCCACAAAATCAGCCTGGAAAATGAACTTCATTGACAAAAGATTATGGTGACCTGCTTATCAGAAATGTGGTTCCAACCTTCTCTGCCTATAACTTTCAAAGTATATACTTTGACAATACCTGATAGATTAGATGGCAAAGGTGGTGCGACAATTTTGGTTCATAACAGGATACCGTATACTAATGTAGATCTACAGTCATACAATTCAAATTCACAAGCAGGAGCTATTAAAATTCTTTGCATCTCATATACTTTTTCTATAATGTCTGATTATAATCCACAAAGTAATACAAAAGAAGCTGAAACACAGAATAAAGTCTTCTGTCTATCAAATATGCTAGTTGTTATATCTGGTTATTTCAGCTCCCACTGCAAGAATTGGGTCAGTGCTTACACAGACAGAGAAGGTGCCAACTTATTGATAGCAAAACAGATAGCCAACTAATTGCAATAAATGATGACTCATCCACCTTAATACTCTTTAAAAGACAAACAGCACTAGACATTACACAGTGCTCTCCTAGCATTGCCAAACACACTCAACAGGAAGTGTACAAGACCAACCAACTTCAAAAAGCACATAAAGTTGTGTATTCATCAGTGTGAAAAATCTGTGTTATGACCTAAGAAATGCAACACTGGGTGCAGAGGGACATTTAATCCCAAAGAAAAAGTTGGTGGGCTGTGAATAACAGACCTTTCATCATGGTGGAATGCAGACAGCTCTAAGGAAATTGTCAGAAGACGACTTGCACTTAATATTTATGGAAGATTTTTTTCTCTAGGCAATTATCCTGGAATTTGTAAAACTCAGGCGGAAAAAGGCAGGGGGGGGGGGGGAGGTCTCATTAGCGAACTTACAGTGTGAGCATGAATAAACAGTTGAATACATTTGGGGTGTGGCACTGTATAAAAAAAACTAAGACGTTGATTTTCGCCAGCAGGAAAATCCTGCATTAGATAAGTGGGTCTTGTTTAGAAGCATTCATTGATAGACTGTGTCCACCAACAGTGCACCAACTTTTCACTGTTCTAACTGGTGACTACACTTCTTATGCCAGCCAGTTAAATGTGCACAGCTGCAGAAACTATTCAAGAACATTACTCATTCTTCCCCAAGGATATTATGGATGAAGGAAGAATGAATTCCTGATTGGACAACACAAATTATATTACCAACCGCTAAAACAAACGCTAATCCCTGTGATGAAAAATTATTTAGAATAATAACATTATCATCTCACGATCATATGCACTCCAATTTCTTTGCTGCGCATTCAATTTTTTGGAAAAAAATTCCAAAGGCTGCAACTCACAAGTAACACATTGTTGCAGGACTGCACCTATGGCTACCTGACTTGCATCGACAACATATGCCAAAGCTGTGGTCGGATGAGGATGTGCTAGAAGCGTTGCGTCAACTACACCTTGTTTTACTGCCTCGAACGAGCGTTGCTTTTCCATAGACCACTGAATTCTGTGCTTACCTTTAGCGTTCGTACCTGCGAGTTCTACTGTCAATGGCTCATGTTTCTCCGCCATCCCTGGTGAGTGCCACCTGTAGAAATTTACCTTTCCTAGAAATCTTCGTAATTCTTGTCATGTGGTCGGGGGTGATATTTTCTGTAACACTTCCACATTCTCTGGCGTTGGAGTAATTCCTGCTGTGGTAACTAAGTACCCTAAAAAGGTCGCTTGGTTTTGTCCTAGGACACACTTCTTGCAATTAATGGTCACACCATAATCACTGAGACGTTGAAAACCTGTGTCAGATGATCCTTATGCTCGGCTGTAGTTTTAGAAAATACTATAATGTCGTCAATGTAAGCGAAACAAAAATGCAGGCCACGCAAAACCTCGTCGATAAACTTTTGCCATGTCTGGGCTGCATTTTTAAGTCCAAAAGGCATATACATGTGTTCAAAAAGGCCAAACGGGGTAGTTATAGCTGTCTTTGGGACGTCGTCTGCCGCCACTGGAATTTGCATATAAGTTCTCGCACAATCTACTACATTGAACACATGTAATCCTGCTAGCAAATGTTAAACTCCTGTAAATTCGGTACCGGGTACTTATCTGGTATTGTCCTTGTGTTTAGTGCCCGGAAATCGCCGCAGGGTCTCTACGTTTTATCTCTCTCGAGAATGCAACGGCAAAGCCCACTGGCTGTCAGACGGACGGATCATGTTTTCCTTCAACAATTTCTCAAATCCTTGTTTTGCTATTACTAGGCGGTCAGGGGGTAATTTCCATGGCCGTGCAGACGTTGGTGGACCTGGTATGGTTTTGATGAATTGTTGTGTATTATGTTTCACATCTTTCTTCTTATATTGTGGTGTAACAATCTCAGAAAAGAGTAAACTCATTTGTGACGAATGCTTCTCGCACCTGTTTCGTGGGATAAGGTGCCTGGGTGCCTCTTGTGCTGCAACCGGAAGTATTGTCCATCAGACAGCCACTCCTGACATCAGGCGGCAAGCTGAAATTCGCGAGGAAGTCTGCTCCTATTATTGGTTCTGCTACATCAGCTACAATAAATTGCCACTGATATCTCTTTTCCAGTCTGAAATCTAACGGCACAATTATTTCACCAAATGTCTTAATCACCGAGTTGTTTGCTGCAGAAAACTGTGAGGGCATGGGCTTCACACCAACATTTAAAATCTTGTGTGGGTGTGAGGAGCCATCCGTCCCGTGTCTATGAGAAACTTGCACCGTGGATGTTTGTCTGCCACAAAGAGTCTGTGCGAGAATGAACTGTTTTGTTGGCGCTGTAAATACCTCCCGCAGCCGGTCGCACCTATTGCCAGCCTCTTGAGAAGTTTGAGCAATTGCACGATTGTGAGCATCGTGTTGCACGTTCACCAAAACACCCCTGATATCAACAAAATTGACGTCGACGTGGGCTAGGGCTGTTGTTCCTAGCTGGTGATTGAGAAAACGTTTTCAGTAGTCTCTGAATTTTTTTCTCTTTATCGTCAATTACCGTTTGCTCATGCTGCGCCGTTAATGTCTCTGCTTGGCATGACAGTTGCTGTACTGCATTTGACAACTGTTGCAAGTCGTCCTGTATATCTATATGGTACTTCCACTGTGTTGCTGTGGCCATTTCAGTTGACGCTACTGTATAATATCGTGGAAGTTCTGTGACTGGAGGTAGCGGAAGTGAAATTGTTTACTGTACTAGGTCAGCCAGATTATCTCAATTTGATTCCATGCGTGAATGTACGATGGTTTACACTGATACAGGTAGGTGACTTGTCCACAGCACTTGCAGCATTGAGTCTGGCATTTCTGTGTCCGCTGCGAGGCTTCTCAGGCGTCAGAGATATTGCAAAGGCGTCTTTCCTCCCATCTCTTCGATTTGTTGCTCGACCGACTAGGAAACCCGTTGCATTAACGCTGACTTCAGGTGTTGAAAACAGTTTTCAGATGGTGGGCTGTCAATTATATCGTAAACCATAGATGCGTAGTTTCGGACCAACTGACTTACCACATAGGCGAACTTTGATTTCATGTTATTCCACTATACAGGAAATTTCCTTCTGCCTGTGCAAACCAAACTTTTAGGTTCTGTGACCAAAACGGTGGTAAATGTTGAACCACCCATGACATTAAATCTGTTTCCGACTCGCTGCTGTTACGAGACGGCACGGATGAACTTTCAATTAGAGTTGCTTGAACTCCGCTGCTTTCGTCTTCCTGCCGTCCAAGTTTTGTACGTGATCGAGTCCCTTCCATTCTTGTGGTCACTATCTCTTGTTTGCTAATTTTCGTGTTTATAATATCGGAGGCACCACTGCATGCATGCAGTTATTGCATGTAGTATCTAAAACTACAACTGAGCATAAGAATCATCTGACACAGGTTTTTCACCTCTAGGTGATTATGGTGCGACCATTAACTGCAAGAAGTGTGTCCTAGGGTATTTAGTTACCGCAGCAGGAATTACTCCAACGCCGGAGAAGGTGTAAGCGTTACAGAATGTATCACCCCCGACCACATGCCAAGAATTACGAAGATTTCTAGGAATGGTAAATTTCTACAGGTGGTACTTACCAGGGACGGCGGAGAAACAGGAGCCATTGACAGCAGTACTCGCATGTACCAGCGCTAAAGGTAATCACAGAATTCAGTGGTCCATGGAAATGCAACGCTCGTTCGAGGCAGTGAAGCAATGTATAGTTGACACAACGCTTCTAGCACTCCCTGATCCGACCACACCTTTGGCAATTGTTGTCGATGCAAGTCATGTAGTCATCGGCGCAGTCCTGCAAAAATATGTTACTTTTGTGTGGCAGCCTTTGGCATTTTTTCCAAAAAATTAAATGCGTGGCAAAGAAATTGGGGTGGATATGATCGGGAATTGCTGGCGGTTTTTGAGGCAATCAAATATTTCAGAACGTCAGTAGAGCCCAAAGATTTCACCGTTTTCACAGACCATAAACTCTTAACGTTTGTTTTCAAACAGCGAGGCAAACACAGTTCTCCAAGGCAACGCAGACAGGTTGAATTTATAGCTCAATTCACAACCGACATACAGAATATAGCAAGGTCAGTCAATTTTGCAGCAGATTATCTTTCCCAAATAAATGGCTTATCCCAAACTATTATGTGTCGCGAGTTGGAAATGGCACAAGAGAAGGATGCAGAGTTGCAGCATTTCCTCTTGAATGAGAATACAGGTCTCCATCTAGTGCAAATTAGATTACCGAACTCGATCCTCGAAGTTTCGTGCGATGTCTCTACAGGTAGAAAGCACCCATTTGTGACAACAGACTATCTTGACTTGGTGGGACCATTACGGCCTAGATGGTTTTCGCTACCTTCTTGCAGTAATTGATCGATATACCCGTCGGACAGAAGCCGTTCCGATAGTGGACATTTCAGCAGAAACGACAGCAAAGGCCTTCATGTGCGTGTGGATAGTGCATTTTGGGTGTTCTGTACATGTAACGACAGATAGAGGCGGACAGTTTGAGTCAACTTTATTGCAACAGTTAGCCAAGCTGTGTGGAATGGACCATCTCAAAACTACCAGTTATCACCGCAAGAGTAATGATATGGTCGAACGATGGCATTGGACTTTAAAAGCAGCTCTTATGTGTCATGAACGTAAATGGACATAGGCTCTGCCTTTGGTATTGCTCGGTTTATGGACTGCTTACAAGCCTGACTTAGGCACATCTACCGCAGAAATGGTGTATGGCCAGAATATCCACGTTCCAGCGGACTTTATAGAAGACATGAGCCCTACGACAGGAGAATTTGACACATCATCTACACTCATTGTGCAGTTACGACAAGTGTCGCATATGAGCACAATTACACGCACTAGGAATGGACATCAACCAACTTTCATGCACAAAGACTTGAGCAGTTGTACCCAGATTATGTTGAGATTATACATCGTCAAACCACCATTACAACATCTGTATTTGGCGCCTTACGAAATTTTGCGCCGAAGCAGGCATACGATCGAAATCTCCTACAATGGGAAGTCAACAGTGATGCCAATAGAAAGAGTCAAGCCAGCACCGAGGATATCAGAGTAAACAATTTCTCTTGTACCTCCACCATTCAGTCAGCAGACATCGCCCGAGTGAGTGCCGCATAGACATACAAGAGCAGGTCGGCGGGTACGCTTCAAGTACCCATATGTCCCAGGTGCTCTGCACTTTAAGCAAGGATGCTGTGTGTCGAATGACAGTGATTTCGAGTGGTCGCGCTAAAATCCGAGGCGTTCCAACGCAGCGGAGTATGACTGCGCACGGAACCCCTTTTGTTCCTTGATTATTCTTAGTTTATGTATTTGACCACTTTGTTTTGGTTTCTGGAATTGTTTTGTGAGTTTTTGTGTGACTGCTAATTTGATTGTGTTTTGTGGATGCAGTTAAACAATAAAAGCCAAGTAACGCTCTCAAGAAGCTCTGTGTTAGTTCAGCAATATATATTAGTAACTTCAGGGGGAATCTCATTAGCGAACTTACAGTGTGAGCATGATAAACAGTCGAAAACATTTGGGGCGTGGCACAGTATAAAGAACTAAGACATTGATTTTCGCACGAAAATCCTGCATTCAGATACGTGGGACTTGTTTGAAAGCATTCACGGATAGACCGTGTCCACCAACAGTGCACCAACTTTTCACTGTTCTAACTGCTGGCTACAGTTCCTATGCCAGCCAGTTACATACGCACAGCTGCAGAAATTATTCAAGTACATTCCTCAATCTTCCCCTGGGATTTTATGGTTGAAGGAAGAATTCATCCCTGATTGGACAACACAAATTATATTACCAACCGCAAAAACAAATGCTGATCTCCGTGATGATAAATTATTTAGACTAATAGCACTATCATCTCATCTCGGTAAAATACTTGAGAAGTAATTAAAACTAAACTGGAATTGTGGCTTGAAAGGAGGAAACTTCCTCCAAAATCGCAGTTTGGTTTTCGCAAGGGAAAAGGACTGATGGAAAAAACAGTATCTAGATCTTTGGTGTAACATATAGTTCTTAGGGCGTGTAGTTCGATATCGTATCGAAAACGCTCATTTAAAAATGGTTTGATGCCTGACACCGTCAGAAGATACATCCACATTTAACAATTTTTGCAGTATGACTTGTAGTAATACGTTGTCATAGCCTCCTGAAACATCTACAAAAAGAGGATTTGTTTCTTTTCATAAGCCATCTCAATTTTAGTAGATAAATTGGAGAATTTATCTACTGAGCCACGTTCGGCAAGAATCTTCAACACAGTTTTAAGCTGCCAGGAAGTTTCATCTTCAACATATTCGGAGTTTGAAGCAAAATTACATTTATATAAATATTCGTGTATCAGAAAATCGAGCGTGCCTATCACAATAAGGACAGATAGCAATAGTAACATATGGTTTTTGTACATGAAATATGTATTTATGTTATATGTGGTCTATGCTAGACGTCTGTGTAGAAGCGAGATTCAAACCGGCCTGCATGTTACCTCTTTGGCTACACTGAGCCATTCAGTAATTATTTGTGATGCTTCAACCATAGATGCTATAGATATTTATGGTCGAAGATAGTATCTATGGTCGAAGGCTCGAAGTTGTGATGTAAACTTTGGCCGTTTGGCGCAACGTGCGATAGGTGCACACTGCACGTAGAAAATAAACAACGTTTTGGAGGTTGGAGATAAATATCCGCAATGTGTGCTGTTTAGAATGTGTGTCTGATTTGATAATATGTACCTGACAAACGTTCTTTTGAAGAAAGTAAAGAGCAAGTAAGCAGTCGAAAGCATTCGATTTTAGATGCAGTTAACAGGATTAAGACACTTTTGTTTCGCTGGATAATTTAGTGAAATAGCAGTTCCCTTCTTAAAATGATGTATTTGTCTCTTTGCCAGGCACGTTATGGTGCTCCTGGAAAGCGTCGTAAGTGGGCATAAAATAAGGAGAATAAGAGAACGCTTAGCGGACAAAATGGAATTAATATATTTTGATCCATACAGTATGTATTTCACTGTCTGTTACACTGGGGATGCCCTGGGATTTTCATTTTCTAATAATTTGTTTCTCTTACAGTTCAGAAGGATTCCGTGTACAAAGAAATAAAGAAGATTAGAAGCATATAAACGAGCTGTATGTATGCTTTGTTGTATTAGAAAATAAAATATTTGTTGATAACATGAAACGAAGCTTACGTCATTGCTTTATTTTCCTCACCACATAATATTATGTTGCTGAAAAAATAATAGTTTTCCTCAGTCCCCAGAAAGTATTACCACGAACTTCCGACAACTAATTTGATGTATATGTAGTACATCAACTATGTGCAAAGCAATGGCTAAGCACTACCAAAATGTTGCTGGTGAATTAAACAAAATCCTGTAAAGCTTTGTAGTGGTTAATTGATGCAAATGTCGGAAGACAATACATAAGAATAGCACCTCCTGGTCATTACTATTTTATTAATTTTTTAAACAATTTGATAAGTTCTCATTTAAGAAGAATGATAGATAATCTCACATTCATATTTTCTGTTGTATCCAGTGTTTGGTTAATTTGAGTAGGCGTAGTGTCGTCAGTTTGACATTGAACCAATTCAACCACAACTTCTATTCACTTTTTAGATTCCTTCGGGCATCAGTCAAGGAAAAAAAGTCTAGTGAAGCAAATTCTGCAGCGAGTTTCTTAGTATATGTGTCATCAATACAATTTCAAAGTCCGAAAATGTTTTCTTATAGTTGTTTCAATATACCCCCTTTATGTGCAAAGCAGCATTTAGTCTGTAACTCAGTTTTAAAAAAAATGAATATATGGTCTAATAGCCACTGCCTTAGTGTATTTGCATTACAGAAAGAGTTGCTGATCACTACTGTAGCTTGCTCTTTTTGAACAAGCCCTTGCCTTCCTCCAATGTGTGAACTCATTTGACTAGCCCTTAATGGGAAGAGTAGGCTTATAGAACTATTTTCTTTGTAGACAAAGGAATGAAACAAATGAGAAAAAACATTTACTGACTGAGGTAGGGTCAGATAGGGTATTTGTAAACTAGCGGTAATTGGAAACAGCAGGCATAAAATTTTGCTGTAGAGACATTTGTTGCAATTGTAGACTGCATAGTTTCAGCCATCATTTTGTATCCTGACATCACTTCCCTTTCTCTTTTTATTGTTAAATTTTGTTAATAGTTAAGCTTTTTATGTGGATGTGTGTAACAGCTCCAGAAAGGAAGGATATTGTATTTTTTCCCTTTATTTATTGGCAAGTTAAACACACAATATTTTATCATTCCCAAATTAGATTATAACAATGAAAGTGCGTGATTTCAAGCTAAATAAGAACCATTGCATATTAAATTTGCCCTCTAAAAATTATGAATTGCAGTAGTTGGGTACAGATACTAAATGGAGAGTGCAGAAAGTAGGATTATGGTATTCCATATCAGATCTTGAAAAATGCTACGGAGCTATATCAAAAAGTGTTCAGATGCTGGTTTCTCCGTAAATAATGTATCAAGGGCTACACATGATGATGTGAATAAGGTTAAAACATTTAGGGAAGTAGAAGCAGACTGTTGTCCCAAAAATCAGTCTATAGGGTGGAAATGACGTTTTTCTGAGGGTCAACAATTAAAGAATAAACAGAAGTTAAATCTGACCCGTTATACAACCCTTGCATTATTTTATTCTTATTTCTTCTTTAGGCGTATCACTGGATAAATTATATCTTGGCGAGCATTAAACTCTCCCTACAAATACTGATGCTACACTGGCCAAGTCTTTACCTTCGTGTGCAGAAATTTAAATGCGGCAGAGGAACTTAGGTCATTGGTACAACACTATGTTAACCAGTACACATGGAAGATTCCATTTGAAGATTGTCATGCTGGTGAGGACTTGAATCAGACCTTTACAAAACACAATCTCTCTATTTATTTGAAGAAACCTTAGCACTTTCAAGAGTCCAGAAAGAATGCTAGATCCATTTGTAGTTTGTGCCTTATACAATGAACTGAATAATTCTATTAAACATGTGGGCCAAAAGATAATGAGAAATCATTCTTTGCCTACAGTGTAATGAGTCTGGGCTTGGGGTAATACTTACCCTGGGAACCTTCATGCTGCTTCTCCAAATGAGTATATACAGCACAAGTTTTATGAGTAATTCATCACAGCTTTTGTCCATCACAAACAAATATGTCAAACAAATCACTAATTACTCAATCGAAGTGTGTGTTGATATTTGGTGGTCATGCTAGTCATGTCAGTATAAGATTAGTGGAAATGGGTGTATGAAATAACCTTAATTTAGTGTGCTTCCTGACTGATTTATCTGACACACTACAACCACTTGACGAATTTGTGTTTGGCACTGTTAAAACAAAAGGGGAGGGGGGGAAGCTTAGCCTTATATTTTTGCGCACGGGCCGCACAGGGTAAATGTAAACTTATTCTGTCCATTAGAATCAACAGATTAACAAATCCACTGCTAGAGTTGCATTTCAGGTCTATTATCTGTGAAAATTACAAAAATAGTCATTTAAATTTAGCAAGCTAGAAATTACTTCAAACCAAAGTGAAAACTTTTCAATATCGTATCCAGTTACCTTGTCTGACCCTACCGATTTTATATACCAAAACCAGTAGCTGCCTGATTATATTTCAGAACCTACCAGGAGTTGGTGCATAACTTGTGAATTTACAA
This sequence comes from Schistocerca gregaria, assembly GCF_023897955.1. Taxonomy (NCBI): domain Eukaryota; kingdom Metazoa; phylum Arthropoda; class Insecta; order Orthoptera; family Acrididae; genus Schistocerca; species Schistocerca gregaria. Next base: position 224,271,916 of record NC_064929.1, read on the forward strand.
ATGTTTGTACATTGAACGTTATGCAGGACAAATCTGCGCCACATACGTACAATGATTTTTGTAACTTATTTTCAAATTTTGTTTTGATATTAATTTATCAAGCCGCTTTGTTATGTGTGAACCATTGAGAACTGAAGACTTAGGGATCAACTGCAACTGTTGATATGTGAAGTTGTGGATATATATTTTATTTATATACTTATTCCTTAGGTTTTCTAATGCATATGAGACCCATGGATGTGGAATGATTTAAAGAATGTACAGGTCTATTTTCATACAACATAGTGTTTACTTTACAAAAACAGGCATAGGACGAAAACAGTTTCAGGGAAAGTACATAATATAAAATTACAACAGAAAAAAATAATTAAGGTATATCCAAATCTTATGCTTCTATGTTGAAAAATTCATTGAACGAATAAAAGGCTTTCTCAAATAAATGTGTCTTTAATTTATGTTTAAATGATGCTTTGTTACTACGTAGATGCTGATGAAGCTTGGCAGTGAATTAAAAATTTTAACACGGGAGTACCGTACCCTTTCTGCACGTGAGTTAAGATTGTTACGTTCACAATGGATATGAGCCTTCCTCCTGATTTTGTGATTGTGGAACATTTCGTTGGTTTCATAATGGGCAGTATTGCCAACGGTGAAACTCATGATGGAGTAAATATATTGGGATTTCATCGCAGGTATCCTGAGCTTCTTGAACAGATTCAGCAGGAGACTTTCCAGTGTACTCTGCACAATATTTGGACCACTTTTTTGTGCTGCAACAAGATTTTGTTTGATGAATGTGGATTGCCCCAGAAGATAGTGCCATAGCACATGATGGAGAGCAAGTACCCAATGTAAGTAGATTTTGTGACACTGACGTCTCCAGGTTTTGAGATTGTCGTAATGGCAAAAGTAGCACAGGACAAACGTTTCACGGTTTGGAGGATATGATGTTGAAAGCTGACCTTACTGTCTATGACCAGACCTAAGAATTTGGTGCAATTTACTCTTTGTATTTGCCAACTGTCATGTAAGATAGGAATTTCTTGTGGGACTTTGTGGTCAAAGCTGAAGTGGATGTAACTGGTTTTGCTGTCAGTGAATTTGCTCCAAACCAGGTTAAGAGTTCTCAAAGTAATTTGTTGGCTTCGGCTTCTATGTCAGTGGACTGTTTGTTGTTCATCACGATACTAATATCATCAGCAAACATAGTAAACTTGCATGTTTTGTATGACAAGGTAGGTCATTTATTTAAATAGGGAACAGCAGTGGTCCGAGGTCTGATCCTTAGGGACTCCACGGAGTACAGTGCCACAGTCGGACTCCGCCTCCTCCCTTACCTGCTATGCTGCTCCTATCAAGAATTACCTTCTGCTTCTCATCATTTAGGAAAGATAGTAGCCACTTTCCCACAATCCCTCCGATGTCATAGTTGCTTTGTCAACAAGTATTTTGTGATCCACACAGTAGAAAGCCTCGGAGAGATCGCAAAAGATCCTGACTGACTTCATTTTTTTTTTTTTATTAAGGGATTCCAATATGTCATTTGTAAATGAAAATATTGCGGCAGTAGTGGACATACCTTCTCAGAAACCAAACTATTACTGACAACATTAAAATTTTTGAGGGACCACATTCTGGAATGAAGTAATTTTTCGAGGACTTTTGCAAGACCATCCAAAAGAGAGATAGGACAATAGTGAGATGTAGTGGACCCCTTTGTGTGGAGAAGCTTCACTGTAGTAAACTTCATTCCATTGGGGAAGACACCCTGATATGTAGAGGCATTAAATATGTGGGCTAAAACTATGGACAGTTGATCACAGCAGGCTTTCAGCAGTTTACAGGAAATATTATCTACACTGGATGAGCCTTTGCTTTTTAATGATGCAATGGTTTTCTTTACCTCATTTCTGGTTATGGGAGAAATACTTATTTCACTTAATGAACTGGGAAACTGGTGTTTCAGTATATTCATAGGACTCTCTAAAGAGACATTGCAGCCTATTTGTGTAGCAGCACTTATGAAATGGTCATTGAAGATTTTGCAACTCTCTTGATTGCTTATATGTTCATTATCAATATTTAAAACAAAGTCTACATTTTTATGAGCACTGCTGACACCTGTTTTGTTCCTGACTATGTCTGAGATTAGTTTGAATTTATTAAAGGATTGGTTGATTTTGGTGTTAAAATATGAACTTTTTGAGTGTTTAATTGCTTTGCTTAATATTTTACAGTACTTTGTATAAAGATTTATGTGGTGAGGATTTCTTGACTGTTTTGCTGTGATGTACCATTCACATTTGTGTTTGCAGGATATCCTTATCCCATCAGTGATCCACAATTTTCTTGTGATTTCTTCAGGTCAATTCCTATAAATATTTTTTGGGGAAGGAAACTTCAAATGATGCAATTTCACTGCTAAACACATTATATTTGGAACTGACATCTGTTTCACCATATATGTGATTCTAGTTTACATTTTGGAGGCATAACTTAAAGGCTTTAATTGTTTAATCATTTACGGGCCTGACTACCTTCCATTGGAGCTCAATTTTATTGTGGCAAGTAATCATATTTTGAATGGTGAGTCTCTGATCCGAGGGGCCATTCAGTATTTTACTGTCCAGATTTACGTGCTCTACAAATACACTGTCTATTGAAGTACGACATCTCTTTTAGAATTAAATAGGTGATGTAAGAGAAAGTCAGGCTACTTCAAAAAAAGGTTGAGATTGCCTGAGGGTGCCCTGTATATTGCTACAATTAAGATAGTAGAATTGCTTACAGAATACTCAGTGGCATGTGCTTTGAAGAGTTGCTCTAAACAAAAAGTGTGTTCATAGATAGCATTACAGTTTACACAGATTTCTATGAAAATAGCAACACCACCTCCTTTTCTTTGTTTTCTGCAGTATAAAGAACTAAGATCATACTCAGGTTATACGAGTCTTTCCATTCCCGAACAGTATGTGATGCTCTGTGAAGCACACTATGTGGGCATGATCTGTACTTCTGTTGTCTTGCACGTTGACATAGAGTTCATTTACTTTATTACACGAACCTCTAATCTTCTGGCGGTAGACTTCTGTGCTTTCCATGCACTGTGAGTTTGGAAACTATTTGTTTGATACGGTTTGTTTATATGCACTACCATTTGTAGAGTCGAGTTGTTCTGAAATTGCTGCATTTAGAAGGGCACCTAATTCTTTTTTTCCTAACTAAACAAGGTGCATTTCATGCATAGTAAACAACTTTACTAAAATTGATTGCATCTACGACACAAGTAAAGGTATTAGAATAAATCAATTTTTATTTTTGTCAATTAGCACAATCAATTGGACTACTGGTTTCAGTCAACAATGACCATCTTCATATCAGTTTTATGTTATCCTAATACAATAAAGCCATAGTGGCACCATCACAAAATATACACAGAATCAGCTTAGCATCACTGCACATATAATGTGATGTAAACTAGGTCACAGTGTTTGCCGAGTCATACTGTCGAGTTAGATTGGAGCACAAAAGATCTAGATGATTACACTATAGAGGAGTGGAGATTACTTACCCAAAATGACAGACGTTATACAGGTATGTGGGATTTTGAAAAGGCCGAGACAGGTAGGGAACTTAATAAGAAAAAAGGAGAACCTAGGGTGCAGGAATTACTTAATAAATTAATGGAAGGAGATAACAAGGCTCAGGATTGTTTGACAGACAAAATTAATGCACTTAAAGAGGAAAGCATAGAAAATGATCTATTAAGGGAACTGAAAATGTATTGCCAATCATAGAAATCTATGTTTGCGACGAGAAAATATATGTGCTTATCAATACTGGGATCAATGTGTCAGCTGTGTCAGAATTTCTTTTTTTAAATAGACATAAGAACATGAAATTGTTAATTTTTCCAGTCACTGGTGTAAAAATTGGAACTGCAAAAGATGGTTGAGCAAGGCCGTAACAGGAGGAATGCTAGTAGAATTTTAAAGCGACAGATTTCAGTTTTGAATGAGTTGCTTTATTGTGAAGGGGCTAACAAAATATGTGTTGGGCACTGATTTTATGATGAAGTATAAAACTGTGTTATAAGAAAAAAATGTTTAAGATTTGAACTAGAGGGTAGAAAAGAAAGAATAAAATTCAGCATGGTGTTCAGTAGCGATCAGCGAATGCTAATTTGCATGTTAAAATTATGAGGCTAATCTAGAAAGCAAAGTTACAAGAATTTTTTGAGTACAAAAAAAAGTTATTTATTTTCATAAAATTTTCATGAATTGTAGTATAGGTCTTGGATTATTTTTCCTTATAATCACCATTTACCTCAATACATTTTGTCATCCATAGAACAAGTGTTTTCACTCCAGGTTCATAAATGTCTCCCGCCATCTTTTTCAGCCAGTTGGTCACTTCGATTTTCTCCTTGTTGTCATTGGAAAAGTGTTTTCCACAACCATGTTCCTTCAATTTAATGAATACATGATAGTCACTAACCGTGAGATCAGGTCTGTGAGAAGGGCGGCATAAAACACCCCAACCAAATTAAGTCCACAACTCTTGTGTTGCTTGATCAGTGTGTGAACACACATTGTTATGAAAGAAACAGACTCCCATTGTCAGCATCCTGTGACGTTTGTTTTCTATGGCTCTGCAGAGTTTCTTCATGGGCTCACATCTTGCAGCATTTATTGATTCACCTCTTTCCAAAAAATCAATGAGCAGAACCCCTTTCCTGTCTCAAACCACTGACACCAATGTTTTTCCTCACAGTTTGCTGAGATTTGAATTTTTTGGCTGAAGGAGAATGAGTATGGTGCCACTGCATTATAGTCATTTGCTCTCTGGAGTACGATGATAAGCCTAGATGTCATATCCTGTCACTACAGGGTTGAGAAAAGCCTCGCCTTTAGTCTCAAACCAGTCAAGAAATTTGTGTCACTGACTGTTGATTTTGTGTGCTTTCGGTAAGCATCTTGGGCACACATCGTGCACACGACTTGCAATAATGTAGTTGATAAGTTACGATTTCATGAACAACAGTTCGTGAAATGTTTGGACAAACTGCTGCATGCAGGTCATCAATTGTTGAACGGCCATCAGCGAGATGTTCTTCAATTTTCTGCACCACATCATCAGTCACAACAGACAGCCTTCTGCTGCTGTCTTCATTGTGAATTTCTGTCCATACAAGATTGAAATTCCATACCCATTCCATCACATGCTGCCTTAACATTACATCCGCTCCATAAACTGAAACAATTTTGCGATGAATTGCAGTGGTTTTCATGCCCTTAACATTTAGGTAGCGAATTACAGCATGCGCATCGCACTTGGCAGGAGCCGGAATGAGAACACTCATTTCCAACAGTCAGCACAATGCTAATCAACTAGCTACTGATTGTTGGGAATGCTCGTTCCTTCCACCGGCTTTCTGCTTCATGGCAGTGGTACGAACTTCCCCAGTGGACATTCCATACTAAGGTACATGCCTTGTAACCTTAGTTTACAAATGCCCTCATACGTTTACATTTACATTGACACTCTGCATGCCACCATACAGCGCATGGCAATGATTACCTCGTACCACTATTAGTCATTTCCTTTCCTGTTTCATTCGCAAATAGAACAAGGGAAAATGACTGTGTATGTTCCTCTGTACGAGCCCTAATTTCTCTTATCTTATCTCATCTCCATGGCCCTTACGTGCATGTATGTGGGCAGCAGTAGAATCTTTCAACAGTCACCTTTCAATGCCAGTTTTCTAAATTTTCTCAGTAGTGTTTATTGAAAAGAAAGCCACCTTCCCTCAGAGATTCCAATTTGAGTTCCCAAAGTATCTTCTTAAATCTTACATGTTGTTTGAGCCTATCAATAACAAATCTAGCAGCCCACCTCTGCATTGCTACAATATCTTCCTTCAGTCCGACCCGATAAAGATTCCAAACACTCTCACAGTACTCAAGAATGGATCACACCAGTGTCCTATATGCAGTCTCCTTTATAGGTGAACCACACTTTCCTAAAATTCTCCCACTAAACTAAATTCAATAATGCACCTTCCCTACCACATACTCATTCCATTTCATATTGCTCTGCAATGTTATGCCCAGATATTTAAATGACTTGACTGTGGCAAGCAAGACACTACTAATACTATATCCGAACATTACAGGTTTGTTCTGCATTAACTTAAGTTTTTCCACATTTTTCATTCATCACACCAACTAGAAATTTTGTCCAAGTTGTTTGTATCTTCCTACAGTCACTCAACTTCAGCACCTTGCCGGAACACCACAGCATCATCAGCAAACAATTGCAGATTGCTGCATATCCTTGTCTGCCAAATCATTTATGTATATAGAGAACTACAGTGGCCCTATCACATTTCTCGGGTGCACTCGTGATACTCTTATGTCTGATGAACACTCGCCATCAAGGACAACATACTGGGTTCTATCACTTAGAAAGTCTTTGAGCCACTCACATATCTGTGAACTTGTTCCATACGCTCTTACCTTCATTAACAGTATGTGATGGAGCACTGGGTCAAATGCTTTTTGGAAATCTAGAAACATGGAATCTGCCTGTTGGCCTTCACCCATAAGTCACAGTATGTCATGTGAGAAAAGGCCAAGCTGAGTTTGCACGAGCGATGCTTTCTACAACCATGCTGATTCGTGGGCATACTTCTCAGTCTCAAGAAAGTCTCAAGAAAGTTTATTATATTCAAGCGGAGAATATGTTCAAGGATTCTGCAGCAAACCAAAGTTAGCAATATTGACCTGTAATTCTGTTGTCCATTCTTTTATTATTCTTATATACTGGAGTTGCCTGCACTTTTTCTTGTTGCTTGGGACTTGGTGCCGGGTGAGAGATTCATGATAAATACAAGCTAGGTAAGGGGCCAACACCATAGGGTACACTGTAAAATCCAACTGGGATACCAGTGATTTATTTGCTTTCAAATTGCTCAGTTGTTTCTCTACATCAGGGATGCTTGTGAATAATTTCTTGAACATGAAATTTAAAACTTTGGCTTTTCTTTTGTTATCAACTACCACACCAAACTAGGCAACAAGGGGGTGAATGGAAGCCTTAGATCCACTTACCAATTTCATATAGGGCCAGAATTTTCTTTGGTTCTCTGTCACGTTTTTTGCTTAGCTATGATGGTTGTTGTAGTTCTATGCTTTGTGCCCATATCTTTTCTCAGATGCACGAGTCTCTACTAACCTTTGCTTGTCATCATTCATGCATTCTCTTTTGAACCGAGAGTGCAACAGCCCCTGCTTCCTCAGCATTTTCCGAATTTCGTTTTTAACGATTTTGTGGGTCTTTTCCATCCTTTATTCACTTACTCGGCACATAACTCTTCACACCACGATTTACAGTCTTCTTAAACTTTGCCCATAATTTTTCTATGCCCATCTTATTGGATAAATTGATGTCAGTTCACTGTCTAAGTGGGACGATAACAAATGCTTATCTGCTCTGTCTAGCAGAAATACTCACCTAGCTTTCTTGGCTGATTTATTGACTTTTGTAACCATAGATGCTATAATGACATCATGATTGCTAGTCCCTCTTTCTATACTGCATTGTCAATAAGGTCCAGCTTATTTGTAGTTACAAGGTCTGATATATTTCCACTCTGTGTGGGTTTCCATGATAGCCATTAAAGACAGTTTTCAGAAACACATTTGAAAGCATTTCACACAGTTTTCTCTCTGTGCCCCCCCCCCCCTCCCCCTAATGAATCCATACACATACCAGTCTGTACTTGGTAGCCTAAAGTCACCTCCAACTACACTACTGGCCATTAAAATTGCTACACCACGAAGATGATGTGCTTCAGACGCGAAATTTAACTGACGGGAAGAAGATGCTGTGTTATGCAAATGATTAGCTTTTCAGAGCATTCATACAAGGTTTGCACCAGTGGCGACGCCTACAACGTGCTGACATGAGGAAAGTTTCAAACCGATTTCTCATACACAAATGGCAGTTGACCGTCGTTGCCTGGTGAAACATTGTTGTGATGCCTCGTGTAAGGAGAAGAAATGCGTACCATCACATTTACGACTTTGATAAAGGTCGGATTGTAGCCTATCGTGATTGCAGTTTATCGTATCGCGACATTGCTGCTCGCGTTGGATGAGATCCAATGACTGTTAGCAGAATAAGGAATCGGTGGGTTCAGGAGGATAATACGGAACGCCATGCTGGATCCCAACGGCTTCATATCACTAGCAGTCTAGATGATAGGCATCTTATCCGCATGGCTGTAATGGATCGTGCAGCTATGTCTCAATCCCCAAGTCAACAGATGGCGACGTTTGCAAGACAATAACCATCTGCAAGAACAGTTCGACGACGTTTGCAGCAGCATGGACTATCAGCTCGGAGACCATGTGACGCAGCATCACAGACAGCAGCGTCTGCGATTGTGTTCTCAACGACAAACCTAGGTGCCTGAATGGCAAAACGTCCTTTTTTTTCGGATAAATCCTGGTTCTGTTTACAGCATCATGATGGTCGCATCTGTGTTTGGTGGCATCGTGGTGAACGCACATTGGAAGCGTGTATTCGTAATCGCAATACTGGCGTATCACCTGGTGCAATGGTATGGGGTGCCATTGGTTACACATCTCTGTCACCTCCTGTTCGCATTGACGGCACTTCAAACAGTGGATGTTACATTTCAATTGTGTTACGAGCCGTGGCTCTACCCTTCATTTGATCCCTGCTAAACCCTACATTTCAGCAGTATAATGCATGACCGCATGTTGCAGGTCCTGTTCGGGCCTTTCTGGATACAGAAAATGTTCGACTGCTGCCTTTGCCAGCACGTTCTCCAGATCTCTCACCGATTGAAAACGTCTGGTCAATGGTGGCTGAGCAACCGGCTCATCACAATACGCCAGTCACTACTCTTGATGAACTGTGGTATCGTGTTGAAGGTGCATGGGCAGCTGTACCTGTACACGCCATCCAAGCTCTGTTTCACTCAATGCCCAGGCATATCAAGACCGTTATTACGGCTAGAGGTGGTTGTTCTGGGTACTGATTTCTCAGGATCTATGCACCCAAATTGTGTGAAAATGTAATCACATGTCAGTTCTAGTATAATATATTTGTCCAATGAATATCCGTTTATCATCTGTATTTCTTCTTGGTGTAGCAGTTTCAATAACCGGTAGTGTAATATTGCTTGATCTGGAGTATTTGTGCACTACTGACGATAGACATTCTTTGAATGACTCTAGAACTGTCACACTGGAATCAAGTGTCTGGTAAAAATATCCAACGATTAACTTGGTTTCACCTACACCTGTTACATGCGACCAGGTAACTTCACTGTCACACTGAACTTTGACCTCAACAGAGACAATATTTTCGTCAACTCCAGTCAACACTCCCCATCCCATGGCCTCTAATCTTTCTGATATACATTCCACAAATCACTATATACCTCAGAGCTTTCCACTATGGGTTTCAGCCAGCTCTCAAACCAAAGTATAATTTGAGTGCAAGAAATTTCCTGGAGGGCAGTAGATTCAGCAGCTTTGCTACAAACACTTGGAGACCCGTATCAACTCTGGGAACAATGGCGCAAATTGCGAGCTCTGCTTGGAACCCCCTCCATCACCCCCGCGAGGCCAGCAGTCTTCACCAACTCTGCCAGCCACCTGTATGAACTGTGGATGCCCTCAGAACCCTTGCGAGAGGCGTTGGTGCTGACATGAGCCATAACTTACACATGACTGCACCTCGAATAGCGACAGGCAAGTCTGCCTCCACATCTCAGATAAGGTCCTCCACAGCAGACATTTTGTGTACACACTGACTTTCTTCCAGAGGCAGTAACAGAAAATCTGTCTCATTCACCATAACCGTGCATCAAATTTGATTGGCTTACATCAAAACAGCCCAAACAGGAGACTAAATGCACAGTTACGAATCATACAGGGAAAACCATCGACAACGCTGTGTTGTCTGCCCTAGAAAAAGGCTTAAACTTTGCTCCAACACCAGCAGCAACCCCTGTCACAGAAATCATCAGCGGAGTGGAACAAGTCGCCTCCAAGCTGCCACCGGACGCAGTGGAAGAGTTACGATGAGAAACGTGCCGCACACTCGCCAGGGCTGCGCTGCCGTAACACAACACCTCCAGACGGTAAAGGGCCGTGCTGCATTCTCTGCATGATGGTTCAGACATTGTCGTCCTCCCAACGGATAAGGGGAACATAACCGTTCTACTAACGGCAGCAGAATACAAAGAGGAAATGTACAAGATCTTGGCGACCCTGCTCACAGGAAGATGATGATGGATCCAACCAGTCGGATACAGCGCAAGACGATTGAACTTCTTCGAAGTACCTTTACAGACGAGACAGCGAAGAAACTTCGGCCACGTGCTGCTGCACCACCAAGACTCTATGGACTTCCAAAGGTACATGAGATTGGCACTCCTCTGAGACCGATAGTGAGCACTATAGGAGCATCAACATACCAGCTTGCCAAACACTTGACCGCAGTATTGAGTCCATTGGTTGGCAAATGTGAGCACCACATCAAAAACTCGGCTCAGTTTGTGGAACGTATGGGGAAACTCAAGTTGGCCAGCTCAGATCTTACGGTCAGTTTCGATGTTGTATCACTTTTCACGAGAGTTCCACCCAAGGATTTGCTGAATCTTATTGAGAAGAAATATGGGGCCACATTCACGAAAGTATTCAACTTTGTGCTCACGTCAACATATTTTCTTTTTGACGGACTTTACCACGTACAGACAGACGGCGTACCTATGGGTATCCCTCGGTCACCTGTGGTGGCCAACATGTACATGGAAGAATTTGAGGAGAAAGCGTTAGAATCAGCACCACTAAAACCAACAGTCTTCTACAGATATGTTGATGACACTTTCGTCATTTGGCCTCACGGGGAAGAGAAGCTCCAACTGTTCCTACAACATCTGAACTCTATCCACACCCAAATTCAGTTCACCATGGAGGTGGAGAAAAACGAGCAGCTACCACTCTTGGATATTCTGGTACGGAAAAAGCCTGATGGAACACTGGGACACAGCGACTACCGGAAGACAACCCACACGGATCTGTACCTTCACACCTCCAGCTGTCATCACCCGCCACAAAGGGAAGAAGTAGTAAAGACATTGGTTCACAGAGCTCGTGTGATCTCCGATGAAGGAAGCTTAAAACCAGAACTAGACCACCTTCCAGAAGAACGGCTATAGTGACCGCCAAATTCGACGCACCTTCAAGCAGAAAACCACACCACAGCCGGCCCCTGATGATGATCCACTGAAAGCGACAGCCTACATACCATATGCGGGCAACGTATCTGGTAAAATAGGCAGGATTCTAGGACGTCATAACATCAAACGTGTGTACTGCCAAAGAGCAAGTCCCTTGTAGGGACAGTGAAGGACGATTTAGGACTCCGGAAATCTTGAGTTTATTTCATACCGTGCAAGTGTGGGAAACTATAGGTGGGGCAAATCATTCACACGTTCGAGGAAAGGTGTACTGAACACAAACGACACACCAATCTCCAACAGTCTACAAAATCTGCAATCGCAGTACATTGCCTCAAGAAAAATCATCGCATGAAATACAAGAACACGGAAGTCCTGCACAACGCACCCCGCTTTTGGGACTGTGTATACAAAGAAGCAATTGAAATCTGGCTGCATGAGAACCTTATTAACAACGACAACGGATTTAACTCAGCCAAACGTGGAATCCAGCAATAAAAGTTCTGCAGGAGCAGTGGAAATGGGTCACCACACCCGCCGAAGGCGGCATGTGTACTGACGCCCATCAGTCATCTCGTCAGCGCAATCTACCCCCACCACCACGGTCTGCACATCCCTAGGTCCATACGCGGAGTCAGTGGAGGGGAGAGGCGACAGGTATATATACCACACCACCCTTCGGCCTAGGACATCAGTCAACAGGAGTAACCTGATGATGATGGCACGTTACGCTGTCGAAACTTCGTTCTACAATGACCAGTCAACCCGACTGCATGCCCTAGAGACCTCCAAGCAATATTAGAGCTGTCACACAAAAACATGGCATGCTCCATGCAGGGAAGTGGTCTAGCACTTGATGAAGCCTGAAAGTAAGCTCATAACATATCATTCTATTTGAGATAGGCTTTACTGTTGAGATAAAAAATGCATATTGTAAATGAAGTAATGGAAAATACAGGATGAATGTATTGTATTGTAGATGAGGTGTTTATACTATTTTGGCTGACCTATGTACACTTATTCTTTCACCATTATGTGTACATGTTCCTTCCCTATTCTTCCTTAAAATAATACAACAAGACATTTATTTCTATTTGGTGTTCACAAAATTTAGGGAACAGGAATGCCTTCTAAAAAGAATAGTTCTTGCTTTAACTTATTGTTTGGTTTAACAAAACAAGCCTGAACTGTACCATTTCAGGGTCCCATTATGAATTTCATTTAAACATACACTGAGAGGCTGTACATGCAATTTGTATTTACATTGATTAGTTTAGAACTGACAAGGACTGAAGCGGCTACAGAAAGCTGTGGGAAAAGAAACTATTTTATCAAAGAAAGAAATTAACTTACCCACATTAGTGAAGGAATTGGAATAGATGCTTTCTGGAATTATTGAAGGCTTGGTGAGAGATGCTTTTCTAAGCTGCTAAAGCACATTAAGTTACACTCAATGAAAAAGAATACTGGTACAGTGATAAGAGAAGCTGTGAGGAGCAGCTCTTCAATGTATCAAGTTTTCTAGCTATTAACAGAACATAGCAAGATCTCTAATTCAGTTATTGTGTAAAATTATTCCTGAAATCTGCAGCGTTACTTACAGGTGTTCAGGAAATACATCATGGTAAAGCAAATCAGAAACAACGATTAGTGGCATGTGGATTCAAAGGTCAATGGAAACCATCCCATCAAAGACAGGTAATGTATGCCCACACGATATGTGGCCTGCAACTCACAAAGTGTCATAATGATTCTCCATTGGCAAATGATTCTAGAATAGTCCCCCAATTTATGTCTCTGTGAGGGGACTACGAATGGAGAAGTGACCAAGAGGAAAAGATTGAATAACCTACAAAAGGATAATGTTTCTACAAGTTGGGGCAGGGAATCTCAGAAGTTTGAATGAGGTAGGGAAGCTTGAAAATATGAAAAGATAAGAGCCAATGCTCAATATAGCTATCATGGGTTCAGTTAAGTGAAATGGAAAGAAGAAAAGCGTTTCTTGTCAGACGAGCATAGGGTAATATCAACAGCAGCAGAAAATGGAATAATGAGAGTAGGATAGAGGATGAGTTACTATGGACAGTTCAGTGATAGGGTTATTCTCATCAGAATCGACAGCAGACCAACAGCAACATATACCTGCCGATGTTGCAAGCAGAAGATGATGAGATAGAGAAAGTATATGAGGATATTGAATGGATAATTCAGTATGTAAAAGGAGATGAAAATCAATAGTCATGAGAGACTGGAATGCAGTTGTAGATGAAGGAGCAGAAGAACAGGTTATGGAAGAAAATGGGCTTGTTAATAGGAATGAGAGAGGAGAAAGACTGAATGAGTTCTGGCATAAATTTCTGATGGTAACAGTGAACACTCTGCTCAAGAATCACAAGAGAAGGAGATACACTTGGTAAAGGCTGGGTGCTACAGGAATCTTTCAGTTATATTACATCATGGACAAGCAAAGATTCCAGAATTGGATATTGGACTGTAACGTACCTGGGGGCAGATATACACTCAGATCACAATTTGGTGATGATGAAGAGTAGGCTGAAGTTTAAGAGACCAGTCAGGAAGAATCAATGCACAAAGAAGTAGGATACAAAAGTACTAAGGAATGAAGAGATATGCTTGAAGTTCTCTGAGGCTATAAATACTGTAATACTGAATAGCTAAGTTGGCAGCTCAGTTGAAGAGAAATGGACATCTCTAAAATTGGCAATCACAGAAGTCAGAGAAAAAAAACATAGGTGCTAGGAAGATAACTGCAAAGAAAACGTGGGTAACAGAAGAAATAGTTCATGGGAATTCCACTGTTAAATGTAGAGGAGAGAGTGAATAGGTGGAAAGAGTACATTGAAGATCTGTGTGGAGGGAGGACTTACCTGGAGATATGATAGAAGAAGAAACAGAAATAAATAGGAAGACTGATGATTCGGGTGGAGGGGGAGGAGGAGTATTTATTTACATACATTGCATAAATGATGTCTCCTATAATTTTAAGATCTGGGGACACATTTTAGATCAGAAGAAGAAAGATTAGAAATGGTTATGAGTAAACATTTTGAACAATAAAAAGACAGATTATCAGCTGTGTAAGTTAATATATTAAAGGTAGATTTGATGATTAATTAAAATATAAAAACAGATCTGTGGGTGGATGTTTGGAGGAAGGACTGGGGAAGAGTGAAGTGGGAGGGAGTGCTCAGAATCAACATTGAGACTTAGGAAGTGGGTGGAGAGGACTGGAAGGGAATATTGCCCTGACAATGGGATGGTGGTAGGGATCTATTAGATCTGTTTGGATGGATTTCTTGGTTGGGTAAAGGAAAGCAGTTAAAGTTTCATTGGGAGAAGATGTGGAGGTGTGGAGTTGGGGGGATGTGGAGATAGAGGTACAGCAGAGTAACACAGTCAGTGAATGGGGGGAGGGAAAGCTACAGGGTAGGTAGTGTCGAGTTTATGGTATATGGGTCTTCAAGATGGAGTAGTCTGGGTAATTTTTAAGTTGGCAGTGGATGCAGGGGGCGGGGATGGTGGAGGGAGGGTAAGTGGAGCCCAAACACTGGATGGGGCACATGGCATTCAAGGACCTGTGGGGCATGATAAAAAAATAATAATAATAATAATAATAATAATAATAATAATAATAATAATAATAAAGGAGAGAGGAGCGGGAGTGCATGCCAGATTTGCATAAGAGCGCAGAGAGTAATGTTACATCACTTTTTTATACACATCACAAAAGGTAATGTAGATGTGCTCCTTTCAAAAATATACCTTGGCTTTTTCCAAGGCATCAATAAATGTATCTGTTATCAAGGTACGATCGTGATTACGGCAGCGATTCTAACAGACGAATTAAAGTAGATGCTCTTTACATGTTCATCTGGTTTATTCATTGTAAATTAGGAAACTGTTGCTGCCTTTTCTTTCTTGGAAAGTGAGAACCTGCTACTGGTATGTAGTACGAAAAGTACTTAAGCTCCCTCAATGCTAAATAAATGTGCTGGTTGCATGAAGTATGTTATACTTTGTGCGAAAAATTAGTTCACTGCTAGAAAACTAAATTCTACCTTCGCTCTTGAAAGTAACTGAAACAACGAGAAAAAAACACCGGCACGGATATGCCTGTACCAGTACCATAATGAATTTCGTCGTCATATGTGCTTTTTTTTTTTTTTTTTTGAAGACGTTCTTGTTTGGTAAAGTTGTCGCTTAAAATTACTAACTTGTAAATTTTTTTTAGACCCTATAGCCGACTGACAGTGAGACTAAGTCATCTGTTAATTCTTTCTCTTATGGATCGGTCTTTTTTCGTGTTCTTTTTTAAATTTTTTTTAAACAGTGAGTGGGAGTTTGTTTTTGCCATATAATCATTCGCATTTTCCGTGTTTCATGGTATTAGTAAATTATTGACAATGATAAGTCGCAGAAGCTATCTGAAACGTGAAACTAAATAACAACATTTATTCATGACTGGTTGAGAAACAGCATTGTATTTGCAAATTAATCTCCTTACCCACAGCTGAGGACGGTCCTCACTACAAAGTGCCAACGGACAGTCAATATTCATGTACTGTGTCATATCTCTCCTGATACATTTAACCGCCAATTACCCATTACCGGTATCAGAACTTATATTGGACGCTTGTCACGACAGCGCTGCGCAAGACATGATTTGTTGGGCGAAGTGATGTGGATGATCGCCCGGACAATAAATTAGTGCGTGTGTAGGCCCTTCAAGAGCAAAACAGATGCTTGGCAGAAATAAAATCTAACACGCCAGTTTTCCAGTTCATATCAGGGTCACAGCCTGTGTCAGCAACTACTTTTTTTCAAGCATATATGTTGGCACGTTTCTTGTAGTGGTCGTTTTTGCAGCAGCTGTAAATAAATTGCAGTTGTTTCGAAGGAAATGCCTTTTTTGCATGCAGGACATCGAAATTTTTATTTTTATTTATGCACCCAGATGCGTTTCGGCTTTTTTACAAGGTATCTTCAGTGAGTGTTCTGAAATATTACATGATCTGTCCTATTTTTACGTCTGGGTGTATAAATAAAAATAAAAATTTCGATGTGCAGCATGCAAGAAATGCAATTTCTTTGAAACAACTACAATTTATATATGTTGGCACTGCGTCAGTCCCGTAGCCAATGGGAAGACTGTTTTCAGCAGCCAATGAGAGACGAGGAACTAGTGAAATGTTCGAAGCGCTGGAATTGAAATTGTTCCACGTTTTACAAAGGTTACTCCGGGCTACCCTTCCTTTGAATTTTCTGCACGGCAGATTCGACATTTTTCTTAATTACTGGTTTTGAATAGAGGTTGCTGCGAAATATAGGTTTGTAATGTAACTCAAGGTTCTAATTACTGAATTGCTTTTCTGGTTAGTCACAATTAAGAGTTTAGACGCGGCTATTTAAAGTTTCATAGTTACAGCTATTGCAATACATCACGTTTATCTGTACTTAGTAGATTATATGTGTAAGGGAGAAAATACGTCACATCGACGTTGTAAAACAAAGCTGTAGCTAACTTTTAAAATTTAGTTTTAGGAAAATACCGGTAGTTCTGTGCGGTTGCCGGTAATATATATATATACTAAAGTTTAATATAACGCCAGTATCCACAGAACTAGTAGTTGAATACCATCAGATTATTTCATTTTATCGCGACTGTTTATTAGCTGTGAACTAACCTAACCTCCGTTTCTGTGACGAGAGAATTTACATCAGTCTTAAAATCTTCACCAATAAATACTATTCATATTCTCTCGTAAAATAAATTTCATTGTGATGCAAATAGTATTTAAACTTAAAAGCTACTCTTAAATTATGTAACTAATTTTCCCCAAAATAATTCCAATTTTCAAACAGTTTTGCACAAATCCCTTGTGGATTATCTTTCTGTAACATAGCTGTCTAACCAATTACCATGAGTGTTATAATAAACAAGTGTACAAATTGTTGCAGAAGGATGGAGGCTCCAATCTTCATATACCCATCGTATTCAGGTTTTCCGTGGTTTCTCTAATTTATTTCAAGTGGTTGCTACTGTAAGGCCACACCCAACTACCTGTTGCATCCTTGCCATACTGTACTGTAAGTATGCAAATGTCTGTATATGTGTACTACTTTATTTTTCTTAAATTGTAATATCGTGTTATGTCCAATATCCTTGTAAAAATGATCCATGAGTGACTAAAACTACTACTACTACTACTACTACTACTACTACTACTACTACTACCACCACCACCACTATTTCTTCTTCTTCTTCTTCTTCTTCTTCTTCTTCCTCTACTACTACTACTACTACTACTACTACTATTACTACAACTACAGATTCATCAGGAATGGCAGCATGGGATGTTGTAATGCAATATAAATGACAACCATTAATTGTCACTTCTGGAAACACAGTGACTGTCTCTTCTACTGCAAAGTGTTCGAAAAACAAGCAGCTTGTCTTGAAACTAGGTGCTAATTTGATAGTAGTGCAAGAAGAGTTGGCAATTTTGAGAGCTGCAGTCTGCAGTTGTAATATTATGGTTAGACTAGAACAGTGGATCACCGTCAAGCCTTCTAAATCTGTACAAAGATCTAGGTGATGCTCCAAATCTATTTGTTTCATTCTACTTGTCTCTGATAGCTTCATTGCTTTGGAGACTGATTTAGGTACATGTTCCATGGAGCATTTGTATAATTAATCATTATAATGTGGAACAAGTCATTCTACTTTCTTGTTACAAGTTCACATTAAGTAAAGAATCTTTTTCTGTTTATTTTCAAATGTAACTTTTCTCTCTGTCGGATATTTTACATCATAGCGAAAAATACCAAAAATTTTGGTGGCACCATTAAGCAAAGTTTTTTGTGCTAAGAACAAGCCTAATGCGGAGTAATGAATAATTTTATGTAATTTTGTCTTCTGATATTGTAGTTATGTGTATCATATTGTAATTATGTATATCATTATGAATATCCAGCTGCAGTGGACTAGTTACAACAAACATCTTGAGGGAATAAATAGACTGTCAGGCAGTAGTCAAAATGCCTAATCCCTTAAACAGATGTCTATAAGTTGATCATGGGTGAACACCACATATTATTCTTGCAGTCACGTTTTTGAGCAATGAACACTTCCTTTCTCAAATATTAGTTACCTCAGAACATTATCCCATACGATCTTGCTGAATGAAAATGCACAAAATATATCAGCATGCTGATTTGTCTCTGTCCAAGATTTGCAATGATTTGAAGTGCAAATGCACCTGAACTCAGTTCTTTTAAGAGTTCCAAAATGTGTTTTTTCCAGTTTAAACTGATTATTGATACATGGACCCCTAAAACTGTGAAGTTTCCAGTCTAGCTATTGTTTCCTCCACATGTGAGGACAAAAGCATTCAGAGAACGCAAGAAGTTTCAAGCAGTCTGCGTGGGAAGAAAACTTTTACAAAGACCAAAAAGATCTTATTGCTGGCTAATAGCCACAAAAGAGGCAATATCAGAACTAGCTCAAAACTCTTTGGGAAGTGATTACCAGGTTACAATAGCATATTTAAGTAAAATCAAGGCCCAGTGTTGTCATCAGGGGGTGGGGGGTGTTCATTGATTTCTCATATCCACAAAAGACAATTAGAGGATAAACGTAAATCCAGTTCCATTCATTTCTTCATCATGTTTCATAGAGCCCATCAAGAAAGATAGCCTTCAGGGATATGAAACGAGCGAAGATAAAGGTTAATTAAGAAAAGTCAAAGAAATTGTGGAAACCTTATCTGTATACTGCTTTAACTTATCACTACACTGTGTAACACTTTCCATGTTTAACATTTAAATTTAATAGCATGTCCTGAATCAGAAGGAAATATGCTTCTCTGAACAAAAGGATGGTGGCATCGCAGTCGTGCCATATTGCTGCTGCTTATTGATATTGGTAGCTTAATATTTACTTTATTAGAATGGTATATTTCAAAGGAAATATCTACCTAAAACTTTATTTACTGTGATTTATTTAGAGTACATAACTGCTTGTTATGCAGTTTTTAGTCATACTTTGATAATTGCTTTATAGGCAACAGCCTATCATTTCCCAGTGTTAAGGCATTCAGAAAATTTGTAGAAAGTTTGGTAACTGGGTATGTTTTTTAATTTTCTTTTGAATTGGTAGATACTCCCAGTTTCTTTCTTTATGTTGCGTGGAAACTTGTTGCATATCTTGCCACCAGAGCAGATGACTCCATTCACAACCCTAAATAACAGGGTGAAGTCTACATGAAATAATTGTTTCTTAATTCTGTTTTAAATATGAAAGTCACACTTCATCTGATGATAATCGTGGTAGTGGTGGTGGTCGTGGTGGTGGTGGTCGTGGTGATCTTTAAAAGCTTCACTCGTAGATGTCTCAGGGTTGAGCCGTAAACTGTCTGGTCCCTGATATGGTAGTGAGCAATCAGTCAAAACACTGTGATCCTGCTGTCAAATGGATGAGGGAGGACATGTAAAGAGAGTTAGAGATAACTAAAGATAAAATATCAGGAAGATCGCAGTAATAATGTATGCAGCAATTCAGATTTATATTTTATGTAATTTATTTAATTAAAACGATATAGCATCCTACTGAATGGTGGTTCTTAATGAAATAAAAATGTGGCTCCATCAAGTAAGGATGTGCTATTTCCAACCTAACTAACTGCACACGAGTGATGATAATCTCCACTTGATATGCTGAAATTGCTAAGTGCGTTTATACATCAGATCTTCTAACCTCACGATCAGAAGCAGACTTTAGCTGAAGGAGCATGTGATTGTATTTCATTATATATGGTTTCTAAAATCCATATATAATGAAATTTAATCACATGCTCCATCAGCTAAAGATACAGTCTTAAGTCTCTGTTCTCAATCTTATCGCTCTCACTCCAGGGGACCACCACAAACAACATTCATTGCCGGCTGGCAGCAGCAGTTTTCACTGCTGAGCTGGTCACCATCTTTTGTGCCCTAGAGTATACCCACTCCTGCTCAGGTGAGTCCTTTGTTATCTGTAGCGACTCCATGAGCAGTTTACGAGCTATCGACCAATGCTTCCCTCGCTCTCATCTTGTGATGGCTGTCCAGGAGTCCCTCCATACTCTTGCCCATTCGGCCACTCTGTGGTCTTTGTGTAGACCCCAGGCCATGTTGGGATACCCAGCAATGAACATGTTGACCGCCTGGCCAAACAGGCCACCAGTAAACCATCGCTGGACATTGGCCTCCCGGAGACTGATTTGCGAGCGATCTTACGCCACAAAGTTTTCTAACTTTGGGACACTGAATGGCGCAACCTGACCACACCAAACAAACTCCGTCCTATCAAGGAGACGATGAATGTGTGGCGGTCATCCATGCACGCTACTAGTAGGGACTCAGTAGTCCTTCGTCGGCTCTGCATTGGCCACATCCACTTGACACACAGCCATTTACTGCGCCATGAGGACCTGCCTCTGTCGCTGCGGGTCGGCTTTGACAGTAGCCCACATTTTGTTGGCCTGTCCCCTTTTAACTGTGCTCAGGCAGACATTTGCGCTGCCTGATACGCTCCTTGTCCTTTTAAAAGATGACACTGCTATGGCAGGCTTAGTTTTGTGTATTATTCGGGCAGGGGAGCTTCTATCACTTAATCTAAGTGTTTGTCCTTTTTGTATTGATTCTGGCCTTTGGCCTACGATTTAAGTCTGATTTCTTAGTGTGTTTCTCGGTGGTTGGCTTTTCCTTTTTTTGCTCCTATGGTCGGCCAACTACTGTCACATTCTGTGTGATTTTAATTCCTTTTGTCTTGTCTCAGTCTGCGTCTTTCTTGTCCTATGTCATCTGTTGTCATGTCTATTGTTCGTTTTTTATTCTTTGTGGGTGATTGAAGGTTTTGGAACAGGGGACCGATGAATGTAGCAGTCTGGTCCCTTCAATCCCACAAACCAACCAACCTCAATCTTATCACCTGGCTCCATTCCATATCACGAAAAATACAAGTTTATGATGGTTATAATTAAACATTCTCTCTCACATCAGAAAAACCAAACCAGTCCTCTCTATCTGATAGCCGTAAAGTAACCATTCCTTGCATTTTCCAACAGCTCCTAAGAGCAAATCGCCCACCACCGCAGCCACCAAACACCTCATCAGATGAGTTAGTGAAACTGTTAGGTTGGAGGAATCAGATGAAGTGTTGTTGGAGGAAGATGAAAAGGATGAGGTAAATAATTATTTTTTTTGTGTACATGGTAAAGCTATGGAGAGTAATGCAATAGAAGAAAGGATGAGTACATTACATTCTGTCGAGAGGATCAAATCAGGCTTCGAATGACAAAGTCGAATTAGATGGGAGTACAAAAGATCTAGACAATTACACAATAGAGGAATATTGATTATGTAGTCAAAATTACAGACATCATACAGGTATATGGAATTTTCAAAAGGCCAAGATAGGTAGGGAAACTGATCAGAGAACCAGAAGTGAAGGAATTACTTGATGAATTAATGGAACCAGATAACAAGGCTGAAGACTGTTTGACAGACAAGAAGTATGCACTGGAAGTACAGAGACATAGAAAATAATTTATGAAGGGAAAAATGTTTGGAGGAAGAGCATAGGAATCAATAATTGTGATGAGAAAATACATGCACTTATCAGGAGCAAGGTGTCAGCAATTTTAGAAAATTTGTTAAATAGGCAAAAAACCAAGAAATTGATAATTGTTACTGTCACTGGTGTAAAAATTAGATTTGCATAAAGTGGGTTGAGGAAGTCAGTAATAGAAGATATATTACAAGGGAACCTCCCCATCATACCCCCTTCAGATTTAGTTATAAGTTGGCACAGTGGATAGGCCTTGAAAAACTGAACACAGATCAATCGAGAAAGCAGGAAGAAGCTGCGTGGAACTACGAAAAAAATAAGCAAAATATACAAACTGAGTAGTCCATGAGCAAGACATACAGCCTCAAGGAAATTACGGTGTCAGGAGGGCCGTGGTCAGCGTGAGCAGCTGCGGAACAAGACGTAGTAGGTTCAAGTCTTCCCTTGAGTGAAAAGTTTAATTTTTTTTTTTCAGACAATTATTATCAGTCCATCTGTCCGTCCGATGTGAGGTAACTGTGCCGTAGTATGGGTTCAGAAAATATTCATTGACCTTGTTATTGATTGTGAGCTATATTTGCTGGATTCATATTGCCCGCAGAATACATCTCGCGTATTTAATGCACTCTCGTCCAAAGTGGCGAGCAGTCAACTGCCAGCCAAGGAGCCTCGTTACCAGGAATACTCTCTCTTCCGTGCGCTGTAGTCGACTGACGTCGTGTGTTTCGATGTTTGTTTAGGTTTAACGTCCCCATACTACGACGCAATTACTTCGCATCGGACGGACGGGCAGACAGATAATAACTGTCTGAAAATAAAATATTAAACTTTTCACTTGAGGGAAGACTTGATCCAAGGACCTCTCATTCCGCAGCTGCTGACGCTATCCATGGGACTACAGTGCTCCTGAGCTTACACTGTCCTTGATGTTGCATATCTTGCTAATGGACTATTCAGTTTTTTTTTTTTTTTTCATAGTTCCACACAACTTCTTCCTGTTTTCTCGATTGACCTGTGCTCAGTTTTTTAAGGCCTATCCACTGTGCCAACTTATTACAAAATCTGAGAGGGGTGTGATGGGGAGGTTCCCTTGTTAGTTGAACTGCAAAGTCATTGATTTCAGTTCATAATGAGTTGCTTTATAGTGAAAGAGTTAATAAAAGATGATGTGTTTGGCACTGGAAGTCTAGGACAGTGCTAAGTTATAAGAAAAAATGGTTAAAATTTGAGAAGAAGCTAGAAAACCAAAAATAAAATTTAACGAAATGCTCGGTGGCGAACAACAAACAATGCATTTGCATGTTACAATTACCCCAGACTCTGTGACAGAGGAACTGTTTTACTCACCATAACTGTACATAATGGATATACAATTATTATTATAAAATTATTAAATATTACATGTTTAATTTAAAAATATTCATTGGATATTTGTGTCTTGTGTTATGGTGATCTTAACAGAGCTCAAAGGAATATAAAGAATAATGAGGAACTTACAATTTCTCACCAGGAGGTATAACAAACAGTTGGCATAATTTGAGGTATGTGGAGGTTTGGAAAGGGCAAGAGGTCAATCAGTTCAAGTAGCAATAATGAGAAGCTAATGTAATGAAATTGTTTTTGTATGTGTGTAACTGTAATTGTCATTTTGTTAGGATTAAAATTTATCAAGGGATATAAATGTTAGCTTAAAATAAATGAACATCCAGTTCTGTCAAAGCATTAGGCAGTTTGCATTGGCTCCAATGTGTGTCAGTTCTGCTGGAAACGGTGTGCACAGCATAAACTTTGGGAATTCATTTGGACTTAGTATTCTGGGAACTGTTTAATGAACCAATTTTGACAGATTCTACATCATCTTTGCTGTTGATAACACATGCATGGTTGCAGTACTTAAGTGTTGGGTACCAGTCTCAGCACCATGAGAAGTGCAAATGGAAAGAGTAGGGAGAGCAAGGCCAGGTGCTGTGACCGACTGGCTATTATGGAAATAAAGTGCTATGATGAAACATGTGAATTGGGCTGGTATAAATTATTCGAATAAGTGACGTTTGACAGTCAAGAATAATTCGCACAAATGAACACCACTGCATAAGAAACCTTTCATGATAGTATTTAAAATTGCTACTTCTTTGTGCAAAAGGATGCAAATTCACTTAATTTTAAATCTGTAGAATAGTGTATTTATGAGTACTGTATCATTCTAAGTTAGTAGTACTGCTTATTTCACCACTGACATTACTGGTCAGACACAGATAGAAATTATGCTAACATCAGTGGTATGCTAGGTGGTACTGAATACGTCATTTAATAAATCAAATGTAGCATAGAGTGGAGATGCTGTAACATGATGAGCCTAGAGAGAGAACATTATGCTGTCATTAAAAGTTATGAACAGTAAAACACTCCTTAACAAGTGTTGTATGAAAGACCAGAGTGGCAAAGGAGCGTAACAGTTAGTTTGAACTGCTCAAGGACGTCAAGGACAGTTATCTTGTAGGAAATGTATAGGAGACAGTTGATGCTGCTGTGTATATGGATGTAGCCTGGAAAATGGTAATTGGTTTCCACTGAGCTCTGCATGATTAGCGCCTATGTACAAAGACTTTGCAGGAGTGAGCAGGTAGCCTTGAATGTTAGTCACTTAAATGTAAAAGACAAGAGGACAGCTACATATGCCCAAAGTAATGTTGTTTGGAAATGCCAAAGCCCTGAATAGAACAAACACTCTAGTAACTTAGAATTAGACAAGAAAGATTGATGCAGTAAGCCAAACAGTTATATATCACTAACTTCAACTACACGTGTAACTAGACTCTACACTGTAGGCATTTACACATTATAAATAACAAACACAGCAGCATTACAAGGTAGACATAATATCAGACAATGGCATTCCACAATAGTCGTCATGAGTGGCAACACAAATTATGTTATTATCATTTAATATGCTATGATAATAAGTGTTTACATTAATTGTCATACCAGAAATTACTCCACACACACATATAAAAGATGTGGTACATGATTAATAGTGTAGCAGATTAATTGAAATATTGATTTTGTCACTAGTATTTGAATGAAAGTGCAGTAAACACACATTCTTGTCTATGAAAAGCTTAGACATGTACTTAAAAGAATAGTAATTAGTATATGTATACACAGTACCAAGTAAGTTTTAATGTAAAATATGTAAGTTAGTTGTAGAATTATTATTGCAGTTAAGGGGTCCAATACCATTTACATTTACACCTACATTTACATTTCCAGGGCATTTTTATTCTATTTCATCCACACACAATCTTTCAAAGGTTGTAAAAGTGTATTCTCTGGTAGTGAGCTACTCCAATTATGCTTAAATATTTCTAATTAAACTAGAGTACTCCTTTGGAATTAAAGGGATTCTCCATTTCCATCAAATTAGGATCTGTTCTCCACCCTTGCTCTAGGGTCTGACCCCTGATATTCACATCATAGACATTCCACGAACATCTTTTCAATTTCACAATTTTTTTATAAGAATTCGTCATACACTTCTCTTGCACTAACATCTCAATAAAAGATGTTGTGTGGGGCACTGATTTTATGATGAAGTATAACATGATGTTAAGTTACATGAAAAAGTGGTTAAAATTCAAAGAAAAACATAGAATAGCAAGAATAAAATTGAATGGGATGCTTGGTAGTGAAAAAGAAATGCTGCATTTGTATGTGAGAATTGCCCCAGACTCGATCGCATATGAGCCGTTTCACTCACCATTACTGTATGTAACAGATATAAAATTATGCATAAAATTATTAAGTAATATATGTTTAATGTAAAAATATTCATTGGATATTTATGTCTTGTGTTATGGTGATCTTAATAGTACTCAAAGGAATTGAAAGAATAAGGAGGAACTTAAATTTCACGCCAGGAGGTATTACAAATAGTTGGCATCATTCGAGGCATGTGGAGGTTGGGAAAGGGCAATCAATCAGTTCAAGTTGGGGTGATGAGGAGCTAATGTAATTAAAATGTTTTTGTATGTGTATAACTGTAATTGTCATAGAGTTAGGTTTAAAATATATCAAGGGATATAAATGTTTAGTTAAAATAAATGTACATCTAGTTCTGTCAAAGCATTAAGCTGGTTTGCATTGGCTCTAACAAGCATGTCAGTTCCACTGGGAACGATGTACAGAGCACAGACTTTGGGGATTCATTCAGACTTAGAATTGTAGAGGCTGCTTTGAGATCCAATTTTGACAGATCCTACATCATTTTGGCTGATGTTGGGTGCAGAGTGACACAGGCATGGTTGCAGTACTTTTTGTTGGGTACTAGACTTAATCACCTTGAGATGTGCAGCTGGAAAGGGTAGAGCAACTCTAGGTGCTGTGAACAATTGGTTATTATAAAAGTTAAGCACAATGATGAAACATGTGTAATGGACTGATATAAATTATTCAAATAAGTGACAAGTGAGTGTCAACAATAATTTGCGGAAAGGTGCACTGTTGCATAAAGACCTTCCATGATAATATGTAAAGTTACTGCTTCATTGTGCTAAGGTATGCAGAGTCACTCAATTTTTAATCTATAGGATAGTATATTTATAAGTACTGGATCATTCTATATTTACTACTATTGCTTCATTCGGCACTTCAATCTACTTACACTACTGGTCAGACAAACGGAAAGTATGCTAACATCAATGGTATAATATGTGGTACTGAATGTGTCTTCAAATAAATCAAATGTAGCATTGAGTGGAGATTCTGTATTATGATGAGGCTAGAGAGAAAACATTATGCTGCCATTAAGAGTTATTGGTAAAACTGGGGAAATAAGTAAATATTCCACTGCTGCAGTAAAGCCACTAAACATAAACAATAAAAGACACTCCTTAAGAAGTGGTGTATGAAAGACCAGTGTAGCAAAGGAGCATAAGAGCATAACCATTAGTTTGAACTGCTGAAGAACATAACTTTGGTTCTCTTTTGGTAAATGCATTTAACATGGCATTTCTATAGGAAAACAGTTGATGTTGCTAAGTATATGGGTGTAGCCTGGTAAATGGTAATGGTTCCACCGAGCTTGGCATGATGAGGGCCTATGGCCAAAGAATGGATTAGCAGGAGTGAGCATCTAGTCTTAAATGGTAGGTACTTACGTGTAAAGGACAGGAGGGCACCTAAAATGTACATATGTACATAGCAGTTCTGTTTGGAAATGCCGAGGCCATGACTAGAACAAACACAGAACAAACACTCTAATAACTTAGAATGAGATGAGAGATACTGAGGCAGTAATCCAAAGGGTTAAATGTCAGTCGAAGGAATGCAATGCTATGTACACATGCAGTAACTGTAACTACAGGCGTAATTAGACTGTACACTGTATGCTTTTACACATTATAAATAACAAACATAGCAGTCTTACAAGGCAGACATAATATTTGATAATGCTTTTACACAGTAGTTATTATCACGAGTAGCAACAGAAATTACATTATTGTTATTTAAAATATCATGATAATGAGTGTGCACATTAATTGAGCCATACCAGAAAATACTCCACACATTCACTTATAAAGAAAGTGGTATGAAATTAATAGTATAACACATTAATTTAATGCATTGGTTTTGTCAATGGTATTTGAATGAAAGTGTGATAACCACACATTCTTGTGTATGAAAAGCATAGATATGTGTTTAAAGGTATAGTAATTAGTATCAGTAGACATAGTATCAAATAATGTTTCAAGTAAAAAATCTAAATTAATTGTAGAACTATTATTGTAGTAATGGGATCCAATTTCATTTACATATACGTCTACATTTACATTTTCAGCTTGTTTTCATTCCATTTCCTCTGCACACAATCTGTCAGTGTTGTACAATGTGTATTATCTGGTAGTGAGCTGCTCCATATATGCTTAAATATTTCTAGCTACAACTGAGTATTCCGTTGGAATTAATGCAACCCTCGATTTCCTCAAATTAGGACCTGTTCTCGCCCCTTGCTCTAGGGACTGACCCATGATATTCACATCATAGACATTTGACGGACATCTTTTCAACTTCACAATTTTTTTTTTAAATGTTCATCATACACTTCTTTTGCGCTAACTTTTGCATCCTTCTGTTAAGTGCTTTCACCACGTTAAACTATTTATTGTGCCACAATTTCAGTGACAGCAATTTTAAAATTTTCAAATATGATCTCCAATCATAAAACTGTGTTCCATTTCCTCCTTTATGTACTACTCAGCATTAATTTTGTGATCCAGCTGTTCTCTTTGTCTGGCTTATAACTGTCATTGACTTTTTATCATCATCTAAAATGATCGGCTCCCCATCCACTATAGATATGAAAGCTTTGATTTTCGCTTGTGACACATCTAATCCAGCAGTATCACAATGCTCACCCATTACTTTATTCTCTAAAATCTCCTCCTGACTTCCCTCTGACAATGAATGAATTACATTTGTCAATGTAAATCCAACCTTAATCTACATCGGTCAATACAACATATGAACCACTGCCACTTCCTTCTTGAACATCCATTGACACATCCACTGAGCTACAACCGACATTGCAGTGATTACTGCTGTTGGATTATATATCAACTGAGATGAGATTACGTCAATCTCTGCCAAGGTTGTATCAGCTTCTAGTCTCGAAACTGATACCAATATTGTTTTTCAATATTTTCTACCAATAGCCTCATCATACCCTGAATCAAATAAATCTTTTACTCTGATTTTCTTGTCATTTGATACATCTTTTCCATGTATTTCTCTTTCCTTGCTGTTACTCTGCATCTGATTTGTCCCTACCTTCTTGTCATCCCATTTTCATTATTTCAACCTTGCTTTGTAACTCGCTATTGTTTTTCGGATTTGCTACCCACCTTGTCCTTTACCATGCTGGTTTAGATTGACATCTCTGGACTTGAGATGCAGATAAATCTAGTTTTCTGCTCTACTGTTGTGGTTATGTTGTCCTTGCATTGCTGGTTGTTTAGACCTTTACTCTTTGTCCTGATGTTTAAAATACCTTCCTCATTATTCCCCATTTATTAATTATTTCCACAATTACTTATGCTCCTGTGAAATATATTGTATTGATTCCTTTTGTTCTAATTAAAATAAACATTGTAGTTCCCATTCCCTTGCCTGCTGGTGAAACCCTGTGGTTTCCAGTTTCACTAAAAATTCCAAGAATTTAGCTACTGGGTTGGTTGGGCTGAAAATTGTCACTTGAGCATTCTAATTTCAGTTAGAACATCCAGCAGTCAAGCGTTGTGCATGGGTTTAGCTACTTCACATACATAAAACTTTCTCATTTATGTGTTGCCATGTCTGTAAATTGGTCCATTTAAGAACTTGTTCTGAAGTTTCATCTGTTTTGCCTCACTCCAGGATTTATTTACAAAACATTTTTCAAATTCCTCATATTAGCTAAACAAGTCATTGAACAGTTTTTCCCACTGTTGCACATTTCTTTCTAACTGCTTTTCCACTAGTTTTATTTTTCACACATCAGAAATTCCTGGTGTGCAGCTGTCTTTACATGCTACAAGAAAATGTCAGATGGCACTTTCCATTGTTAGGAAAGCATATTTAAGATCCTGGTCCACCACATGGTGCATTTATTAACGTGGCGACCTGATACGTCACTAATATATCTACTTTCAAACTCGTCTCCTCCAAACCCCACTGAATTTTTTCCAATGACCATTTTGCAATTTACAGTCCTTTCAGACACATTCTGAATCACATATTGTGTTTTCCGTAAAAGTGCATTCTGCGTTAGAAAACAGTAATTAACACCACCCCTCAATGGTCATGCATCTTTTCCACTTTTAGGTCCCTTGATCTTTTTAACATCATTTATTTTCTCATCCACGCAGCCTTCTTCATTGGGAATTTTGTCAATTTTGGTTCTGATTTTATTTAACTTCCTCTCAATCATAACATCTACATTAATTTTAATTTCTGGCAATTCTGGATATGCTGCTGATGGCAATGCTGAAGCTCTCATGGTAGTAACTGATTTCTGCACTGTTGATCTCTGATGCTGAAGCTGATGACCCTTGTTCAGTGCTCTTTCATTGTGCTGTCATCTTCCCTCCTCCACTGCTTAATATCACTAGCAACTCTGTGTACTACTACTACTGCTGCTGCTGCTGAATCTTTCTAAGCTCGATGCCCCTATACAAAATTGCCTACACCTCTCAGGACAGACACAACACGTTCTTGATTGTAAATTCAGAACTAAATAAATTTAAGACCACATTCCGGACAAGAAAGACCCCGTTTGTGACTTAACTGTATGGCTCAAAGCACGACTCTGTTAGTCAAAATCTTGGCTCGTAGGATTTTCAGGGTTGTGGCATACACAGCGTTCTTAACACACTAATGTGATAGAGGCCAATCTGTCCACTGCAATGGTAATCCTGCCATCAAATGATTGAGGGCAGACACACTATGTGAGTTAAACATTATTACATGCAACATATCAGAAAAATTACAGTAATAACATATGCTATGCCCGGAATTATGTTTAATGTAACTGGTTAATTCAGAAAGACATGGCTTCGTGCTGAGTTGTGGTCCTTAATGAAGCAAAGCAGTGAGTCATTTAGTAAGAATGTCCGATTTTCAACATTGCTGGCAGCATGTGAATGATGGTAGTCTTCATTTAATATGCTTAAATTGCTAAGTGTGTTCATACACCAGCTCTTCTAACCCCACTCTCAGCTCCATAAACTAAAGTCCATATAAAGTGCAATACATGCACATGCTCTGTTAGCCAGTCATAAACTCAAGTCTCTGTTTGTGATCTCTGAGTTGGCTGGACTCCCAGTCATAAAAATACAGGTTTATCATGGTCATCATCAAATATTCAGTCTCATGTCAGAAAAACCAAACCAGCCCTCTCTGTCTGATGGCCATGACATAACTTGTGCTTGCATTTTCCAGCAACTCCTAACACACCTCTCCCCCAACCACGTCCACCAAACTCACCAAAGATAACTAATGGGGTTTCTGTTAGATCCCTACCACATAATGCACTTTTTGCACACTTTGATGGATTTCATGCAGTTGAAATGGAATGAAAACAACCTGTAAATGTAAATGGAATTGGACCCCATTGCTGCACTAATAATACTACATCTAATTTATATACGTTACATGAAACAGTATTTGATACTATGTCTGATCATACTAATTACTACTCCTTTAAGAACAGATGTATGTGTTTCATAGGCAACAGTGTGTAAATTTCACACATTCAATCAAATACTGTCGACAACATTATATGTCAAATTAATTTGGCATATAATTATCTACGTACTAATTCCTGTATAAGTGTGTTGTCTGTAGTATTTTTCTTGTATGAAACAATTAATATAAACACTTATCTTCGTAGCATATTAAATAATAATAATGAAATTTCTGTTGCTACTCGTGATGATGACTGCTGTGCGATGCTATTATTTGATATATTTCTACCTTGTATGTTTGCCTTATTTGTTATGTATAATGCGTAAATTCCTATAGTATAGAGCCTAGTTATGCTTGTAGTTGCAGTTGGTGTTTGTGTACATAGGATTGCATTTGTTGGCTGACATATAACCGTTATGTTTACTGTATGAATATTTCTAGTCTCATTCTAAGTTATTTGAGTATTTGTTCTGTCCAGAGCCTTGGTGTTTCCAAACAACACAGCTTTGGACATTTGTAGCTGTAAGCCAGGCTGTTGGCTTTTACATGTAAATGCCTACCACTTATGGCCAGATTTTCACTCCTCCTAATCCACCCTTAGTCAATAGGTCCTCGTCTTATTGAGCTCTGTTGAACCCATTACTGTTTGCCCACCCTTTGTCGAAATACATATTACAGTCAACAGTTTCCTATACTGAATCGATGTTGAACACATTTCCGGAAAGGGAAAGATCCCTGGCATCCTTTTGCAGTTCAAAGTAATGGTTATGCTCCTTTTGCTGCTCTTGTGATCCATACAAAACTCGTTAACGTGTGTATTTTATTGTTTACATTTCTGTGCCTTACTGCAGCAGTGAAATATTTCCCACTTTTCCCCAGATAAATCCTGATGACAGCATAATGTTTTCTCTCCAGCCTCACCATGTCACAAATTTTCCACTTAATGCTACATTTGATTTGTTAGAGGACACATTCAGTACCACCTAGCGCACCAGTGATGTTAGCATTATTTGTGTCTGTGCCTGACCAGTAGTGCAAATAGACTAAAGTGGTGCCAAGCATTTGTACTAACTGCAGAATGATCCAGTACTTATAAATACACTATCCTACAGAATTAAACTTGCATACTTTTACACTAAGACATAGCAATTTTAATATTATGATGAAATGTTTTTTATGCAATGGTGTTCCTCTATGCAAATGACTGTTGACTCTCAGCATTCCCTTACTTGCAAAATCTATACCAGCCCATTGTGTTACGTCACATCACATATTTCATTGTAGCACTTGGTGTTGCTCTGCCTACTCTTTCCAGTTGCACATCCTATGGTGATGAGTGTGGTACCCAATGCTAGGTACTGCAACCATGTGTGTGTTACTCTGCACCCACTGTCAGCAAAGATGATGTAGACTGTGTCAAAATTGGATCACAAAGCAGCCTCCAGAATACTAAGTCTGTAGGAATCCTCAAAATTCGTGTTTTACACACCATCTGCAGTGGAATTGACACATAAAAGAGGCAATGCAACTAATGCATTGATAGAATTGGATTTTCATTTATTTTAAGTAACCATTTATATCTGTTGAAAGTTTTTAAAACTAAAAAAATGACAATTACTATTATACACACACAAAAACAAGTGAGTTACATTAGCTTCTCATTATCCCTACTTGTACTGATTAACCTCTTGCTTTTCGCCAATCTACACACTCCTCAAATTATGCCGACTATTTGTAATACCTTCTGGTGCGAATTTATAAGTGCCTCCTTATTCTTTACAGTCCTGTTAGCACTATCAGAATCACCATAAGACAAATCGTAATTATCCCACGAATGTTTCTATATTAAGCATGTAATACTTAATAACTTCATGTATAATTGTATATACGGGGTGATCAAAAGGTCAGTATAAATTTGAAAACTTAATAAACTATGGAATAATGTAGATAGAGAGGTAAAAACTGACACACATGCTTGGAATGACATGAGGTTTTATTAGAAAGAAAGAAAACACCCCATATTGCTAGATGTGTGAAAGATCTCTTGCGCATGTCGTTTGGTGATGATCATGTGCTCAGCCGCAACTTTTGTCATACTTGGCCTCCCAGGTCCCCAGACCTCAGTCCGTGTGATTATTGGCTTTGGGATTACCTTAAGTCGCAAGTGATCGACCCACATCTCTAGGGATGCTGAAAGACAACATCCGACGTCAATGCCTCACCGTAACTATGGACACCCTTTACAGTGCTGTTCACAACATTATTCCTCGACTACAGCTATTGTTGAGGAATGATGGTGACCATATTGAGCATTTCCTGTAAAGAACAGCATCTTTGCTTTGTCTTACTTTGTTATGCTAATTATTGCTATTCTGATCAGATGAAGCGCCATCTGTAGGACATTTTTTGAACATTTGTGTTTTTTTGGTTCTAATAAAATCCCATGTCATTCCAAGCATGTGTGTCAATTTGTACCTCTCTATCTACATTATTCCATGATTTATTCAGTTTTCATACTTATACTGACTTTTCGATCACCTGGTATATTATGCACTGTTAAATGAGTGAAACAGCCCATCTCTAATTGACTCTGGTATAGTTATAACATGCAAATGTGTTGTTTTTTGTTTGCAACCAAGCTTCCTGTTGAATTCTATTCTTCATTTCTGCCTTCTTGTTCGAATTTTAACCATTTTTTCTTATAACTTAGTACTATCCTATACTTCATCATAAAATCAGTGCTCAACACAGCATCTTTTATTAATATTTTCACAATAAAGCAAATCATTGTAAACTGAAATCAATGACTTTGCAATTCTTCTAACATTTCTTTTGCTACGGGTATGCCGAACCCAACAGTTGCAGTTCTAGTTTTTACACCAGTGACATAAATAATTACCAATATCTTGGTCATTAGCCTATGTAACAAATTTTGAACATTGACAATACCTTGCTCTCAGAACCTGTAAGTGTACGTATTTTCTTGTCACAACTGTTATCGACGACTGTGCCGCTAAAGCGGAGTTATTGAACGCAGTTTTCCGAAATTCCTTCACCAGGGAAGACGAATGGAATATTCCAGAATTTGAAACACGAACATCTGCTAGCATGAGTTTCTTAGAAGTAGATACCTTAGGGGTTGCGAAGCAACTCAAATCGCTTGATACGGGCAAGTCTTCAGGTCCAGATTGTATACCGATTAGGTTCCTTTCAGATTACGCTGATACTATAGCTCCCTACTTAGCACTCATATACAACCGCTCGCTCACCGATAGATCTGTACCTACAGATTGGAAAATTGCGCAGGTCGCACCAGTGTTCAAGAAGGGTAGTAGGAGTAATCCATTTAACTACAGACCTATATCATTGACGTCGGTTTGCAGTAGGGTTTTGGAGCATATACTGTATTCAAACATTATGAATCACCTTGAAGGGAATGATCTATTGACACGTAATCAGCATGGCTTCAGAAAACATCGCTCTTGTGCAACGCAGCTAGCTCTTTATTCGCACGAAGTAATGGCCGCTATCGACAGGGGATCTCAAGTTGATTCCGTATTTCTAGATTTCCGGAAAGCTTTTGACACCGTTCCTCACAAGCGACTTCTAATCAAGCTGCGGAGCTATGGGGTATCGTCTCAGTTGTGCGACTGGATTCGTCATTTCCTGTCAGGAAGGTCGCAGTTCGTAGTAATAGACGGCAAATCATCGAGTAAAACTGAAGTGATATCAGGTGTTCCCCAGGGAAGCGTCCTGGGACCTCTACTGTTCCTGATCTATATAAATGACCTGGGTGACAATCTGAGCAGTTCTCTTAGACTGTTCGCAGATGATGCTGTAATTTACCGTCTAGTAAGGTCATCCGAAGACCAGTATCAGTTGCAAAGCGATTTAGAAAAGATTGCTGTATGGTGTGTCAGGTGGCAGTTGACGCTAAATAACGAAAAGTGTGAGATGATCCACATGAGTTCCAAAAGAAATCCGTTGGAATTCGATTACTCGATAAATAGTACAATTCTCAAGGCTGTCAATTCAACTAAGTACCTGGGTGTTAAAATTACGAACAACTTCAGTTGGAAGGACCACATAGATAATATTGTCGGGAAGGCGAGCCAAAGGTTGCGTTTCATTGGCAGGACACTTAGAAGATGCAACAAGTCCACTAAAGAGACAGCTTACACTACACTCGTTCGTCCTCTGTTAGAATATTGCTGCGCGGTGTGGGATCCTTACCAGGTGGGATTGACGGAGGACATCGAAAGGGTGCAAAAAAGGGCAGCTCGTTTTGTATTATCGCGTTATAGGGGAGAGAGTGTGGCAGATATGATACACGAGTTGGGATGGAAGTCATTACAGCATAGACGTTTTTCGTCGCGGCGAGACCTTTTTACGAAATTTCAGTCACCAACTTTCTCTTCCGAATGCGAAAATATTTTGTTGGGCCCAACCTACATAGGTAGGAATGATCATCAAAATAAAATAAGAGAAATCAGAGCTCGAACAGAAAGGTTTAGGTGTTCGTTTTTCCCGCTCGCTGTTCGGGAGTGGAATAGTAGAGAGATAGTATGATTGTGGTTCGATGAACCCTCTGCCAAGCACTTAAATGTGAATTGCAGAGTAGTCATGTAGATGTAGATGTAGATGAAACATCGATTTCTAAGACTGGCTGAATAGTTTCTGTTTCTTCATCCTCCAAACATTTTTCTCTTCATGGATTCTTTTCTATTTTTGTGCACCTGCACTATATTCATCTCCTCTGTCAAAGAGTCTTGAGCCTTGTTATCTCCTTTCATTAACTCGTGAAGTAATTCCGCCACACCTAGTTCTGTTATCAGTTTCATTCCTTATCTTAGCCTTTTCAAACTCTGAAATACGCTTCTGATGCCTGTAATTCTGACTACATAAACACCATTCATCTTTAGTATACCTGTCTAGATGTTTTATTAAAAACAAAGATTCCAAGACTTACCAAGTGGGAAAGCGCCGGTAGATAGGCACATTTTAATATATTTTTCCCATGTGGAAGTTTCTTTCTATTTTATTTATGTCTTGATCTTTTGTACTACAATCTATTTCGACTTCATCATTCAAAGTCTGATTCAATGAGATGAGATTACGGTCAATCTCTGCCAAGGTCGTATCTGCCTCTGGTCTCAAAACCGATACCGATATTGTTTTTCAAAAGTTTTCCATCATTAGCCTCATCATCCCCTGAATCAGATACATCTTTTACTCCGATTTTCTTGTCATTTGATACATATTTCCCATGTATTTCTCTTTCCTTGCTATTACTTTGGATCTGATTTGTCCCTGCTTTATTGCCCTCCTCTACAATCTCCATTTTCATACTTTCAACCTTCCTTTCTAACTGACTATATTTTTCGAATTTGCTACCTATCTTCTCCTTTTCCATACTGGTTTAGATTGACATATCTGGACCTGAAATGCAGAGAAATCTAGTTTTCAGCTCTCCTGTTGTGGCTATGTTGCCATTGTTTTGTGGGTTGTTCAAACCTTTACTCCTTGTCATGTTGTCTAAAATTTACTTCCTCATTATTCTCCCTATGTTAACTTTTTCATTTTTACTTCTGTGCCTGTGAAATATTTTGGATTGATTCATTTTGTTTTAAGTAAAATTTACATTGTAGTTCCCATTCCCTTGCCTGCT
The DNA here is from genome assembly GCF_023897955.1 of Schistocerca gregaria. Classification (NCBI taxonomy): domain Eukaryota; kingdom Metazoa; phylum Arthropoda; class Insecta; order Orthoptera; family Acrididae; genus Schistocerca; species Schistocerca gregaria. Next base: position 224,308,714 of record NC_064929.1, read on the forward strand.
GGTGAAGCTACAAATATCCAAGAATTTGTCTACTGGGTTGGTTGTGGTGTGTATTAAGTCCCATTGCATCAGTTCTGGAAATCGTCACTTGACCATTGTAATTTCAGTTAGAACATCCAGTGGTCAAGTTTTGTGCATCAGTTTAGTCATTTCACATACATGAAACTTTCTCATTATTTTATTGCTGTGTCTATAAATTGGCTTATTTAAGAACTTGTTTGAAGTTTTGTCGGTTCTGATTAACTCCAGAAGCTATTTACAAAACATTTTTCAACTGCCTCATAACTGGTAAACAAGTCATTTAACAATTTTGCCTACTGTTGCACATTTTCTTTTTAATTGCTTTCCACTAGTTTCATTTTTCACACATGAGACATTCCTGGTGTGCAGCTGTCTTTACCTGCTGCAAGAGAATCTGTCAGGTGGTTCTTTCCTTTGTTACGAAAGCATATTGAAGATTCTGGTCCACCACATGGTAGATTTATTATAGTGAAGACCCGATCCATCACTAACACATCTACTTTCAAGCTCATCTCCTCCAAACCCAACTGAGTTTTTGCAAAGACCAATTTACAGTTCTCTTAGACATATTGTGAAGTACATCTCGTGTTTCCCCCAAAAGTGCATTCAGCTTCAGCAAACAATTATTAACACCACCCTTGAATTAGTAATGAATCCTTTTCCACTTTTAGCTTCATTGACTTTTTAAAATCACATGTTTTCTCATCCATGAGGCATACTTCATCTCTAATTTTGTACATTATGGTTCCGATTTGAGCTAACTTCCTCATAATTACACCGTCTATATCCATTTTAATGTCCTTCATCTGTCTTTGAATGTAGTTGGTTTTTACAACTGAAATTTCATTTAATAGATCAGTCTGCATTTTCCCCATACTGAACTGTAGAGCCCCATTATCTGCAACATGTTAGTAATTGGACCTTACAAATATAAACTTCCCAATCTGACTTCAAGCTATCCGGCAGATTATTCTTTTCCAAACCAGCAGTGTTCAGTGTTCAGTGATACATACATGGTGATTGTCTTGTTGTTGTTGTTGTGGTCTTCAGTCCTGAGACTGGTTTGATGCAGCTCTCCATGCTAGGCAAGAAATAAATTCTGTACCCTGAGACAGAGGCTTGAGTTGATATGTTCATAGTTCAGGATCTGTACAATTTTGTATTCCTTGGAGTCAGACTCACTGGAAATGGTGTATTAAGAGAGAAAGTGGAGGCAAGAGCAATAGATTTGTTTGCCAACAGTATCAATCTGCAGGTTGGAGGTGAATTCAAAGTGGCATCACCTTCCACTTTGTACGAGGCAGTTCAGCTTGTGCTATTATGTGAGAAAGTTGAGCAATTTGTTTTGACTTCATCAGGCAGTAATGACCTGTGCCACGTGTTTACAAATAAGTTAAACTGCCAGAGGTGAAAGTGACCGGGACATACAGCTGGTGCATCCCATGACCCTTACTGCATATATTGTAAAGAAACTGGTCACTGTGGTAGTAACCTACACTGTGAGCAGGGACAGTCAAATCAAGACAGAGGAGGATTTCAAAATTGATAGAGCTTTGTATCTCTTCCAGAACCTTGTAGCTGGGAAGATGTGCATTAGCACAAACAGTGTGTACTAACTAGTCATAGTATTTGTTCAATTTCATTTTTACTTTGTGTTTTCCACTCCTTGTGACTCTACACCACACCTACAAGGAACCACAACCATTGGTATACCGAGAAGTGATATTTGATTTTTAAAGCTTGGGTAGGAATGAGTTTTCGTTTCAAGACCAGGTACAGATGCTACACTAGCATGTAAGACCTGAAAGGAAAGCCATATTCTTTATGTTGCCCAAACCTGGCTGTGTCCATCAGATTACTAGTGGAAGTAAGTGGCACTTGGTCTGGAGGTGCACCATAAAGTCACTGCTACGATTTGCACCTGGAAATGTTAGGCTGCTGTGTGACCTAGCAGACTGTGAGATGAAAGTATTGAACCTTCTTCTCTCTGCCTTCTCTTATAATTTATATCTCCTACTTCTGCAGTGTTCAGCTAATGTCTTCTATTTTGCAAGTGTTGTTTCATGTTTTACAGATGTGTGATATGTCTTACATTAAATAAATAAACTGGAACTCAGTGCTAGTGCTGATGAGGGATTACACAACGATAATTTACCGGGCACAGTAATTTAATGAAGAATTATGATTAACATGATGATGCCATCACTTATAATCTGCTGTACGCCTCCATAGTTGAGTGGTCAGCATAGAATACTGCATGCAGAGGATCCGAATTTGGTTCCTGGTGCTGCCAAGGATTTTTCCTCTGTTGAAGGACTCGTATGGGTGCACTCAGCCTCAAGATATCACTTGAGGAGCTCCTCAATTGTGAAGTAAATGGTTCTTCTGGAAAGTCTACAAAACAGCTGGGAGAGCAATGTGCTGACCACACGCTCCTCCGTATTGCATTCTGCTGTCAACTTCTGTAGAGCAGAGATGTAGGTGGAAGTTGTAGAGTGATATTGATATGAAGATATCACATACATTAGATGTAATGATTCATAATGAATATGAATTAATGTGACGGAAAAGGGAAGCCTCCTGCCCAGGAAGTAATGTGGAAGTGAAATGCACAAGTGTTACGATGCCTGTATTTTTATGTTGGTATCTTTCTAATGTTGCCTTCAGTAGGAGCAGTAAGATAACGGGAATAGTTGAACAGCAGTGTCAGGTAACATTTCCATGGAAATGGCCATTGCACACCTTTAGGCTTGTCAAAGTATGGAGGATAGCTGCGTGAACAAAATACAAGAATTACATATAGCTTAGATGGGCTTTGCAGAAACTGTACACTGACAACAGGTGTCTCTTTGTACAGAATCAAGTGAGATAAGGCGCTACCTATGTGTGTAGCAGCCTGAGCAATGAACAGGCATCTCTATTTGCTAATGGAGCACACTATTGCATGGTGCCGCCATTTGAGGGTACTTTGGAGGGGCCATCATAGAATACGCAAGTAGACCACTCCAAGAACGTCGGTAGAAGTGGCAAAGACACAAAAGAGACTGGTTAATTTTGAGTGAAGGTCCAGATTAAGAGTTATTGTCATGTGCTTGTGAATTGTAAATGTGTAATTATGGAAGAAAATAGTGCTTAAAGCAAAGTCGTTGTTGGGACATAATTTACAGTGCTAAAGATAGCAGAAACCCCACTCACTTTCAGTGAACTGCTCACACTTTGGAAAAGAAGCACTGTAAGAAGTCAAGTAGGAAGAACTGACCAGTGCAGCCAAATCACAGCTATTACTACAGGTGACCATCACTCCAGTGTTAACATACAGGAATCCAGCAAGCAAAGAGAAGGCAGCATTACATCTGGCGTTAAGTACGGTGAAGCCCAGCAACATCAGGGTACATAATAAACGTGACATATGTCGACTGTTAGACAGACTGCTGCAAGTGAATGAGAGCAGAAGAAGAGAATTTTGAAGAATGTAAACAGGGTTAAAGTGGGCAATTTTAAGAGATACGGCATTGCCAAGGGCAACCTCCTACATTAGTTACAAAATAACAAGAGGCTAGTAGCCATAAAGAGTGATTTTTGGTTGCCAAATAAGAAGTCACTGACAGAAGTGACAGAGTTTTTGATACATAAAACTACTAAGAAGAAGGTGGCTACAAATATCGGATAGCTGTAGTCGGTACTGCAAGACAGCGTGCACAGTTAGGATGCTGACAAAGCCGTGGCGACACTGATGCTGCTCACGTTAAGCCAAGAACGGGTGCAATGAACTGCTGTGGTGTGACACAAGAAGCTGCATGTTGTGCAACTGCCTACTACTGTGCCATTCAGTCCCGCGACACTGTGATGCAGATTGTTGACACTGTGACACAGTTTCCTCTCACCACTCTGGATGAGCAGTTTTCATAGTGCCATTTGTTTGGAATGGCATATCTTTATGGAACACAGTATTGTTTAAGTGAGTATTTTGTGAAAGATGTCATAAAATGATTCAGTCGTTATTCAACTGGTGACTTAGTGTATGCCTAAAATTACAAGGAAAATGGAATCAGTCAATCTCCTGTGACTCCTAGTGTTTCAGGATGAGGCTAGAAAGAGAGAGAAGGAAGCTGCTAGAATGAGAGATGAAAAACCGTTACAACACTTCCAAAGGATCAAAGAAATGAAAAGAAGTAACAGAAGAGTAATAACTGAGTTAAGTGAGGAAATCCAAAATTTACATAAAATTATTGACGAAATTCTTAGGCTACGGAAGGAAGAGGTGACCACAGTCATCAAGGAGCAAGGTCATCATGTTACAGAACTGCAACAAATGATTTTTTCTGAAGAAATATACAGAGAGATTTCATCACAGTACATCTTAGTGTGGAAGGAACTAGATGAATATGTTAAGGAGCTTCATGGAAATGTGGTGAAGGTCAGAGAATTTGTGGAACAATAACATAAAGATGTAAAGGAATGAATCTGAGGTGTGCACACATATCAAAATGCTGGTCTGGTGACACTGTTGTGTCAAATGAATCTACAACTAGTTTAGAGGAAAGCATACAGGCTTAGTAGACCAAAGGTTTCAAGAAAAGACTGAAAATTTGAGTAGTATCTACACGTGTGGGGGTGATACTACTAGGCAAAGGGGAAGTTAAAAATTATGGGATGCCCCTGATAAAGCACTAAAGTCAGGAGAACAAGCGATTAGTACCCAAAACCTAAATCTATTAGAAGAGTTGCAATTAGGGAGTACCATGAATTTCTCAAAGCATTTTCGTAAGTTCAAGCCAGATGGGGATGTGCTCTCAACATACTTTCTGAATGTATTTTCAAGATCCTTGCCACAAAAATGGTAAGACACAAAATGGATAGACTTTGCACTAAGTAATTTAGTACATGATGTGGCAGAATGAGGAATAACCCATTCTGACAAGTTTGCATCCTGGGCCAATTTTCAGGAAAAGCTGAAGAAAAAATGCTGGTTGCAGGGAATTCAAGAGAAGTTAAGTTAGAATTGTTTAATACCAAATACTATAACAGTTCCTAGGATTGAATGACATCTAACACAATCAAAATGTTTAGATAATCCGATAGAGGAGATACACCTCACATAGGTTTTGAAAAGAAGATTTTGTACAGGGGATGCTCCACAATAGATGATTTGTTGACATTTGTGGAAAGTCTAGATGCAATGAACAAAGAGCACGGTGATTTTAGTCATGGAGAATCAAGCATGAATCAAAATGATGACACAAATATAGCAGACACTAATAACAATAGATTTCAAAAGAATATAGAAATGAATGTTTGTTGGATGGTCAAAAATAAGCCACAAAAGGGGCAAGAAAGTTAGCACTTATCCATAAACTCAAACAAGCACACACTGGTTCCAAATTCTGTAACCAATAGTAATCCACAGAACAGTGCAATTATAGTGTCATAACCAGTGATAGTGGTGGAAAATGGACAATGTCCTGGAACCTGGACTGTGATCCAGAATGTGCCAAGCTGGTTTCTTTTATGCAAACAGTTCAAGTGAAAGAGTGGATTTTAGAAGAACAACAATTAGAACACAATGTGAATAATTTTAAATCAATAGTATTGGGAGAAATAAACCATCAAAAGAGAGCATGTTGACTCATGAAGTGAAATCTTATGTCTTCAGAGTCATTATTAATGATGTAAGACCCCAGATGGTATATTATACACTTCCATTGACTAGAGTATACATCATTAGTATTAAAGTTTCTAAAACAGTACAAACAAGATGTAAGATTACCTTTAATCCTGGGGAATTTTATGTTTCTGCAAACACTTTTAGAAGTGCCCAATGTCAATTATCAGTTATTGCTTGGCATTGATTGGCTTGATGCATATGAAGTAATTTCAGATTTTAAAGCCAAAGAATTGACATTTAATTGCAACAATCAGTGTTATTCACTACTGTTTAGGGATAGTGGAGTAATAAGTAATGGAAAATATGAGATAAGGTTGGTGGCTAGAATGAAATTTTCACTCTACATCGGAGTGTGCGCTGATATGAAACTTCCTGGCAGATTAAAACTGTAAGCCGGACCGAGACTTGAACACGGGACCTTTGCCTTTTGCAGGCAAGTGCTCTAATGACTGAACTACCCAAGCACGACTCGCACCCTGTCCTCACGGCTTTAGTTCTCCAAGGTTTGCAGGAGAGCTTCTGTGAAGTTTGGAAGGTAGGAGACGAGGTACTGGCAGAATTAAAGCTGTGAGGACGGGGCATGAGTCGTGCTTGGGTAGCTCAGTCATTAGAGCACTTGCCCGCGAAAGGTAAAGGTCCCGAGTTCGAGTCTCGGTCCGGCACACAGTTTTAATCTGCCAGGAAGTTTCAATAAGAGGACTGATATCAAATTGTTATGGTATGGAAAGCTGTTTTCAGATAAACCAGGGGTTCTTGGAGACATATATATTGCTTTAAGATAAAGGATTCTGGTTTTTGTAAACTTTATCCTGTACTGCTGAATATACAAACAGCATTGCTCAAAAACGATATTATTGAACATAGTCTTAGTAAATGTAATAATCCCCTGGTAGTAGTACATAAACCTACCGTCAGAGTCAGGTTAGTCCTGGACATGCATACGTTGAATAACGACATAAAAATGGAATGAGACAGACCAGACTGTATCGATGAATTATTGTCAAAATTCAAACAAGCACAGTATTTGAATTCCATAGATCTCACCTTGGGGTATTGGCAGGTCATAACTGACAAAAATTGAAGAAAATACACAGATTTTTGTATGAAGGTGTTTGTATTTAAAGTGTTACCAGTTGGATGAAATAGTTCACTGGCCACATTCAATAGAGTTTTGCATGCAGCTTTAGGTAAAGATCTACTAACCTCTTCAGGTCCAAACAAAATTTTTGTATTATTTCAAATAGTTTTTGATAATGGCATGGTATATGGACATCATAAATGAGCACTGTAATTGTAGGTTTTAGTCACTAATCATCCAAATAGAGATTTTCCTGTGTCCAGCTGACTAAACTTGATAGTTTACTCTTGGAAATAATTAAGAATTAAGTGTTAGGTTATTGTAACATAATTTGTTGATCTATTTACAACAACAATGATGATAAATAATTACAGAAAACAGAGTATAACCTTTGTACTTACGTTTATTTCTGGAAGATATTGCAGAGAGGTCACGAGCAATGGCCACCATGATGCAGTGAACAGAACACCTCATTGTAGCCAAGATTACCGAAAAAGTATCACTGAGGAAAAATTCTGGAGGCAGCTAAAATTTCCTGCATACTGGACACATGGTTACAGAGTGGAAGAAACTGTAATTGCACTTAAAGCCAAACAGAATAGACTAGAATAATTTTCTTGTTGTTGGGCCATTGAGGCAATAGACAAAGTCATACGTATAATACAATAAATACATGTTGCAATAGTACAAACAGAAAAGTAACGTCCCACTGGCTGTATGTGGCAACTGAAGAAGCTAAAAAAGTTAATTATGTATGTAGAGAATATATTACTAGTATCAAAGACTTGGGATGAACATTGTAATCTGTTAACAAGAATTTTGGATAGGTTTTACATTAAAAGTATTACAATTAAGCATTCTAAATCACTTTTCAGCAAAGCAGAGTGTGACATCTGGTACACATAAATGGGATAAAACCTGAACCAGAATGAAGATGTGCTATCAAAGAGTGTCCTGAAGCAAAGGAATATGTAGCAACTAGCAATTGAGATTGTTTCAAGGTGTAGCAGGATTTTATAGGCGGTACATATGGGGGCAACCTATGAACAATCCAAGGCTATTGATACTTCTTAAACAAAAACCAAAATACAATTGGAAGCATTCAATAATATTAAGTTACAGTTGCTAGATGCACCTATTTTGGAACATCCACAAATGGATAAGCCTTTTACATTTAGTACTGATGCATTGGAATATGGAATTTCTTGCGAATTGTTTCAGGGAGAGTGGGATCTGACATTAGAAGACCGCAATATTTTAGCATTTCCCAACAGAGCACTGAGCAAACATGAGTTAAATTATACCACAACAAAGAAAGAGTTATTGGCTATAATATGGAGTATAAAGAAATTTCAGACTCTGTTTTGGAGATATAAAACTATAATTTATACCAACCATCAAGCCCTGTCATTCTTACTGGGAAGTCGGCTATTACTTAGGAGACTCATAAGTTGGGTGTTTTTCCGAAAAGATTATCATCTACTCATAGATCACATTGTCAACATCACTGCAGTGTCGTCAGCTACCTGTGTCCCTCATAATTATGCCTGCTGTCTTCAGCACTGATTGCAGTCGTCCAATATTTGCAGCCACCACTCTTCTTTGCAATTTTACATGTCAAAAACAACTTAACTCTTCCTTCTGTGAGTGAATTCTTCTTACTTTGTGAGCAAAGACCACTATTTATGATTCAATAGGTCTTGTTGTTTTGTAACTAATGTCAGTTGTTGCCCTTGCCAGTTGGTCACTTAAAACTGTTTACATGCTTCAAAATTCCCTTCATCTGCTCTCATTCACTTATCATACACTTTCCTGGCCATAATGGTCAACATCTGTCATGTTTGTCATGTTCCCTGGTGCTACTATGCTTCACTGTACATAACACCAGTTGTAACACCATCTTCTCTTTGGCTGATTGAATGTGCTTTTTGCTAACACTGAATAGATGATCACCTGTAATAATAGTTGTTAGCTGGCATTGCTGATCAGTTCCAACTTGACTTCTTGCAGTGCGTCTTTTCCTCAGTGTGAGTGCTTCACTGAAAGGGAGTGGTGTTTCTGCTATCTTTAGCCATGTAAATTATTTCTGATACTGAGTTTGCTTTAAGCACTGTATTTTCTTCCAGAGACTTAAACAATTACAATTCACAACTACATGACAATAGCTCTTAATATGGATCTTTACTCAAAATCAACTAGTCTCTTTCATATCTTTTCTACTTCTATTGACATTCTTGAAGTTGTGTGCTTCTGTATTCTCTGGTGGTCCTGCAAAGTTCCCTCAACTGGTGGCAACATGGAATAGTGTGCTCCATCAGCAAGTGGAGACCCACACTCACCACTCAGGCTGCAACACACAGGTAGTGGCTTATTACACTTCACTCGGTACAAAAAGAGAACTCTCATCTATATACTATTTCTACAAAGTCCTTCTAGGCTATATACAATTTTTGTATTTCATTCACATGGCCTTCCTCCATACTCTGAAGAGAATAACAGTGTATCATGGCCTCCTCTACAAAAATGTAATGGGACAGCACAGTATAGTGAGTTACTAGTGCAAATTGTAAGTTACTACTAGAGCTCTTTTATTTCACAACCTCTTTCATCTGTGAACACTTACGACAAGCAGCATACCAAATGGTGAGAATGCATGGCCTGGCATACAGCTGTTGCCTTTGCAATACATGTGGTGCCACCCTTATTTTCCCCCTCCCAATGCCTACATGCATATAGCAACCGTTGCTGGTGCTGACATCATAAACTGTGTTTTCTAAATGTGGTTTGTTATTGTCAAGTTCAAATGATCATAGGAAAGCTGCACCAGCTGAACACCTCAATACCTCATGGTTCAAGCCCCTAGTCTGACGCCACAATGCAGTAGAAGCTATAATAACGTTTGTCGTTATTAGTAAACCTTCGTACTTGGTAAATAAGGCCTGAATATGCATTTTAGTATCTACATCTACATGGATACTCTGCAAATCACATTTAAGTGTCTGGCAGAGGGTTCATAGAACCACCTTCACAATTCTCTATTATTCCAATCTCGTATAGCGCATGGAAAGAATGAACACCTATATCTTTCCGTACAAGCTCTGAATTCCCTTATTTTATCTTGGTGATTATTCTTCCCTATGTAGGTCGGTGTCAATAAAATATTTTCACATTTGGAGGAGGAAGTTGGTGACTGGAATTTTGTGAGAAGATTCTGTTGCAACGAAAAATCGTCTTTCTTTTAATGTTTTCCAGCTCAAATGCTGTATCATTTTTGTGACCCTCTCTCCCATATTTTGATAATACAAAACGTGCTGCCTTTCTTTGAATTTTGTCAATGTACTCCGTCAGTCCTGCCTGGTAAGGATCCCACACCACGCAGCAGTATTCTAATGGAGGACGGACAAGCGTAGTGTAGGTAATCTCCTAAGTAGGGCTGTTACACTTTCTAAGTGTCCTGCCAATAAATCGCAGCCCTTGGTTAGCCTTCCCTACAACATTTTCTATGTGTTCTTTTCAATTTAAGTTGTTCATAATTGTAATACTTAGGTATTTAGTTGAATTTATGGCTTTTTATTACAAGTTAACTTTGTTTATCCAATGAGGCAATTATTCAAGATTTCATAGTAATAAAATCTGATATGCTTCAGTGGTTCATGGGCATTGCATTGGATAATGTTGTGAAAGCTGCACAATATTTCAACAATACAGCCATTCGTCATCTTCAGGTCTTTACTGACATGCTGCTGTAGTTGCTCAACAATATGTCACTGCCACACTACAAAATGGCAGACACCGATTGGTGGGGTTATAATGTCATCATAAACAAATCACAGAGGATTTTGACATCCGAATCCCCCTGTCAGGAAAACAAGCCATGGTCCTTGCATGCACAATGCAGGAAATGTGCAGCAATAAATCAGTGTTCAATGTCTGCTCTTATAACGAGTTGAACCTGTGTAAAACTTTTAGCTGTATTCCATGGAGGACTTTATCCATAATTTAACTTTACCAGTTCAGCACACATTATAAGCTTATAATTTTAATGTAATGCAACTTTACCTTTTCTGAAGAAGATACCCTTAGTGGTATATTGTATTGAAACCTGGTCGAGGCTTATTGCAGTAAACTTCAAGCAACCGGTTGCTTGCATACATCATTTACCGGGTATGGAGGTGATTGGGGCAAAAATGTATTTGTTTTAATGATTGCCACCCACAATTTGCATATCATATCTGGAGCACACTCTCCTCTATTTTGAGATAATACAAAATGAGCTGCACTTCTTTGAACTTTGTCAGTGTTCTCTGCAAATCCTATCTGATGCAGATCGCATATCATGCTACAGCACTCCAGAAGAGGGCAGACAAGCATAGTGTAGGCAGTCTCTTTAGTAGATCTGTTCCATTTTGTAAGTGTTTTGCCAATAAGCCACAGTCTTTTGTTCATTTTCCCCAGGACATTATAGATATGATCATTCTACTTTAAGTTCCTCATAATTGTAATCCCTAAGTATGTACTTGAATTCACAGGCTTTATCTTTGTGTTATTTATTGTGTAACCAAAATTTGGTAGATTACTTTCAGTTCTCATGTGGATGACTCCACACTTTTCATTATTTAAAATGAATTGTCACTTTTCAAACTGCACATATATCTTGTCTAATTCATTTTGCATTTGGTTTTGATCATCTGATGACTTAACAAGATGGTAAATAACAGCATCATTTGCAAACAATTCAAGGGATCTGCTCAGATGGTCTCCTACATCATTTATATACTGTAGGAATAGCAGAGGGCCTATAACACTTCCTTGAGGAATGCCAGATATCATTTCCATTTTACTTGAAGGCTTTCTGTCAGTTACTATGAACTTTGAGCTTTCTGACAGGAAATCACTAGTCCAGCCACACAATGGAGGCAATACTGTGTAGGCACTTAATCTGAGTTATTTGTGAGGCGTGGTGTTGAAAGCCTCCTGGAATTCTAAAGATACGGAATTAATTTCACATCCACTGTTGATAGCACTCATTACTGTGAATCAAGAGTTAGTTGTCTAATGAGAATGACATTTTCTTAATCCATATTCACTATTTGTCAATAAATAACTTTGTTCAAGGTAATTCATAGTATCTGAACACAGTATATGTTCCAAAATCCCACAGCAAATTGATTTTAATGTTATGGGTTTGTAAATCAGCAGATTACTCCTATTCCTTTATTATGTATTGGTGTGACCTATGCAACTTTCCGGCCTTTAGGACTGATCTTTCGAAAAGTGAGCACTTGTATCCAGTTGCTAAGTAAGGAATTAATGTATTAGCATACTTGGAAAGGAACCTAACCGATATACGATCTCGACCACAGGCCTCACTTTTATTAAGTGATTTAAGGTGCTTCCCAACATCAAGGATATCTACTTCTCAATTTGCCATGGCATTCCCCATAATATTTAAGTCATGTCTGTCTAGAAATTGTGTGGAACCAAAAATGCATGTGGACACTCCGTCCTAGGAGGGAGAGAGGAGAAGGATGTACAAGATGGCCAGCTACCAGAAGTAATTCATTAACACTTCATTGACAACATTAATTTTTTTTTTTCATGCCCTGAAGCTGCGAGATGCTACAAGCAAAAGTTTCCACAGTTCCAACATGCCAATGCAACCTGTCCTTCAAGACAGAAGCAGTTAATTCCATCAGCTCTCTGCTGAATAAACTAGCATGCCACACCATACATTTAACCAATAGAAAACATAAGAAGCAGGTCATGTTTGTGGTTGCTGGAACATCTTGGAGAGGAGAGCGCAGTGTAGATGCTCTCTTGGGCTTCAGCCTTCAAACAGTGGTTGTAGTGTGCACTCTGCCTTTGGCCCAGTTCACCCTGACCTGCCACCAGCTACACAATCATGAACCACCACCTCTCACATGTCCTATTCTATTTGTTTCATGCTGCACCTTGACGGGCTGCTAAGGTGAGCATTTCTCTGAGTACCAAGAATGTATTAAATTTCAATGAGTTTCATTCTTTAATTTTGTAAAACTCGCCTCTCCAACCCCCTCTCATATCCTGACCATGCTGCTCCTCTTTCATGCCTGCACAGAGGTGTCTAAGTATGTCTAAATGTCTGTGGAGGAATGGGAGCCCCTTCTTCCTCAAGATCCACAACCAGAAAATGTAGTTGGGTGTTGGGCACTGGGGTCTGGAGCAAATTTGACTTTATAACTCATCCCAAAAATCCCCTTTTGTTCAGATGGGAACCTTGGACAGGCCAGTCCATTCCAGGAATGTAACAGTCCTTAAACAATTGCCTCACAAATGCTGCTTTATGACAGGGTGCTTTGTCATGCTGATACAAACAATCATTGTCTCTGAACTTTTCTTCTACTGTACGCAATACAAGGCTCTGTAAAATCCTTCATCATTTAGCATTTTCTTAAGCACAATAATGGGACGACACTCTAATCACAAGAAATATCTCGATGTCATAACGCTGCCTCCTCCATACTTCACTGTTGGTCCTACACTTTGTGGTGGGTAACATTCTCCAGTCATTCGCCAGACCTAAACTGTAAGTCCAGAGCCCTGGTTTACAGTATTGTCACTCTATACACTGTATCAAGTGTTGCTTAGCACTGAGTATAGAAGGGTGTGACTTATCAGGAGCTGCTAAACTATTGTACCTCATTATTTTTAACTCCCTACACACAAGTCATTGTGGTATCTGTGCTGCTGGCAGCACTTTGGAACTGACAACCGATTTCTTTGGTTACTTTCATACAGTGTTTTTACAACCACTCTCCACAGTGCTCAAAAGTCCCAATCCATCAGTACATGAGGTCTGCCTGGTATTGGTTTAGCTGTGGTTGTTGCTTCACATTTCCACTCAACAAAAACTCACCAACAGTAGACTTGGGGGCCACCTTTAGAAGGGTTGGAATGCCCCTAATGGACTTGTAACTCAGGTGATGTCAAATGACTAGTCCATGTTGGAAGTCTCTGTGATCTCCCCTTGTGAAGAATTCTGCCTCTGATTGTGCTGCAGCACCCAACGGTAACAGAGCTGATCAGCGTAGTTACTCACCAGGTCAGTGGCATGTGGAGTTGATGCCAACATCAGTACTACTAGCCTTTTGACTTGAAGATCACGGTCCACTTGGTGCCTTATGTAACAACAGTCAGTACACCATTTGGTGCATTTGCAGCCACAGCCACAGCTCTGTATAACAATACATGAATATTTTAGAACAAAGCCAGCAGAAATGACAAGATTGTCATGTAAGTACCAGGAGGAAGCTAATACGAGCAATAGAGGCAACAGGCAAATAAGTGATCAGCATTCAAGAGATGTTCAATAAGAAAATTTCATGCTGCTCTGGTCTTGAATCTTGAACACTTGTTTTATCCAGTTCTCTACACTAGTCTATCCTCTGTATTACTACATTCTGCAGACCACTGAAGTGCATGGCAGAGTGTACTTACCATGCACTACAGGTCAATGGTCCTTCCCATTCTATTCATGTATGTAGTGCCATTGTTAGTCTATAATTAGTGCTATAATTGCTCTAGTCCTGTCTTTGCAGCCCCTAGAGGAGTGATACATTAGGAGGAGGGCAGCGGGTTGTTGCACATTCTGAGATTTTTCACTTAATAGTGGTTATTGATACTATGTAAGTTAGCCTTTACAAGATAATTTTCAAGCATATGCCAATTCAGCTTTCTCATCCTTTCCTTGGTGCTCTCCTCAAAGCAACCTACATCCATCCAAACCTGCGTGCTGTAATCAAGCCTAGGTGACATTCTAGAATTTGTACCCTCACCCTATCCCCACGACCATACTTCTGCTCCATTACCAGACAGCCTACTTGATCTTTTATAAGTGAGTGACATGTGCATAGCCACTGCTCACTGTCCCAAATAAATAATGGCTGAATGTTGCAACAACTCCTTTGCAGCGTACCACACGAAGCTGTTCATATAGCTCCATTGGATCATCTGTCCACCAATCCCAGTTCACTTGTTTACATTTAGTTCTTCTTTTAAGGTTAAGAGTTCTGGCATATGACAACTCTGACTTCAGGTATTGTCTCTAATTTGTCTTTCTGCCGTTTGTGATATGGATTCATTACCTTGTGAGTGTGCCATTTCTAATGTGAGTGAGTTAGGTGACAGCCTGAATACTACCTCATGTGATTATGAACTTAATTTCTTTTCTTCCTTACACAATTGGAATAAGGCAAGTGTCAACTGCCAATAAGAAATAATGATGTACTCATCTAAGCAAGCAATGTTCTTTTGTTTCCTGTCTGAAATAATGTTAAGCGAAGATATGCTGGCCTCAACTCAAACATTGGTCCGAACACCATAGTACTTTACCAAGAACAGTATCTTACTGGAGGTGCTGTGCTGCTATCTTCCTCTGATCTTTGAACTACTTAACCAAGTATTTATAAGAAGACCAACAGTTTAATGAAAACTCCAAAGCACAGTTCAACTTGGAATTTATTGTAATAGGTTTAAGAAGCAATATCTGGGAATATGCATCTGTAGTAATTTAAAGTTGATTGAGTTCATAAAACTAGTAATAGAAAGGCAAATGCCAGATGGATTCATTGAAAGAATCCTGAGAATGTGTAGTCCACCCACAAAGGGGGTAGCCCAGAAAACATTCATTTGACCAGTACTGGAGGTCTGCTTGTCAGTTTGAGCATCTACAAGGGAAGAAGAGTATGAAGGATGGGTGGGCGGCTGTTACCCCTCTTAAAATCTGCAACACACATTTCTAATTGTTGTTGTTATGTTGTATTATGTCTAGTGGCACGTCCGTGTCACTGTATGGAGAATTTCTGACACAAATGTTACCTGTCTTGAGCATGTTCCTACAGTGTGCTGCACCTCCTTTTACCTTTCGTGTCATCCAGATATTGAATTATTCTTCTTCCTTATCCTGTATTACATTTGATTTCCCTCCTATGAAATTTTGTATTTGCCTGTTACGTGTGAGTATGTGTCTGATCCTGTCGGACTTCCTCTGAATAATTGTATACAGCACAGTTTCCTTCGCTACTACTCTTTTCAGTATATAATCATTTGTCTCTGATCTGTCTTCTTGATCTTCTCCAGCATTGCATTTCAAAACTTTTCAGGTATTTTTTCTAAATTTTTCTCATGGTCCATGTCTCTGCTCCATACAGCACAATGCTCCAGATGTAGCAATTCCTCAGTTTCTTCCTTAATTCCATGCCCAACTTGCTGGTCAGCCAAGTGCTCTTCTTGCTGAATGTGGTTTTAACCACACCAATCCATGCTCAAATTTCACTTGTGCATTGGGCATCCTTTGTCAACAAGCTTTCCAAGTACTTCAGTTGCATCACATTCTCAATTTTCGTCAGTTTGATTGTTCAGTGTTGACTTTCATCCTGTATTTTCTTATAGTATCCACCAGCTGGTTCATTACATGTTGCATTTGTCTTTGATTTTTGGCTAACACCAGCAGGTCATCTGCATACTTGGTGGTGCTGATGAGTTGTACCACTTGTTGTTGTGGCCTTCAGTTAAACGACTGGTTTGATGCAGCGCTCGATGCTACTATATTCTGTGCAAGTCTCTTCATCTCAAAATAACTGCTGCGCCCTACTTCCCTTTGAATGTGCTTATTGTATTCATCTCTTGGTCTCCCTCTACAATTTTTATCTCTCACACTTCTATGTAGTACTAAATTGGTGATCGCTCAATGTCTGAGAAAGTGTACTATCAACTGATTTCTTCTTCTAGTAAGGTTGTGCCACAGATTTCTTTTCCCACCAATTCTATTTAGTATCTTTTTGTTAATTATGTTGTCTACCCAACTAATTTTCAGCATTCTTCTCTAGAGCCACATCTTATAACTTTCTATTCTCTTCTTGTCTAAACTGTTTATTGTTCATGTTTCACTTCCATACATTGCTATATTCCAGGCAAACACATCCACAAAAGAGTTCCTAACACTTAAGCCTGTATTCAATGTTAACAAATTGCTCTTATTCAGAAATGTTTTTCTTCCCATTGCCAGTCTACATTTTATATCCTGTCTACTTCAGCCATCATCACTTATTTTCCTGCCCAAATATCTACCTTATGTACTACTTTAAGTGTCTCTTTTGCTAATCTAATCATCTGAGCATCACCTGATTTAATTTCACCAGATTCCATGATTCTTTTTCTTGCTTATGGTGATGTTCATCTTTTATCTTTCTTTCAAGGCACTAAACTGCCCTTCTAATTCTTTTCTTCCCTCTGACAGAATTACAAAGTCATCAGGAAACCTCAAACTTTTTATTTCTTCTCCCTGAATGTTAACTGCTTCACCAATTTTTTCTTTTGTTCTCTTTACTACTTGTCAGTAATGTAGAAATCTAATAACATAGGGGACTGGTCACAATCCTGTCTCATTCCCTTCTCAACCAATGCCTGCCTTTCATGCCCCTCAACTCTTACAACTGCTTTCTGGTTTCTCTATAAGTTATAAATAGCCTTTTGCACCCTGTATGTTACCTGTGCTAACTTCAGAATTTCAAAGAGAGTGTTCCAGTCAGCACTGTCACAAGCTTTTTCTAAGTCCATAAATGCTATAATTGTAGGTATGGCTTTCCTTAACCTATCTTTTAAGAGAAGTTGTAGGATCTGTATTGCATCATGGATTCATACTTTTCCCTGTACTCTAAACTGATCTTCTCCACAGTTGGCTTCTAACAGTTTGTCCATTCTTCTGGAAGGAATTCATGTTAATATTTTGGAACTATGACTTATTAAACTGATAGCTTGGTAATATTTACACCTGTCTGCACCTGCTCGCTTTGGAATTGGAATTATTATATTCTTTTTTCAGCCTGAGGGTATTTCTCTTGCCTCGTACATCTTGCGCATCAGATGGACGAATTTTGTTATAGCTGGCTCTCCCAAGGTTATCAGTAGTTTTCAAGGAATGTGGTCAACTCCCGGGGCCTTGTTTTGACTTAGGTCTATCAGTGCTCTGTCTAATTCTTCTCAGTCTCATCTTTATCTATGTCCTCTTCCATTTTTATAATACTACTCTCAATTACATCTCTCTTGTGTAAGCCCTCTACATACTTCTCCCACCTTTCGGCTTTCCCTTCTTTGCTAAAACTGGTTTCACATCTGGTCTCTTGATAGTCATGCAGCTGCTTCTCTTTTCTCCAAATGCATTTTTAATTTTCCTGTATGTAATAATCTATCTTTCCCCTAGTGCTACATGCTTCTAAATTCTTCCATTTATTCTTTACACATTTCTGCTTAGCCATATTGCATTTCTCGTGTGTTAGGTGCCATCCACCTAACCTTCATAACCTCTTGGTTCATCCCTATGAAATCCCCAAACCACCTTCCCTACCTTCTGACTCCTACCCTTGTAACCGCCCCCCGGTGTAAAACCCGTCCCATGCACCCTCCTACCAACACCTACTCCAGTCCTGTAACCCGGAAGGTGTACAAGATCAAAGGCAGAGCCACGTGTGAAAGCACCCACGTGATTTACCGACTGACTGCCTACACTATGAAGCTTTTTATGTGGGAATGACCAGCAACAAACTGTCCATTCGCATGAATGGACACAGGCAGACAGTGTTTGTTGGTAATGAGGATCACTCTGTGGCTAAACATGCCTCGGTGCACGGCCAGCACACCTTGGCACAGTGTTACACAGTCTGGGTTATCAGGATACTTCCCACTAACACCAACCTGTCAGAACTCCGGAGATGGGAACTTGCCCTTCAGTATATCCTCTCTTCTCGTTATCCGCCAGACCTCTACCTCCGCTAATTTCAAGTTGCCGCCACTCATACCTCACCTGTCTTTCAACAACATCTTTGCATGTGTACTTCCGCCTCGACTGACATCTCTGCCCAAACTGTTTGCCTTTACAAATGTCTGCTTGTGTCTGTGTATGTGCCGATGGATATGTGTGTGTGTGCAAATGTATACCTGTCCTTTTTCCCCTTAAGGTAAGTCTTTCCGCACCTGGGATTGGAATGACTCCTTCCCCTCTCCCTTAAAACCCACATCCTTTCGTCTTTCCTTCTCCTTCCCTCTTTCCTGAAGAAGAAGCCGTTGGTTGCGAAAGCTTGAATTTAGTGTGTATGTTTGTGTATCTATCGACCTGCCAGCGCTTTTGTTTGATAAGCCACATCAACTTTGTTTTTAGATATATTTTTCCCACGTGAAATGTTTCCCTCTATTATAAACACAAACCGATACACACATACCTATGTCCCCACATTGTGCCAGCTAGACTGACAATACCAGTGCTATATTGTGCCAGAGGGGCTTGCTGTGGTGGGGATAGTATTGGGTGGGGCGGATACAGGGAGAGGGAGGCAGAAGGTAGGAAGAGGAACACAGGAAGGGCAAACTGTTGGATGGAGTTTGTGGGGATAGTGGGTTACCCGAGATTCAGGTCAGGATGATTACAGCAGCAGAGGATGTGTTGTAAGGATTACTCCCATCTGTGGATTCGGGGAAGCTGGTGGTGGAGGGAAGGTTCCAGATGGCTTGGGTTGTGAAACAGCCATTGAAATTGAGCATGGTGTGCCACTGGTTGTTCAACTATGTTCTTGACAGTAGTTTGGCAGTGGCCACTCATCCTGATGAATGATTGGTTGGCATTCATCGCAAAATAAAAGGCTGTGCAGAACTCGCAGCAGAGTTGATATGACATAGCTGCTTTCATAGGTGCCCTGGCCTCAGATGGTGAGGATAAGTGCTTGACAGGACTGGAGTAGGAGGTGCTTGGTAAGGGTGGATTGGGCAGATGGCAGATCTTGCACTTTTGTCTGCCACAGGAATCATATCCCTGTGGTAAAGACTTCAGAGTGGAAGTGGCATAGGAATGGACTAAGATGATGTGTAGGTTGGTTGGGTGATCGAACACACTTTAGGAAGTGCGGGGGGATTTTCGTAGGATGTTCCCAGCTTCAGGACAGAGTGAGCGATAATCAAAGCCCTTGTGAAGGATATGATTCAGTTATTCCATTGTTTGATGAGGGGGCACTCCTTTGTGGCTGGTTCTTGGTGGTAATGGTGGGAGACCTTGGGGCATTTAAGGATATGGCATGGGAAATCTGTTTGTGGACTAGGTTTGGGGGTATTGCCTGTCTAAAGGCCTTTGCGAGGCCTTAAACGTACTGGGCAAAAGAGTTATTTTCTCTACCGATGTGTTGTCCACAGTTGGGTATTCTGTATGGAATGGATTTTTGTTGTATGGAAGGTTTGGCGGCTATCAAAATACAAGAATTGTTGGTGGTTAATGGGTTTAATGTGAACAAAGTGGTGGATGGACCCATCAGAAAGGTAGAAGTCAAAATTCAGAAAGATGGCCCATTGGAGATGAGGAGGACCAGACAAAGCAGATGGGAGAAATATTGTTGAGGTTGTGACAGAATGTGGATTAGGTGTCATGTTCCTGAGTCCAGATTATGAAGATATCATCAATGAATCTGAGCCAAGCTAGGGATTGCAACTTTTGGGACACTAGGAAGATTTCCGCTAGATGGCCCATAAATATGTCGGCATAGGTGGGTTCCGTGCAGGTGTCCGTGGCTATGCTGTGGATAAGTTTGTAAATTTTCTGTTGAAAGTAAAAGTATCTGTGGGTCAGGATATAGTTGGTAAGGTATATGAGGAAAGAGATGGGAGGTTTGGAGTCTTGAAGGACATTGGGAGAGGTAATGTATGATCGTGGCAAAGTCATGGGCATGACAGATGTTGTGTGTAGGGTGGTGACATCAACCATGACTAGTAGGGATTAAGAAGATAAAGAGATAGGGATGGTAGAAAGTTGGTGAAGGAAGTGGTTAATATTGTCAATGTAAGAGGCTAGGTTTCAGGCAAGTTGTTGGAGGTACTGGTCAACAAGAGCAGAAATTCTTGCAGAGAGATCACAATAGTCAGATTCAATGGGGCATCCAGCGTTGTAGGTTTTGTGGATTATGTGGAAGCTTGATGTATGAGGTGTTGTTACGATGAGATGGAAGATGATTTCAAGTGTGCAGATAGACTCCGTTAAAGGAAGAAGATGTGTGAATAAAGTCTGATACTGCAGTCTCCCCTTCAGACAAAAAACATACAAAATTTGTTCAATGCAAATAAAATACTTGTATTATTGTTCATTCCACCTCCACCACAGAATGCAATTGTGCTCCGTTAGACAAGAACTGGGCCCAAAGCAACATCATTGTAACCAAAAAGCAATTGCACTTAATCCTTGCGTCCAGTTTTCTTGTACGTCATCACGGACTTGATGAATTATCTAAAATACATGAAATACATGTATGAAGGGCTGTTTAAAGAACATTTTTCTGCACAAGCAACTTATTATCTCCCTTCCTCCCCTACTTTCTCCCACATTTCTGATCATCCACATTCATCTGTTTCAGTATCCACTACTAATTGTAATACACTATACATACAAATCTTGCATCTCTCAGCTTGGTGCCCCAAGCATCTGCTATTAGTTGTCATATGTCCTCTCTAGAATGCTGGTAGTTGTGGTTGTGGTGCCTCTGTTTGGCACCCCCAGCCCCAGTTTGTGTCACTTGTGTCTTAAACTGGTCCTTTCTGTATGGTGTTTGTAACATAATTGTTAGACATTATCTGAATAGAGATTAAATATTTTAACAATTTACAGCAGTTTTGAACAAGTTTTTCTTAAGTAACTGAGTTTATGGGGACAGCAAGTTTGCAAATGATGTCATAGTACTTGCTAGTGTGTTTACAGAGCTCTTTTTTCACCTCTAATGGTGAGAAATTGCCTTAAACATATAAACTGTACAGTGAGTAGTTACCTTTCCCCCTTCCATTATTCCTACTGCATCATTTTATTAATATACAATTCTGATAAAATAATGTCACATAATGAGCCAGTTAATTACAAAAACACCAAGTATATGGGGCAGTTCTGCAGTGCTTTGCAGGCCCGGCAACAGCCACACACTCACTGACCCTCCTACCTACCTTGTTGAGAGCGCAGACGAGCTTGCGGGTGATATTGCAGTCCTGCGAGTTCTCCAAACTGTGCAGCTGCCTCCAGGGTCATCAATGTCTGACTGTAAGGACCTGTCCTCAAGAGCCAGTAAGTTTAAATGTCGATTAACAGTTCACCAAATGATATGAGCTGGAGAATATAGAAAAAAGTAATGGTGTAAAAAAAAAAAAAAGAAAGAAACCTCAGGAACAGGAGGTATCATAGTAGTTTTGGAATATGCACAAATAGCTGCTACATGAATCTGTTTACTGTTCTACCTGTTACAAACTAAGATATCATTATTGGGCCTCAAAACATCAACCTCAGCTACACAGGATAAGTCATAAATGAGGAAAAATACAAGATGAAGTAGCTAAAACACACCATACAAAACATACACCAAAGTAGAAAATATATCAAGGTATGGTTTTCACTAAGTTATAGCAAGTGGTGTGGTGAATTTTCTGACATACATAAGAAATTTTTAATGTTTATTACTGCCAAATTATGACACTAACTTAGTTATTTTTAAATGGATCTATATATCTTTTTCTATGGCTTCAAAGGGTATTTCAAACCCATAGTGTGTGGAACTTAGTATCAAGATAACAGCATCTGCCGTACTGTTCCAAAAGTAAGTAATCTCTTAATTTGGTTATGGTTCGAGTGTACATCATTATGAAAGTCATATCAGGTGCTCAAAATGTTGCTTAATTGTTCCGGATCTGTTAAGAGCTGTAGTTATTTGGATGAAACAGGAAGTAATGTTGGTACCACACATGGATTGCCTTATCTCAGTTGTGATGTTTCCTAGTAACTTCTGTTGGGGACTACATAGCCAGATACATTTAAAATTCTTGTCAGTGAAAGAGGGAGCAATGATATGATTACTATAAAGTTTGCACAGCATACTGGGTGACCAAGGTAACTGCTTATCCATTTCTTTCAACCTGTGTGGATTTTCTAGTGGACAGATAGTGCATATTGTGAAAATCTATTTTCTCATGATTTGTAAATGATGCTTCATCCATGAACAAAATCTTACACAGAAACACTGCATTCATAGATTCCAGAACAGTCACATAAACTGTTGATGGAATAAAAGGTGGAAATGGTAAAATGGGACGGGATGAGCTATTCATAGAACACTCCTTTTGACTAATTCCTCTCATACGCTAGAGCTTCCAAATGGTGACATGTTAGTTTTGTGTTACTGCAATTACAATGTAAGTTCCTTTTCTCTCATGTATTACTATTCTTTCTTCAAGGATGGAAATATGAAGAGTAAAATGCGATTCTTGAATTTATCATTATGTTTGCAAATGAAGATCGTGTGGGATTGGCACAATCGGGACACGTTTCAGTACAGGATAGTACCACTGCTCTAAAAGTTGGACGACACTGATCATAAACAAAAACTGTATCCACATTTTCAACTGTCATCTAATTGTGAAAATCCGAGTATCTCCCCAAACAAGCTGTCCTGTTGTTATAATTGTTCAACAAAGGCTAATGGGCTTCACGCATACTAGTGAACACACAAACTGTAGTAGGTTTATGTGTTGAAAGAATGGGCAGTCTCACACTACACGGAGTTTAAGCTGTGAACAGTGTGTGGTTGATAGCTCTAGAGACAATGCCATTTACAATGTGGAAGAAGTTGAGCAGTCCACCACTTTCTCCTCATAGGTCATGCAAGCACACAAGACTCTAAAAGTTCCCTTCAGATTACCCAAGAAGTAGCTGTAATAACATAAATTGCTTGAAGACCAGTCTAACTAAATATTTGACAAAGAGAGAAATTTTTTTGCAAAAATTGTAGCTCTTCCTACCTCACCATAAAGTGTATCAAAATGCAAGCATTGATCATTGATAACACATGCAAGGCCGGTCTGCATATCTTCTTCAGCTTGTTTAAGGTATGTGTGGATACACATGCTATTTTTCTTGAAGTAGCTATTCATGGATGTATTTCTTAGTGAGGAGAAGTAGCAGCTAAAATATTTCAAGAACAGTATATTTTTACATCTAGTTGAAGTGGTCTTTAAGCAGTTTATGTTGTTATAGCTATCATTTTAAAATGGCATTATAAGCCATAATCACAATTGTGGTGCATAAATAATGTAATAATATTCTTCGTGATGATATAAATAAAATAGAAAGAAACTTCCACATGGGAAAAATATATTAAAAACAAAGATTCCAAGACTTACCAAGCGGGAAAGCGCCGGTAGATAGGCACAATGAATAAAACACACAAACACACACACAGAATTTCGAGCTTTCGCAACCGGCGGCTGCTTCGTCAGGAAAGAGGGAAGGAAAAAGAAAGATGAAAGGATGTGGGTTTTAAGGGAGAGGGTAAGGAGTCATTCAAATCCTGGGAGCGGAAAGACTTACCTTAGGGGGGAAAAAAGGATAGGTACACACACACACACACACACACACACACACACACAAGCAGCTACACACACACACACACACACACACACACACACACACACACACACACACACACACACATATCCATCCACACATACACAGACACAAGCAGACATAGTATGTCTGGGAATACTGCATAAGGGGAACATAACAATACTGTTGTACACAAAATACTTTTATTGTGTATTTTCTGATGGCAGTACCACACAGCTTGTAAGCATTTGAGAAAACATCATTGTTCGACCACCAGGATATCATCATTAGTTATTCTGTATATCAAGGGAGATAACTCATGAAATGCATTTCATATGTAACTGTCAATACAATACTATCTGATTAAGGGTTTCTGTTATATTGTACAAAATTCAGTCAATTGATATTAGCTATAAACCATATGGAACTATTGTTTTATCACTTAGTGTATTAATTTTCACAGTGTGCATGTTATCATTAATAAGATACTGTGTATGTAACTATGTTCCTACACATTGTCAGCCTACATATTATAGTTCACTACGGTTAATGTTTCCTGTAAGGAATCAGAACCTAACTGTGAGCACACATACATATTACTTCAAGTTACTAACGTATCATGCATAAAAATGTACTTTCTTGTACTCCACTTACACAAAAGTGTGTTGTTTCCCTCAAAGGTCACAGTGTAAGAAAAACATTATGCATATAAAATGTAAGGAGCAGAAAATTCAAATAAAAGATAATACATAAACATCAGTCACTACTTATTAGCACCTCGTGACTCAATGCTAATGTTGGTGTAATACTAATAGTATGCTATTGCATACAAAGTATTGATTGCTGAGTTTTTATTTACGACTGTCATAAATGAGCAGAGCAGCATATGATATAGATCATGTATAATGTAAGGATGTTAGTCATCGGGGTCGTAACATACATATTTCTGTATGTCAACTGTCTGTATCATTTTTGGCTTGACTTGTGGAAGTAAAACAATTGTATAGTCAACAGTATAAGGTGTGTATCTACTTGAAATGTTGGAATTAGTTGTATACATAGAATGAACATTGACAGTGTCTGCTACATTTCGTTATTATTATCAATGTAAGGTACTTCAAAATTTGACAGCAGGTAACATTGTATAAATGCATCGTATTTAAGTAGTTGGTTATATGTCTGTACACTCTCAGCTCCAATACTTTCTGTGTTGTACTTTTAATTTCTATGACTTGTGATGGATGTTATGTTGTTTGATAACTGTCTTATATCACTTTGTTAGTAGGTAACATGTTACCATGTGGATTTTCATAAGCACATACACCAAGATTCATTGTATTGACAGTGAAATACAAAATGCATTTCACAGGTTACCTCCCTTTGTACACAGGATATCTCACATGGCCTAAGGATTGAAACTGGTCGTAAATTTTCAGCAGCTCTTGATAGTAGAACTGTGACATTATTTAATAAAACAATGGAAAATCGAGGAGGGAATGTAACAATATTATGAGGACAATAGTTGCTACTTACCTTATAGTGTAGATACTGAATCACAAATAAGCACAACAAAAAGATTGTCACAAAATAAACTTCCAGCCAACAAGGTTTTTGTGAATAGTAGATGCCCCCCCCCCCCCCCCACACACACACACACGCGCGCACACAAACTCGACTCACACTCACATATGACGACAGTCTTTGACTTCAGCTGTCAGAAGATGCCAGAAACTGTGATCTGTGTGCATGAGCTGCATTTGTGTGTGTGCGTGTCTGTCATCTATTTTTGACAAAGGCCTTGTTGACCAAAAGCTTATTTTGTGTAGTCTTTTTGTTGCGTCTATCTGCATCTCGGCATCAGCACTGTATGGTGAGCACCACATATCCTTTTAATAATACTGTTACATTATCAAAATACATTTATTGTGGTTTCATATTCCCTTTTTTTTCCTTTTGAGTTAAACAGACCACTCAGTGATGGCATAGAAAGACATAAACATCAGTAATTGTACGTTTTGTGTAAGCTGAGGATGAATCGTGTAATGAAAGAATTATGACAGCAGCGGAAGCTTGCAGTGTCAGATTCAAGGTGAGCTCATTGTCAGTTGTTACAGGAGAAGGGGTGCGAGAGTTGATCTACATCCACACTTTGCACAGCGTTGCGGACTTAATGGAAGATGGTATTTCTCAGTGCTTCACGTACTGGTAGTTCATTCCATTCCATTTGCATATGGTGAGTGAGAAGATTGCTTAAATGCCTCAGCAGCAAACTTCCACATCAAACTCTAATAAAATTGCTCAAATATACGTCAAATGCAGACAATACACACTGCCTTCAAGATGGGAAACTTAAGGAACATTATTTGTGCAGAAAACAACTACATCACAGCAGCTGATTTCCTAAGAACTGCAGCTACATTTTGATATTTAACTTTCGAAAATGCCCTTAAAACAAGCAGAATGTGGAAATATTGTCTTAATTATGTGTGTACCTACACTGAAATTTAGTGGCAACAATTTTCCAAAACCAATATGCTTCCAAAAGTAGTAGAACACACAATTGCAACATGCATATGTTGGTGAACTATGGAGACCCATTTTTCATGACACATGTAAACTCCCAAAAATTCTCAAAGATACATGGTACCTTGAATCATATAGATATATCTTGAAATTATGTAGTACATCAAGTAAAAGTAGAAATGTATGACTACATGAGCTTTACCCAGCATACTGAATGTCCAAATAACTTATGGGACTGCAGCCAGTAACATTATTGAACCCCACAAATATTTCGACATTTGAATCTCTCATCCTTTTTATGGCATGTGTACAGCAATTTAAATCCTCGGTCTCTAAGACTGTGAGAGAATAAAAAGGTCGGCAAAAGAATATCCCGGATTTCCGGAAGTGGTGTTGCCAGCTTTCAGGTGCGGAGGGCAAATGGCTACAGCCAGAATAATAGCCATCTACAAAGCTGTGGTTTTTCTGCAAAGATGTATACAAAATTGCATTATCTGACTGGGTGAAGTAATTGCACAAATCAGCCACACCGAGCCCACTGCAACTGTCTGGGACCATCAACTCTGCAACAGCACCATCACACAACCTGTGGTGCTGGTCATCAGATGTTATCAGTAGTGATATATTAACCAAATACAGGTAAGCAAGTAGCTTTAATCCTGTTCCTCTGTTGTTTCACCAGGGAGACAACAAGATCCCAAACATAATTCAAGCAAATGCATTCCATATCTATTTATAAAACATATAGTTTACAGCAGACAATTCAATAAGTACCCACACCACCCACTGAATTCATCTAAAAATATGCAGTGCATAATGATAATGCATAGGTACTGATAAATTCAATCTAAAAATAACTGGGTTTTGGACATAAACAGGAAATTTAAATTATATGTGAAATGTTAGGATCTACATTTACAAAGTAAATATATCTGACACATGGTCTCAACATCTACACAAAGGAAATAACAGAAGTCACCTTACATATATGTAAACATGCACAAATTCTGCATTAACAAGTTTCCTATCACCTCTGACACAGCTGTGCCAAAGGTAAAGAGAGTAGTACTGTTTTGTCCCACTCAAAGCAGATAAATCTGTGAAGCCAACAAAGCATATCTGACGTGGCTCCATTTTGCTTGTACAATATGCAGCCACATCCTCTGTCACCTGTGGTGTTTGTATGTCATGTTGAGGATGTGCCTCACATTGTCCTCTGCTGCTGCCGGTCACTGCTCAGTGTGTTTCCCATCTTGACCAGCTGTTTCTGCAGGTGCCATAGCTCTTCTGACATTTAGCCCCTTACATCCCCTGAGTGCGTTGCGTGACATGGTGCCTTACCACCCTTTACCACTGTTCTGGCTCATTATGTTGCTCTAGGGCCAATATTTAACAAACTGCTGTTGAAGTTGTTTTCGGTCAAAAGACACACAGAATCGTTGTTGTACTCCTGTCAGCATGCACAGAGGCTGCAAAGGCTTTAAAGCAATACATTCTGAGGTTCGGTTTTGCATTTGGATCTGATAACAAATAAACTCACTAGCACCCAATCACAAATAAATGAATATAATTGGTAACAATGAATTATTACAAATCAAAAGTGGGCAATAATTATTAATGAAGAATTGTAAACAAAATATGCACAACACAGGGAATTTAAAGCTCCAAAATGTGGTTGGCTATGTAGAATTAAAATCCTGACAAAGACTGAGAATACTTGATGGATAAATTTATTCATCTGTAGATTTATTACGGCACACAGTTTTAATACACTACAAAGCTTCAAAACAGCATACACTACAGTGCATAGCAGAGCAGAGCAGAGCATTCAGTCTGGAAATATAATCACCTGGGCTGTGATTAAGCCATGTATTTTCAATATCATTTCTTCCAGGAGTGCTACTTCAACAGAGTATGTAATAGAATTTCTGTGAATTTTGTAAGGTGGGAGAGAGGTACTGGCTGGAGTATAGCTGTGAGGGCCCAAAAAATAAAAAATTCTTAAGCATGTTTTATACTTTTATTGCAGTCTGTTAAAATGGACTAGAGCTTTATACCTAAATCACGGGGTTCCCTAAAATTAGCAACGTGTGTTGTACTGCACACCCAACAGCACTCCATATTTGTGTGTTTCTGTGGTAGACTAGCAGTCCACAAGTAAAGGCACACCATGACAGGGTAGCAGGTTAGTAACACTTCCTTCCCGACTAAGCTGATGGAAGGAGATGTGAAATGGTCAGGTAGTTAGGTGTATGTCCTGGTCCACTTTCAGGAGCTCTTGTATACGCGTATCAGATTAGTCGTGTCCAGTGGCAAGAATGTAGTCAACTCAAGTCCTTCAGTATATTCTTGTGATTATTTTGTCTCTAAAACACACACACATGATTAGAATAGGAAATTTCTGCTGCCTTATCTGCTGATAAGCGCATATTAATTGAAGGCAATGAAAGAGAACAAATTATTATGTGCAAAGTAATATTACAAAGTTAAAAAATTAATGATAAATTCTTTAGACATTTTTAAGGTGCTCTATATTATTTCAAGACTATGCAGACATTAGAAATAAAATAGAAGATTCAAATTTCTTAATGATAAACTTTGTAAAATTTTGTTGTGGATGCTGTTTGTACCATATTTTTAATTTCTTGTAGACCTGTTATTCCTAGGCTACAAGTGAAATAGAAACAAAGAACTGTTTCATCAGTTACATGAGGATAAACAAAGAAAAAAAAATTAATACTGACTAAATTTCTAACACAATATATCTCAAAAGATGTCAGGCTTACAGAACAAAATGGAAGAATCAATGAGAATAAATTACAGTTATATTCTGACTTCACCAAGGCAACAAAAGATGGGGAAACAGCAGAAAAAATTGACAGACATACACATCAAAACATGCTAGATAGCCAGATTCATGAAGAAAGAAGAAACCACATCAACATAGTTCCACACGGCATTGCTCAAGAATCTGTAATTTTTGCGAGATGGGAATTACTTTTAAAAATATCATAGAAATAGTCTCCCATACGGAGATCCGAATGGGGGACTGTTTTACCTCCGGAATATTTTTACCCAAGAGGACTCATTCATCATTTAACCATACAGTAAAGCTGCATGCCCTTGGGAAAAATTATGGCTGTAGTTTCCCCCTTGCTTTCAGCTGTTCGCAGTACCAGCACAGCAAGGCCGTTTAGGTTAGTGTTGTAAGGCCAAGTCAGTCAATCATCCAGACTGTTGCCCCTGCAACTAGTGAAAATGCTGCTGCCCCTCATCAGGAACCACGTGTTTGTCTGGCCTCTCAACAGATACATCTCTGTTGTAGTTGCACCTACGGTACGGCCATCTGCATCGCTGAGGCACGCAAGCCACTCCACCAACGGCAAGGTCCATGGTTCATGGGGGTAGAAGTCATTGTATGCCACCTGATATGATGCACCATTGGGGTGGGGGGGTCTATGCCCCCACCCCTTACCGCCGCCCCAAGATGCTTCTACAAATTGACAATAAATAATATGCTCCTTTATGACCTGCTTTGCAAAGCAGAATCTCAGACAATGCCGTATTCAGCAGTATTAGTCGCAACGCGCGAAGCGAACTGTCGCCAGTGTCCGTGGCGCTGTTGCATTTTTTTTGCGATGAACTTGTTCACGCTTTAACAGTGCCTATCGATCCATTGCTTTGCGGTAACTAAACGAATCCAAATTTCGATTTGTCGTCGAAACGACCGTCGGTGTTGCAGCTCTGATAATGGGTTTACACTGCTTCTTTATTTAAAGTCACGGGCGCTACCTTCCTGATCTCAGTGTTGCCGAAAGTGTGAGAGAAACGTTAAACCTGTAGCAAAATATTAAGAGAGAGAAATTAACGTACTTAAGTTCGTAGTGTTTGTCCATTAGTTTAATAAACATAACATAGACTTCGGTCATAAATAATATATTCTTCACTATTTAGGACTGTTACGCTGGGGTAATCTTTTGATTCCGCGACTGTAGAAACCATGTAGTTTGGGACGAATAACTCCTCGAGCTATGTTTGGAGCGCATTTTCATGCAGAAAGGAAGGTCGTTCGACAAAGTGAAAAAGGTGACAATTTGAGGGCGCAAGATCCGATTAATGAGATGGGTGCGGAATGACTTCCCAACACATCACATCTTTTATCAGACTAACAGAATGCGGGCAGGTATTATCGTGGAGAAGCTTTGAAAGCAGTCTTCCTGGTCGTTCTCGGGTTGCTCCTGCTAGACATCTCAGTTGTTGATGATAAATCTCGGCAGTGATAGTAATATTTCCGGGAAGCAAATCGAAGTATGTTTTGTGGATGCGCACAGGTCCTTGGATGAAAGTCTTGAGTAACGTGACGTACTTCCACTTTACGTCTTGGAATGTTTTCAACGCTTCGTGTGATGGGAACAAAAGACGGTGTCATCTGTTAATACTGTGTAGCCAATGTGAAAGCAGCAGGCAGAAGACTTGTTTCGAAGTAATACATTTGGAAGGTTGTAAACGAGAGTTATAAATTTAATTGCACCTTATTTGAGTCCCAGCTATTTAAGCTGCATTAGTATCTGCAAACCAAGGACAGTGTATCAAACTGACATATTCGAAAAAGTGGTGAAATATTTCTCTGCTCTGTGTTACTGTGCGAGCACTCTAAGTGAATCAGTGCTTCTTAATTAAATCATGGGAGGAGATATGTGGCTCAGTGTTTTTGATTAAAACATGGGAGAAGGTTGGTGGATCAATGTTTATTAATATATCGAACGTGTGACTCTATTGTGAATAAACATTGATCCACCTCCCTTCTCTCCATGGATCCATTTAGTGTGCTCACGTAGATCCATTGCGTGGTCATTTCACCACCACATATTACTTTTTCATGCCTCTGCAATTAATGCACCTGCAGCAGTCTATAGCATTCGATGTCATAATCACAAAATATTTCTCTTGTAAGCCACTTACACACCTAAAAAGTGGCAAGCAAAACAATCTCTTCACCTAAAAAGTGGCAAACAAAACAATCTCTTCAATTTCGGTGCACATTGCATCTCTTCTCGCCTCTCATTGTTTGTTTCAAAGAATCATCCCTTGGCTAAGCTAAACTCTTGCGTTATTAAATTGCGCATATGAGCAGTAGATAAGTGCCGGCGGAACCGGCGCTAGCCCTCATCTAGACTTAAGTTGGTCTTTGTGCGGACATTTGCTGTTTTGTTTAGACTCAAGCATTTCTTTCTTTTCTAAATGTTGGCAGAAAGATACCATTGCTTGTCACAAGAAATGATACAGCATGGGATATCTGAATTCTAATTCCACTCTTTGTTTTTTCTGCAAGAATGTCTTGGCCACGTCTTGAAACTGGATTTATCATGACCTCGCAGCTCTGAAAGCAAATATTTCTCAGTGGAGGTGAAGCTTACACCCAAACCCCCCCCAGATGTCAGACACTTAGATCCGTATCAAACGTTGTGTGTATAAACCAAAACACGGATTTAGTGTAAAAATGGTTCAAATGGCTCTGAGCACTTTAGGACTCAACTGCTGTGGTCATCAGTCCCCTAGAACTTAGAACTACTTAAACCTAACTAACCTAAGGACATCACACATCCATGCCCGAGGCAGGATTCGAACCTGCGACCGTAGCAGTCGCACGGTTCCGGACTGCGCGCCTAGAACCACGAGACCACCGCGGCCGGCACGGATTTAGTGCGGGCTGTGTGCTGTCGACGAGTAGAAGAGGCGTAAGCGGTAATTAAAAGTAACACGAGAATTACAGTATATAAGAAAATCGTATCTGTGAGTTCCGAATGTTACAATCTCTGGTAGCCGAGTTTGTAGAGCGTCAGACCGTAGTATGAGAGGTCATGAATTGGCAACTCACGGATAGCGACTGCTTTTTTTTTCCCCACACATTACGCGTGAAACTGTTATATGAGAGAACTTTTTTTCCACATATATAAAGCACGTTTCGAAGGTTGCAGCAATGTTCTTTTGGCAGTCTGCTTTCGCTTCGTTAGTCGAAAGTTGCAAACCTGTAGGGTACATTTTTAGAGATGGGTTGCTGTTATCTGTACAAATATATGCTATAGATTTGCGACTTTCAAATAACGTAGCGAAAGAAGTCTGCCAAAAGAACATTGCTACAAATTCCAAAACTCCCTTTTAAATGTCAGAAAAAAAAAAGTTCTCCCGTGTAACCTTTCCATGCTTAATCTGTAATAATAATACGTCATCAGTAGATTTTGAATTCCGACCTTCTTTATTGTTTTTAACAATAAAATTTATTCAGTTCAATTATATATAGTAGATATAAGGTATGCTTTAAATTCCATTACGTTTCGCTATCAGTTTTCCATTTAGATAGTTATTTTTGTTTTAATGGCATTTCTGTGTTGAGTTCGTTTGTTTCATTTCTGAAACGTTTTCCGTTTGTATTTATTTTTTTCTAGAATTCCAGTCTTGCTTTTTATTTTTTTGTAATATTTGATTAAACCACTTTAATTACAAATAAGTTTTTGGCAACGATAAACGTGAACAATATTTTTCTAATGTATCAGAAAACGTAAGACAGACAATTGAGAGTTGATTATGTACTTAGTAAAACCAACAATGACCCTCCTTCCATCAAGTCAATACACTATCACTTTTAACTATTCCCAGCGAGGGCATTGATGTAACATGTTCTGCATTCGACAGCGAAAGAAAACTTTACAGAACAATGGTCTGGCCAACTACCAGGTCACCTGCCAGTGATGAGATCCAGAGCGCACAGATACCATTTCCCAATACTCGGTAGTTCTAGGCGTTATCTTTAATTGCTTCAAATGGCTCTGAGCACTATCCGACTTAACTTCTGAGGTCATCAGTCGTCTAGAACTTAGAACTAATTAAACCTAACTAACCTAAGGACATCACACATATCCATGCCCGAGGCAGGATTCGAACCTGCGACCGTAGCGGTCGTTCGGTTCCAGGCTGTAGCGCCTTGAACCGCACGGCCACTCCGGCCGGCTGTCTTTAATTACCTCTTACACATCTTCTATTGGACCACAGCACAAACTAAGCCAGTGTTTTGGTTGATACTCTATAGACACAAAACATTTGGTACCGATCTGAATGTATGTGTGACATCTGGAGGTTTGGGTATTACTTTATGCATGCCAATTTGGGCTTGTGTAGCACAGTAAGAATGACTCAGCAGATGTTGAATGAGCCCAGTCAGCTGGCATATTTATGTTAAGCTACTCTGCAGATTAATTGCTAGAAAACATGGAAGTTCATTCTATGCAGAGTTGCCATATATAGCCAGGACTCTCTTGAGAGGGGGATGTAGCGATGAAAAAAAAGAAATTGTTCCATATAGCTGCATTTTGTTTATTGCACAGTTACATGAAAGATGTTGCAGCAGTAGTTGGTACAAATTCTTTCATCAAATCACTGTGGACATTAGCAAAAATACTCTTACACAGCAGCGACTTGTGCCGGAATCGAAAACAAATATTCAAATTTTATGTTGGCATTTGCGTTCACGACTTTCTGTTTCTTTGAGGAAGTAACTCTACTTTTCTTCCACAGTTTTTAGACTATTATTCCGAGGTGGGCTTGGTCGCTAAAAGGCTCTTCAAATCTCATATTCCATAAAACAACGGTCTCCTGAAATGTTGACATTATTTTTAGTCGGGTACAAATGGGAGAAAATGAACGGTAATACTTCCGATATACCGGAACGCACAGCAACCCTTCTTTGTGAAATTTAATAGATCTCCATAAAATGCTAGTACTTTTTCGGTAATTTTTTTTTTCATAAAAAAGGCTCGTTTTTGTATAGATTGATCAATGGAAAGTACTACAATTTCGCAAAAGATGGGTATCTAATTTTTATTTGCTTACATTATCTACAATTTCGAAATACAGTGTTTGTAAGTAGTTATCAAGTGATTCATCCATTATTTTATTGGTTTTAAGTTTGTCCCCAGTTTTATCGAAAACAGACGATTACAAAGGTTCAAAGTTCTCTTTCCTTATACAGCTGGTGCTGAAAGTCCACTATTTTGTTACTGCAACATAAAATCTCAACAATCTTGGACTGGAGCGCGATGAACGGTACACATGAAAATTCCAGCAAGTTCGACAACACTTCTATTAAAAATTTATTTTTGAAATCCTTAAACACGCCAGAAAATCATCTAAATACATTTCAGCCAAGTTTTCGAAGTCTCCGCTTTCACAGTCATGTTCAAAATCCATCAATGCCACGAAGTGCATCGGATATTGATGGAAGCTTTCTGGACATGAAAACCGAAAGTTCGTGCATCTTTTAAGGGGAATAAGAGAAGAAGGATGCAGAGATTTAGGGCCACTGAACAAGACTAACCTCTTTGTTGGACTAGAGGTTATTGAGGTACCTAATTAATAAGATGGTCCTAGCAATGTCTGAAGAAGGCTGTAAGGTATTTATCTGATACTTTCGTGTAAAGATCACAAAATGTCCACTCATACTGACCTTCCATTGTATGTCTTAGTACTTAATTGATCACCAGATTGAAATATGTCCGTTAGTGTGTTTAGAAATCCCACATAAATCTCACTATTGAAATCATTAATTCTCATTGTGACCTCAGTCTTATCAGTTCCTTTTTCCCTAAAAAGATTACATTGACGAGCCTTTTTGGTAACTGATTGTTCTGTTTCAATTTCTCATTGTGAAGGAAACTGTATTTCAACTCCTCGTTGTCAACTATCAGTTCTAGTAGAAGCCGACATAAATGTGAATAAAAGTAAAAAGATGAATTTCAAACCTTTTCCCCCAGTATC
This sequence comes from Schistocerca gregaria, assembly GCF_023897955.1. Taxonomy (NCBI): domain Eukaryota; kingdom Metazoa; phylum Arthropoda; class Insecta; order Orthoptera; family Acrididae; genus Schistocerca; species Schistocerca gregaria. The sequence continues at coordinate 224,344,237 of NC_064929.1, forward strand.
CAGATCCTTGATGAGACCACATAATTTTACTGTTTAAAAATAGCAACAGTAAAATTTGTTTACCATATCGCACCTGCAAATCATAGTTCCCTACGTTAGTGGCTTTTGGATCTTCCTGGCGCACTAGCTTCGTTTCATTATAAACAAGAAACGAAAAACTGGTCTTTCTAGGATTTCGCTACCCATACTAAATTTTTAAACTTCCGACTTGCAATCGTAGACAGCTTGATAACAATTTTCAATAAGTCGAGCGGTTCTAGGCGCTACTGTCTGTAACAGCGCGACCGCTACGGGCTCAGGTGTCAAATCCTGCCTTGGGCATGGTTGTGTGTGAAGTCCTATGGTTGGTTAGGTTTAAGTAGTTCTAAGTTCTAGGGGACTGATGACCTCAATAGTTAAGTCCCATAATGCTCGGAGCCAATAATCAATACATAGCATTGGAAACCACCCCATCGCCTTGGTGTGCTTTAGCTAGCAGAAGGCGCTTTTCCAGGGAGTAAAGCTGCGTAGACATTGGAAACCATGGGGATGGAATGAAGGAAAAAACAAAAAAGTTATTATGTCATAAACTTGAAGCAGACGTCTGCCATCTTAAGCAGGCCAAAATATATTTGGTTCACAGCGGTGATACTTCCTCGTGTCGTCACTTTGACGTGACCGCGTCCAGTTTCGACTGTTTTTCACAAAAAGTGCCAGTCTTATTTGTTTATGGGAGTACTAATCGATCTGATTGTAATCTAAAGTTTAAAGGAATCACATTCATTCGTAAGTGGATCCGTTCGAGCAATATTTTGTTTTATGCACACGTAATATGGTTGAACTGTTTACTTTCATTGTAGTGGTTTTATTTTTGCCATTTGACTTTCGATTTGCCTTACTTAGTGTTCTCTCTTCTGTTTTCCATTGCCTTCCAAATCGCAAACGCTCCGACATCCGAGCCACTTCAATAACGCTCTCCTCCCTGCAGAACACAAGGTTACGTAATCGCTCTGATTGTTTGGGGGGGGGGGGGGGGGGGGGGGCATCATCTCATCCCCTTTTTCATATCGCTTTAAAAAGGTCCTGTCCAGAATAGCCGGAGACAGCAATGCGTGTGTATGTGTGCTTTTCTTCTTTTCTGAGGGTGGTTTTGGCTGAAAACTTATGTCAACACACTTCTTCGTGCCTGCCTGGTGCTTGGCGTGTGGAGTCCACTGAAGACTGGCATATAACTCGGCGGCTTTGACCAATGAGTGATGTTACATATTAGTTTGTTTATTTTAGAGCCATAGATAAATCGAATAACTTCTGGGGCACGTACGTAAGACGAGTACGACCTTCGTGTACGGAAGGTTTGCGCAATTTCTCAGAGAGCGCAGCACTGTCAACTTCCCGAGAAACTGCCTTCGCGTCGCGCGATCATAGTCCATCCCGGGATAGCGGTGTTGGACTGAGGAGGGGGATATTCGTGTTCAAATCTCGGTTGATCCCCATACGCCGCGCTACCACTGTATTAACAAATGGAACAATTCAGAGATGTGGCGTGGCCACGTCGTTTTATGGTCCACACCACGTCCGTTTATCGCAACGAGCGGCGCACCAAAGTTATGCGTGGCACGAGACGCCAACTAGCGCGCTGCTATTTACATTAATTTGAAGTCATTCAATGTGCTTCAAAATAATTCGTTTCTGTACTTAAAGCAAATCTATACCCGTCTCTGTAAATGGTTCCTCAGAAACACTTTTCGCTTAAAAAACACTGGTTTGGGATTCGCATGTGTTCTCCACTATGCAGTCTTTCACATTCGATTCTGGAGCTAACTAGTCTGACATCACAGCTTGATAGTAAACTTTTACTTTCATTTTTGCCCTTTGTTTTTGTGTTACTTCCCAAATAAGTAAACCACCTTAAATATTATGAGAAGTGGGGACTATAGTCACCGGCCAGTTTACATTTGGTGGGTTTTAGGACATACGTTGCTATGTACAAAATATAACCAACATATCTAAACCGTTTTTAGCGGTGGTAGAACAGCTATACCTGCCACCAGTCTCGAGTGAGTGATCCGTTTTGATGACGCGCAGCACTCTATGTTATAGCCGCATGCTAAGCAACGTAGCGGTTCGTGTCCCTCTTTCGTATGTGGTTTATGAAGTCAGTTACAATCACATTGTAAGTTAATATATCATTAAGAGTTATTTAAATTTTAAAATTGTAGGTAGACGATCGCAAGTCGAGTGGAAGTGATAGCTATATATTGTAGTCTTGTCTACACTAAGTTTCTTTTACGACACATTGAACACCTATTTTCGCTCATATATTGTCGAACAAAAGGCTTGTTTTCCAACGAGCAACAAATGAGAACTGGGATTACGCTATTGACATAACTAAAGTGTGTTTAGATGTTTTATACTTACCTGTTTTACGTTTACATATTTGGGATTTCTTGATGAAGGTATGTACACAAGTAAAACGCTATTTTGAATATTTTTGTAACAGTTATTACATAGTTATCTTTGAAACTGGATGAATGATGTTGAATCTGTGCAGTTACAAAGTTCTGCTGCTGAAGCACACTGATTTTACTGTCTCTCTGATTGCAGAAATAAACATATTTTGTGAAAGTTCAACATTGGTCAAAAGGCATAATGTTTACTGCAATAACAGAAGATACTGAAAAAATTACACTAATTCTGTTGCAATTATAGTTAAACATTTACAGTCAGCATTAAGGGGCCTGACAATACTGGTTTGTCAAACCTTCGATATATTGAAGCTACCTCTCACTATCAATAACATTGACAAAAACGTGTGTTGTAGTTGTATTTCCTACAGCTCGCAAGCAACGGAAAAAAAACAAAAAAAAAAAACAGGAAATGGATTTGATGCTGGATGAAATGAGGACCGAATGGCCACATGTTAATTTACTGATTGAAATCAGAATCACGGATTCGAAAGATTTCATAAATTACTTTCCTGAGAGTGCTGCATCATACAACAAGTTATTAATATTGATGTGATATAAAATGGGGAAGCAAAATATGTTAACAAGAGAGGCAGTCGCAATCGACAAGAGATTATGAGAAACTCGAGCATTACAACGACGTGTCTGTCGGCAGACATCTCGAAGTTGTTTAGTTCTGTAATATCAGCAGGCACAATTAGCTAAATTCTATGGAAAACTGTGAAGTGACTGTAACTGCTCGGTAGGGCCCGTTCGGACAATTAACGTACAATTTTTAACTTCCTGGCAGATTAAAACTGTGTACCGGACGGAGACACGAAGTCGGGACCTTCGCCTTGTGCGGGTAAGTGTTCTGGAAGGTAGGATACGAGGAATTGGCGGAATTACACTTGTGAGGGTGGGTCGTGAGTCATGCTTGGGTAGCTCAGACGGTAAGGCACTTGCCTGCGAAAGGCAAAGGTCCCAAGTTTGAGTCTCGGTCCGGAACACCGTTTTAATGTGCCAGGAAGTTTCATAACAGCACACATTCCGCAGTAGAGCGAAAATCATCTTCTGGTAACGTAAAACTTTTTTATAAATACTTTGTGGCAACTGGGTGAAACTGGCCTGTGTTTCGCAGACCGCTTAATAATATATTGTAGATACACGACACATCTTTGGAAACTGAAGTGTTTTGAAAACATGCTGTGTAAAAACGATCTGTATACTGTTCTTGAAAATTGATAAAGTAAACAATGTAATAGAAAATCCTCGGTTAACCATCCAAAAGTGGTGCAATACAAAATGATTACCCTTGCATAGACCTATTAAAATTCTATTATGTTAAAAGACTCTGCAGTATTGAATTTGTGGTATGATATACACATCAGCGGAATGAAAAAAAATAAACACTGCACACAACAATGCATGGCTGGTTCCTGAAACTCTCCAACGTCTGATTGGAGAATATTGTCAAAACGTCAACATTCTACCCTGCATCCCTACACTTCTGGGAAGTGTTTTGGGAGGATGAATATCCCAATCCCACTCTGGCTGTAGAAGATTTAGGTTTCTCTCCAGTTTCCCCAAATCAGTTAAAGTGGAAATTAAGATGATTTGCAAACGATATGACCGGTTTCCTTCTCAAGATTGAACTTGTGCTGAGTATCCAGTGGCCTCACTTGCAGTCACTGAAATTCGTTCTGGTTTTGACAGGAAAACTGGGGCAGGGGAATGTTAAACCTCTTAAACAATGCATTTCAGCCATTTTCCAATTCAGTCACTGCAAGTCTTTATGTCAAACTTATTGACTGGTTTTTCTGACAGTACTTCCATTATTTTCATTCAGTAATATCATATTAGATAATGTTCTTCGATAACTCATGGGTCAAATGGCTCTGAGCATCATGGGACAACTGCTGAGGTCATCAGTCCCCTGGAAATGGAACTACTTAAACGTGACTAACCTAAGGACATCACACACATCCATGCCCGAGGCAGGATTCGAACCTGCGACCGTAGCGGTCACGCGGTTCCAGACTGCAGCCCCTAGAACCGCTTGGCCACGCAGGCCGGTGATAGCTCATGTTTCACAGTTTTCATTGCACAAAAATAATATTGTGCTCACCTAGACACACTTATCACCCGGTACATTGACTTGAGCCGAGAAAAGTGTGGATATTGATGCTACCGAAGTTTTTATGACTTACCCATTCATTATTGTTGAGTGACATGTGAAAGCTAAATTTAATACTAAGCTGAAAAATGTTTGTGGGCAGCTTTATTTAGAAATGTATGATGTACAAAATTCGAACGATGTAACAATACGAGTCAAGGTAGATGTAACGGAAGTAGAATAGCGTATTTGCCTCCATTGGTTACAGTAGAGAGATCGATCTTTCGGCCCTGTCTGTATATTTATATATAATAGTGATGGGCTAAACTGCGATTTTCCGATATCAGTGATTTCTGTGAATGCTACTTTTTAGTATCTGCTATTCTTAACTGTGATTTGTCGCAGTTAACGAACGTAGGTCGCGTATCCCTCCGCCATTGCTATTTTTGTGACTTCTGCTACTTACCACCGTATGAAAAAGTTACATCTGCCCACACAGAAAATTGCATCTCAACAAATCTGTCATTGGTAAGTAAGTTTTAGGTTTGTTCTTCCATTGGCTTTAATTATGTATTAAAGAAACAACTGTGAAAATATTAATAGTGTAATTAATATGTAAGTAGCCATACAGTAGCGTAATAGTTCGTGTTTAGAAAAGGAATTCTAACATATTGTTATGTTTGCATGTACCCGAACTACATTTCAGTCACTTAGTAAATTGATAAATCAAAATATCATTGTCAACAGATCTGGAGAAATAGCCACTGCGTCTTTTGACCGTTTTCGTCAGACATGAGGTTAGTTTCTAAGTGTTTCGATGGACTTAATTACTTCAGTGAGATCGTTCCTGCAAATGTGAAATATACCACATTGAGTGGCTTTCATTGAAGCAAATTTTAGCAATCTACTCTGTCAATTATATTGCTTGTAATTAGTGACAGCAAAAATTGTTTAATAATCCTTGTGATTTGCAGACACAGGTACAGCAACCAGTAATCAAGAGTCAGAACTATCTATCCACATCAAGGCTATTGAGAGAGACTCGTGAAGATTCAAGACAGCTCTTAGAGGATTTGCAGTTTAAAAGTGACATAATTGTAATAAGTGTGTAGATGAGTGATTAAACTGTTTTATTGAAGTTGTTATGCGATTTTAAAGGAATAATAAATGTTAAATACAGCGAATAATGGAAAATCTCATTTACCACATGTTTAAGCCGTCCTATACCCGTAATTTTCCGCCACTGGTAAACACTAGTTGAAGAGTGGCATGCCGCCGCCGCCCCCCCCCCCCCCCCCCCCCCCCCAATCTTGGTGTGACACTGACCTGTAACATAGCCTCAAAATGCATATTCTATAGCTCAGGCAGTTGATATGAAAGTGGGGAGTACGGATCTTCCAGTTAAATCAGGAATAGCTTTCAGTACTTGAAAGTAACACAGGAAAAGCTTACTTATGTACGTGGTTGTAGTGTTGGCAAAAAGTTCGCGTGTGAAGTTGCCATGTAGAACACCAAGGGCAAAACTTTTATCCCTAGTGAGGCATTCATATGACTCAATAATGCTGTTTTCATTTCACTACACTTATACAGATGTCTGAGTTCTGCTGTGTTAACATTGCAAAGTCCTGTAGACATGTGGAGTATTAACCAAAATTGTCATATTGGAAGCAGAATCACATTTGTTACGTTACTTGATATTTTCAGGAGAAAAAGGCAATGTTGCTTCTTATTAATATAATACATTCAGAGTCACAGCTGTGTTTTACCAATCATAACTGATGCTGAATGTGCATGTCGTCATATAATGTGAAGGGCTTATTTCAATATTGGTACAAGTCCATTACCTCCACTTTTCTGTCTATAATGCTTCTGAAATTAATGATCCAAACGAACATTAATAAAGGTTCATTTCTAGCAAGAAGCCATATGCTTGAACATGTCTGGTATCTCAACTGTAGACTTTTCAGCGCTCATTTAACTTCACGACTCTGTATTTCAAAATGAACAAAAATGGACCTGCACCACTAATGAAATAAATCCTTCATACGCACACCAATCTCGTGAGGCAGAAGGCTCTTATAACAAAGTACGTACGTCGTTCAACAGATAGCACTAGGAAAAGAATGTTATCTGCGCTTTTTGGTTGCTACTTGCGACTCTTAGTTGCGATTTGTCACTGAAATCGCAAAAAGCAGTATGGAATTCGGCCAACAGATGGCTCACGGCGTTTATTGTGAAATGCTACTTGCGACTGAAATCGCAGTTAGATAATGTAAAGTTGTTACCGTGATATTTGTGACTTCTCAATCACTGTGATTTCTAACAGATACGCAATTTCCTGCATACCACTAATATATAATATTGCATGAATAAAAACTGGGCAAGTGTAAGGCTATCGTCAAAAACGCTGCCGCGCGATGTGTTCGATCATAATAATAACATGCTTTTGAATACAATTAAAATATAACGGCGATACCTGTTAATTGTTATTGGAAATAATATGTAGTAAATTAATGAGTAAGATAGACGAACCTATAAGAAAGGTAAAATTGGGCATATTGAGGTGTCTTGCTTTATATCGACGAAGCCGATGATACGGCGTAATTTTTTTGTTTACTCTTAGAAATAAACAAGTAAAGACGAGCTAATTGTGCGTTGTGAGAAAGTTTAGGGGCGAGTTTTAAATAACTCCGATATACGATCGAAGTAACAAAAGGGCATTTAGTTACACGAAATCGCGGATAGCACCTACAGGGCGGTCAATTCCGGTATAAAGCTATACGCATCCTACGAGGGACGCGGTATTGAAACAATTTATGAAAAGGAGAAAAACGTTAACTTTTACGCGAACTTTTAATAGCGAATCGGAGAGAAAAGTGTAATTGTCTTGCGCCTAACATACATTCGTGGAGGGCGATGGCTAAACTAGAAGAGTCAATTACAAAACACTGTATCATTCCCACTGAATGTTGGTGTCGAGCAACCAAAACCATCTGTTCATCAAAGGGTAACGATGGAACGTGGGAGTTTAAATAGAACAGAAAAAACAAGACATTATGGTCATATCTGTTATTATTGCATGAACTGTAACATTTCTTATTGTTGTACGATCTTTATGACAATTTGCTTCGAAGGGATCTCGTTACGAGTTAAGTTTTGGGGACAAGGTCACGTTGGAGTAGTTCGTAGACCCTACCTAATGCAGCTATTCTGGAATCAGGTGCTACCGTGACCATTGTGTGTTGTCAATGACTTAGGATCATAAAGTATATTTATTCTACAAAATATGCATTAATAATTGTATGTAAAGCTGATAACATAACCACTCGCAGAAGCTCTCCAGAGGCCATGGGATTCTTGCATTCAGATACATTTATGCTCAGCCTCTAATGGCCATTTCCTTGACAGGAAAAATGGCTCTGAGCACTATGGGACTCAACTGCTGTGGTCATCAGTCCCCTAGAACTACTTAAACCTAACTAACCTAAGGACATCACACACATCCATGCCCGAGGCAGGATTCAAACCTGCGACCGTAGCAGTCGCACGGTTCCGGACTCCGCGCCTAGAACCGCGAGACCACCGCGGCCGGCCCCTTGACAGGAGATTCTTTTGATGTACACTACTACAATGTTTTTAAAAGTAATTCCAGTTGCCCAAAATTTCTTGGCTCCTTGTTCTCTTTCATTGTCTTCAACTTGCAATTATCAGCAAATAAGGGAGCCAACATTTCCTGTTCTAATTGTGTGTGTGTTTGTTCTTTTTAGAAACAAAAAAATTACAAGAATGTACTTAAGAACTTGAGTTGACTACTTACTTGTCACTGGACATGACCAACACAATACGTGTCTACAGGAGCTTCTGAAAGTGGACAAGAAACACAGCAAACCACATGACCATTTCACACATCCTTCCATCAGCTTAGTCAGGGAGGAAGTTTTACCATGGTGGCACTGTGTAATGGTGTGGTATGACTTGTAGAGTGCTACTCTGCTGCAGAAACACACTGATGTGCAACACTTGTGTTTGCATATCAGTATATGAACCATTGCTAATTTGAAGGAACCCCATGATATAGTTGAGAAGCTTGTCTCCATTTTGACAGATTGCTATAAAAGCTAAACATTAGTTTTTCATGGTGCCCTCACAGCTGTACTCTGGCAATTACATCCAGACTTAATCCTCTGCTCTACATTGTTGGGTGCTCTGTTTTGAAAACTTGTGTTGTATTAAAACTGTGTGCAAACTAAATTCTACGGATGAACAAATCAGTCGGTCAGTCAACTGAATATTCCCATACTTTGCCTCCATGTTCATTCTAATTAGCCAACCATCAGCAGTGTAATATTTTTGATCTTGTAACCCCCCATGTTGTGCATTTTTGCTTACAATTCTTCATTAATAATTATTGCCCAATTTTGATTTGTAATAATTCACTGTTAACCAGTGATCTCTATTTATTTGTGATAGGATTCTAGTGACTATTTGTGATTGGACCCAAACGCCAAACCAAATGTCACATTTTTGGGTTACTTATATGTAGCCTAAGCTTTTGCAGCCTCTGTACATGCTGACAGGAGTACTGTCACAAATCTGTGTGTCTTTTGACCGAAAACAGTTTCAATAGCAGTTGGTTAAATTCTTGCCCTTGAGCAACATGACGAGCCAGAGCAGTGCTGAAAGGTGGTAAGACATAGCATCATGAAGCGCATTCAGGAGATGTGGGGCTACATATTAGAAGAGCTGTGTCACCTGCAGAAGTAGCTGGTCAAGATGGGAAACACACTAAGCAGTCAATGGCAGTAGCAGCAGCCTTAGTCATCAGACCATGTGGGATACATCGACATGACCCGGAAGGAAAACAGGTGACAGGATGTGGCTGTGTATTGTACAAGCAAAGTGGAGGCACATTAGATATGCTTTATTACCTTCACAGATTTCTCCGTTTTTAGTAGAAGGAAAAAAAAAATACTATTCTGTCTGTCTTTGGCAAAGTTGTGTAGGTGGTGACAGGATCTAGGCTTAATGCAGAATTTGTGAATGTTTACATATATGTAAGGTGACTTCTGGTATTTCCTCTGTGTGTATGTTGAGACCACATGTCAGATATATTTACTTCGCAAATGTAGATTCCAACATTTCACACATAACTTAAAGGTCCTCTTTCTGTCGTAACTCCACATATTTTGGACTGATTTTATTCAAATATATGCATGTAGGTTTGGATTATGAATGCAGAAAAAAAAGAACCCTTGCTGTATACTCTGCTGTAAACTACATGTTTCAAAAATAGATATGGAATGTATTTGTCTGAAATATGCTTGGGATCTTGCTGTCGTCCTGGTGAAACAACAGAGGGACAGGATTAAAGCTCCTTGCTTACCTGCTGTTGGTTAATATATTGCTACTGATAACATCTGATGACCACCACCACCACTGGTTGTGTGATGGTGCTGTAGTATAGTCAATAAAAGATGATCCCATGCAGCTGCAGTGGGCTCAGTATTGCTGATTTGTGCATCTCCTTCACCCAGTCACATAATGCAATTTGGTATTTGTCTCTGTGGAAACACCTCAGCTCTGTAGATTGCTACTGCTTTCGCCTGTAGCCATTTGCACTTCAAACTGAAAACTGCTAACACCACTACTGGCAATCCAGGACATTCTTTTGCCAAACTTCATTTTCTGTGACAGTTTTGATGACTGAGGATTTAAACTGCTGTACACATCCCATAAAAATGATGGGAGATTAAAATGTCGAAATATTTATGGTTGTCAATAATGTTACTGGGTGCAGTCCCAGAAGTTATTTGAACATTCAGTATTCTGGGTAAAGCTCATGTCATCATACATTTCTGCTTTTACTTGATGTTTTACATAATTTCAAGATGTATCTACATGATTCAAGGTACCATGTATCTTTGAGAATTTCTGGGAGTTTGCATGAGTCATGAATAATAGGTCTCCATAGTCAACCAACATGCACATGTTTCAATTGTGTGTTCTAAAACTTTTGGCAGCATATTTGTTTTGGAAAATTGTTGCCACTTCACTGCAGTGTGTACTGTCTGCATTTGACATAAATTTGAGCAGTTTTATGAGAGTTTGATATGCAAATTTGCTGAAGAGATGTTAAGCATTTTTCCCACTCACCATATGCAAGTGGAATGGAATGAACTACCGTTACCTGGAGCAGTGTGAAGTACCTTCTCTCATGAACTCCACAGTGCTGTGCAGAGTGTGGATGTAGATCAACTCTCACATCTCTTCTTCTCTAACTACTGACAGTGAGCTCACCCTGAGTCTGACACTGCAAAATATCTGATGCTATCACAATTCTTTCATTACAAGATTCAGCCTCAGCTTACACAAAGGGTACAATTACCAATGATGTCTGAAAAGGAAAGGGAATACCCAACCACAATAAATGTATTTTAATAATGTAACAATATTATGAAAAGGATAGTTGCTACTTGCCGTACAGCAGAGATTCTAAGGCGCAGATGGGCACAACAAAAAGACTGTCACAAAATAAGCTCTTGGCCAACAAGGCGGCCTTCACCAAAAATAGATGACAGAGACAGAGCTGAAGCCAGAGACTGTGTCAGCAGAGAGAGAGAGAGAGAGAGAGAGAGAGAGAGAGCGTATTTTGGACAAAGGCTTTGTTTCCCAAAAGCTAATTTTGTGACAGTCCTTTTCTTGTGCCTATCGGCGACGCAGAATTTACACTATATGGTGAGTAGCAACTATCCTTTTCATAATATTGTCACATTCCATTCTGGATTTTCTATTGTTTTATTTAAATAATGTCATAGTTCCACCATCAAGAGCTGCTGAGATATTATGACCAGTTTCAATCTTCAGACCATTGTGAGGTATCCTGTGTACAAAAGGAGATAACCTGTGAAATGCATTTCATATTTCACTGTCAATACAATACTACTTGGTGTATGTACTAATGAAAAGTCACCTAATAACACATCACCTATTAGTGCTTATGAAAATTCACGTAATACATCACCTACTAACAAAGTGTTTTAAAACAGTTAACATGGCCTATGGCATTATACAGCATAACATCCACCAAAGACATAGAAATTAAAAGTATGATACAGAAAGTATTGCTGCTGATAGTGTACAGACGTACAACGAATTACTTACATGTGATGCATTTATACACCATGTTCTACATGTACAATCTAATTCCAACATTCCATGCAGACACACACTTAATACTGGTGACTACATAGCTGTTTTATGTCCACAAGTCAAATGAAAAATGATACAGAGAGTTTGCATACATAACACATTAGTTAACTGAAAAGGCAAGATCAGTTCCTGAATGTTCTACAGAGCTTCAACTTGCATCAGTACATCACTAGCCCTACAAGAGTAACAAACTCTTCGGAAAGTCTCATAATTTCTTCAGAAATCTAGGAACTACAGATAAAGATGTAATTATTGTCAGCCTAGGAGTATCGAACAACAATGCAATAATCCTTGATATTCTCACAGCCCCAGTGACTAAAGATGCTTCACATAAAATGTACAACAGAAATTTCTCCTCTAACAGTTGCAGTCATTTCGTAAATACACTGGTTAACCAATCATGGGCAAAAGTATTGTTACAATCAAGCACAAATTCTGCATATGTTTTCTTTTCCCTCTTTATGTTAAAGTTTGAAATGCATTTTCTGAAAAATCTTGTCAGAACAAACTCATACAGGTATTTACAAACTAATTCCTGGATTACGACAGGTATTAGAAATTCATCCAGGACAATGAAAATGCTTAACTCTAAAATGAAAAAGTTAACTGACCCCAAGTTTGAAGAACATGTAATAAACTACAAAAAGATATATATAGAAAGTTAATAGTAAAAGCAAAATTACTAAGTAGTGATATATTAATAAGAAAATCGGGCAATCAATCAAGAACTACTTGGGAAATAATAAAAAGGGAAACAGGTAATAGCCTCATGGATCAGGGAATAGTACTCAAAAATTGTGAAAATGTTGAATTAAAAGACGAAACTCTGGAAAATTACATTAATAACAATTGTTTAAGTGTACCTGTGTCATCAAGCAATAACTTTAATATTTCATTTGCATTCGTGGGAGTTAACACATACTACTGGCTGGTTTCGAAGATGTTAATTTCTTGCATTTGGTAAAGGTGATAAATAGTCTAAAACCAAAAATGTCTGCAGGTGTGTATGAAGTGTCAGTAATTGAAAAAGTTACCCAACAAATTATAAAGCCCCTGGTACATATTGCCAATTTGTCATTGCAGAGGTTGAAAATCTTCAAGGTTAGACAGCTGTTTAATATAGGAGATCCATATATAATTTAGAAAATTGCAGACCAATTTCCATTCTCTAAACATTTTCCAAAATTTTAGAGGCATTAGTGAAAAATCAGGCTCATAAGTTACTTAGATACATACAAACTTCTGAACTGCATGCAACATGGCTTCCTTTCAGGCCACAGCACACAATCAGCCAACCATGCCAACACTGATGACATTGTTAGGAATATTGACAACAAAAAATGTGTAGTGGGAATTGACTTAGGTCTATCAAAAGACTTTGATACAGTAAATCACCACATTTTGCTTAACAAGGAGGAGGCAATAGGAGTAAGCAGAGTTGTGTGTAAATGGTTTGGATCTTACCTTCAAAACAAAACTCAGGTCACAGAAATCATCTCGGACCACAATAACCAGAAACTAAAATGGGTTTCAGATGCAAAAAAAGGGGAAATAGGCATCCTGCAGGGCAGTGTTCTTGGGCTCTTATTGTTCTTGGTTTATATAAATGACAATCTAAATATTCATTATTCGTGTGTTAATGTCAGTCCTAAAAGGAAACTATGGTTCTGCAATAGCTGTTTCAAAGGCAACTTAGGCCAAAAACCTAATATGAGAAACACCAAAGACAAAGTTATCAGTGCTCTACTGGAAGAGTTTTCAGTTATAAAACATCACGAACACGAACAGTATGAAAAAGAAGCAAAGAGGCTTCGTGTTTTACCTCAAGATACTGTAACTTTTGTTAATAACAGTTCTGTTGTTTATGTTTGTAGAAAGTGCGGGAAAAACACAAACAGTGGTGTAACCTGTTGCGAGTGCGAAAGAAAACATCAGTCTAAAACTCCCGACCATGTTCCAAAACTTTACATTTTAGGCGGTAGCCACAGCCGCGGTATTGTCTCACGCATAAATAAAGCTTCAAACGTGAAATCGATGAGCTTTGTAATGCCTGGGGCGCCCCTCTCAGAAATAATAAAACTAGTTTTTTTCTGAAGAAATAAAAAAGCTGTCTTTGAAAGATTTTGTTGTCCTCTTTGGTGGATCTAATGACATTTATCAAAATGATACATCTAAAGCCTGCTGCGAATTAAACAAGTGCTTATCTGAACTAAGTCATACAAACGTTATCCTCGTAAATAAACCACAACGGTACGACTTGATGTCCTGGTCGTGTGTAAACAAGGAAATTAGTGCCGCCAATGAACTTTTTTCCAGTATATGCAAACAATATAGAAATGTTTCTGTTGTTAATATTAATACCATTGGACGCAGATTCCACACTACTCATGGGCTGCACTTAAATGGCCTTGGAAAGCAACTTGTTACATTAAAGCTGATGGAAATTATTCAAAGACTGCAATACTTACCAATAACATCATCAGTGGTACCTGTATCATCATCACAGAAAGTATCTCTAGGAGTGACTAATGCAGAATCAGATACACTAACAGAAAATGCAGCAGAAGTACCTAAAGAAGCAATACTAACAGAAGTAGAATCAACAGCAGCGTCAGAAGAACCACATTCAGTAACAACAGAAGTAACTCCTCCAGCATTATAACCAGCTTCTACAGCAGTAACACCATCTCCCTCACCAGCAGTAGCAGCACAAACTACTTCACCAGCAATAGCAGAAGAAACACCATCAGCAACAGCAGAAGCAACTCCTCCAGCAGTAGAACCAGTCCCTATAGCAGCAGCACCATCTCCCACACCAGCAGTAGCAGAACCAACTCCTTTACCAGTAATAGCAGAAACAACTCCTCCACCAGCAGCAACTAAACCAACTTCACCAACAGCAGAAACAGTACCAGCTCCTCCTCCATCACCTTCAAGAGTAGCAGAAAAGAATAGACCAGTCACAGTAAGTAAAGTATTATCTTTGTCTCATGATGAAGTGATACCAAATGTTTTGGGAAAACATGTTCCTGTAAAACTTGTGGACAGTAAAGTGAAACAAACTTCCAAGCATAGAAATGAAGATTTTTTATGGTTTAGCCCAAGGAAGTCCAACTGCCACCTAACATAGATTCCAGAGCTGAAAAAAAACAAATGTTCTCCATTGCCCCATAATACTGTACTCCTCCCCTCCTGCGACTGTAACTCTGTCTTATTTCTGCACTTAAATGCCAGGTCTCTGAAAAAATAAAGCTGATGAGCTTGGTATACTATTAAAAAGTACCAAAAGAATGATTTTATGTATAAATGAACATTGGTTAAAGGAAGAGGATATAAAACTGTATGTACCGTCAGGTTTCAGATTAACTACATACTTCTGCAGACCCAGTGAATCCTATGGGGGTTCATCCATATATATTAGCAATGATCTATACTTAAAATTTTCTGTTCTTGAAGTTAGTGACCTATGCATTAAAGGTGCTTTTGAAGCAGCTGCTTTTATTATACCTAGTATACAGCTCATAACTGTGTCTTTATATCACACACCTGAAAGTAATGTAGAACAATTTATAGAACGTTTAGAAAAACTTGTGATCAGTATACAAAAATATACTAAATAGAAAATTTTAATCTTTGGGGATCTAAACATAGACATTAGGAAAATGACAGCCAGAAATGTTAATTTAGTAAACATGTTAAGATCCTATAATCTCTTTTGTGCTAATGAAAGTCCTACAAGGCACTCCTCCTGTCTTGACAATCTAATAACAAATGTGATTTTGAGCTAGGCTTATTTAATGTCTATTACCTGACAGACCATAGAGGTATATGGGTGAAACTAATTACTAAAAAACCAAAAGAAGACGAGGAACAAACTCAGTGTGTCAGACTATCTACAGATACAAATATTAGCAAGTATAGAGAAGAACTTAAGTCTATAGATTGGAATACTGTTATACATTCCTCCAGAGATGTTGATGAAGCCTTCAGCACATTCCTCAAAATCATTTCTGAAATCTTCCACACATGCTGTCCACTGGTTAAAAAACAAAAAAGTTAGGAAACCTAGCCACTCAACTTTACAGAAGTGGTTTTCACCCCAATTACAAAAACTGACACTATTGGAAATTACTTGTCACGATAAGGTCAAAAAGGGAGCAGTAGATAAAGAAACTTACAAAAACCCGAAAAGAAAATACAGATCTGAAATTAAAATAGCCAAGTGTAAGGCAAATGGTGATTTCATTTAAAAATCACACAATAAATGTAAGGCTGCATGGAAAGTGATAAAAGCAGAGCTAGGTATGGATATAAACTACAAAGACAACACAAATGCTGCTAACGTCACTGCTGATGATTTCAATCACTTTTTTTGTCAACTCTGCCAATCAGCCTTCGAACCCACAGCAACCAGAATTCCAATTCAACACATACACCTATTTCTCACCCCATATCTGGCAGAAATTTTCAACAAAACATTACAAACGTAGTGTCAGCTTGTAAATGGAGAGAATATAATTAAAGCAACCTCTAAATTATGATACTCTAGATCTGAAGATGTGTTTGGCCTGTCAAACTATGTAATTAAAAAACTTTTAGATCTCATATCATATCCTCTTTGCATACTGATAAACTGGATGCTCTCGAGTGGACACTTTCCAGAATGTCTCAAAAAAACAGTTGTCATACCATTATACAAAAAGGGCGACAAGTCCTGTATCAATAATTATAGACCAATTTCACTTGTGCCTATTCTCTCAAAAATAATAGAACATTGTATACTGCAGCAAATATGCATACACCTATCAGACAATAATATATTAAATGATTCTCAGTATGGATTCAGGTCAAACTTATCAACAGTCAAAGCAGTTGAAAACATTATCTCTTTTGTACTAAGCATATTTGAGTCAGAATTATCTGCTGAAGCCATGCTAATTGACTTGAGTAAGGCTTTCGACTCAGTTAACCACAAATTATTGTTAGATAAAGTATGTTGCTATGGAATCAAACACTTGGAACTCTCACTAATTGAATCATACCTCAGCAATAGAAAACAAATAGTAAAGCATAATGACCAACATTTACAGACTTAAGTATAAAACGAGGTGTTCCTCAGGGCTCAGTGCTTGGCCCTCTACTATTTATATAGTTTGTAAATGACTTTCCGAATAACTTACCCTGTAAATCTATCCTCTATGCTGATGACACAACATTAGCTAATTCTGGAAAGGATATAAACATATTGAAGGAGGAAAGTGAAGAGGGTCTCAAAATATCTAATATCTGGTTTAAAGCTAATGACTTATCTATGAACCATGAAAAGACTGTCAAGATAATCTACAGTTTATCAAACAGTAACATGGAGTTATCATCTTTTAAACTACTAGGAATACACATTGACTCAAAATTAACTTGGGACACACATACAGATTATGTATGTCGAAAGCTATCACGAGTTATCTACCGACTAGCCAAACTACACAAGTGTTGCACAAGATTTATTGCATCAGTCATACTGTGTGTTCTTTCATTGCCATCTACAATATGGCATTCTTTTATGGGGTAACTCTCCAGGAGCCTAAAAAATTTTCGCTTGGCAGAAGAAAGCAATTAGACGTTTTTACGGAATCACTGACAACAAGAGCTCATGTAGACCTTATTTTAGAGACTTAAAAATTCTCACAGTCCCACCTCTTTACATATATTGTTGCCCATTAAACATAAAAGAAAACTTAAACCACTACACTATAAGGAAATCAGTTCATCAACACAATACTCGACAAACAAATATGATTGATATACCCACAACCAGGCTTAAGAAAACCCAATCTAGCTATGAATACATAGGCATAAAATTATTCAACACTTTACCTGTACAGGCTCAATTGGTTTCAATGGATATTTTCAAAACTAAAACCAAAGTGGGGATGAAGAAAAATACTTTCTACAGTGTAGAAGAATTTCAGAATAGTTGTAAATATGATCTAACTTATTGATAAACTAAGGCTTACTGTTATGTATAGTTATGGACGTAGAGGCAGCTAGCTATAAGCTAATAGGGTACAACACTCATTTTTTTCCATGTAATATTTTTGTTATATGAAACATTATGTACAAATAGCTATAATACTTTTGACAACATTGATTGCATGTTAATGCTGATAAATTATGGCTTACTGTTATGTATGGATCTAGGTGTAGAGGCTGTTGTAAGCTAATAGTTTACAACATTGCTATATTTATACTATGTAATATTTTGGAATGTAAAACATACATGTACAAATAGCTGTAACTCTTCTGACGACATCGATTGCATGTTAATGCTGAAAGATGGATAAAATAAATAAATAAATAAATATTGCTACCAAAATTATGTTGTTTGGAGATGACATGGGCATAATTAGAAGTGATGATAAAAATAACTATCCACCACAACTAACATAGTCCTGAAATATATACACCAGTGGTTTAAGGCAAACAAATTAACATTTAACTTAATTAAAACAAATTATAACCAATATGGCAAAGCAACTGAAGGAAATAACGTCCTGTTAAAACTGAGTGGCAAGAGAAGGAGAACGTGCAATCCATCAAGTTACTGGGCATGCACATCGATCAAAACATAAGCTGGAAAGAGCGTAACAAATATTTACCCCACAGGCTCAATCTGGCATGTTTCACATTGAGGATAATATGTAGAGTATGCAGCATAGAGTGAGCTAGATTAGCGTATTTTGCTATTGTGTCTTATGGTATAGTATTCTGGGGTAAACAGTGTAAATGAAGGAAATAACAGGTGAAGTAAAATTTAAGACAGAGCATGAAAATTACCTTTTAAGAAAAAGTTTCTATAACGTAGATGAGTACTTTGAATGCGTGTAAAATTATTGTCTTAACATTTAAGTACATGCTCATGACAAATGTTGTACTCTCAAAAATTCATAGAAAATAGCTATTTAAGTGGCATTCTGTTATGTTTGTACTACATGTACTTTGCAAGTTAATTAAACTTGTGACAATTCCTAAATCACATCAAAGATTTAGAGAAAGATGATAATAAAATAAAATGAAATGAAATTATACATGTTGTATATCATATGACACTCTGATCATTTATGACAGTCATATATAAAAACTCAGCAATCTATACTTTGTATGCAATAGTATACTATGTGTATTACAACAACATTAGCATTGTCAGTCATGAAGTGCTAATAAGTAGCAACTAATATTTTTGTATTCCCTTGTATCTGAATTTTCTCCTCCTTACATTTTGTAACACTGTGACCTTTGAGGGAAACAACACTCTTTAGTTTTAATGTAAGTGGAGTACAAGAAAGTACATTTTAATACATTTTTTATGTATGGTACATTACTGACTTGAAGTGATATGTACATATGCTCACAGTTACGTTCTAATTTCTTACAGGAAACATTAACCATAGTGAACTATAATATGTAGGCTGATAATATGTAGGAACATAGTTACATACACAGTATCTTATTGATAACATGCACAGTCAGTGAAAATTAGTGCACTAAGTGATAAAACAATAGTTCCATATGGTGTATAGCTAATATGAATTGACTGAATGTTGTACAAGGTAACAGAAACACTTCATCAAACTGCATTGTATTGACAGTTACATATGAAATGCATTTCATGAGTCATCTCCCTTGATATACAGCATAACTAATGATGATACCTTAGTGTTATAATTTGGCATAAAAACATAAAAAAATTGTTTTTTACATCAGAAAATTCACCACATTGTCTGCTATAACCTAGTGAAAACCATACTTCGATACATTTACTACTCTAGTATATGTTTTGGATAGTGTGTTTCAACTGCACATCTTAAGTTTTCCCTCATTTATGACTTCTAGTGTGTACTTTAAGTTGATGTTTTGGGCCCCAATGATTATCTCTTAGTTTGTAAGAGGTAGCACAGTAAACAGATTGATGTAACAGCTGTCTGCAACTATTCATAAACAACTTTGATACCTTCTGTGCCTTAGGTGTGCTTTTTGTGCACCAACAACTGTTTTCAACATTCACCAGGGCCACTCAGTGAACTGTTAATTGACATTTCAACTAACCGTCTTTTGAAGACAGGTCCCTGAAGTCAGACACTGATGAATGGGCCAGAGTGGGCAGCTATGAGGTGTGGCGAGAGCTTGAGGCTGTCGGGTTGAGTGCCCTGTTCCAGAGGTGGCTGTAGAGTTTATGGAACCTGTAAGACTGTAATACTGCTTGCAAGCTCATCCATGCCCTCAACAAGCTAGGTAGGGGTGTCAGTGAGTATGTAGTTAATGCTGGGTTTACGAAGCATTGTATAACTGCCCCAGATACTCAGCCTGTTTATAATTAACTATCTCATTATGTGGTATTATTTTATGAAAATTGTAGATCAATAAAATGATGCAGTGAGAATAATGGAAGGAGGAAAGAAAAACAATCATCATATAGTTTATATGTTTAAGATAATTACACATCATTAGAGGTTGGAAATGATTGCTGTATACTCACTTTAAACTCACTAGAGGGTCCTATGACGTTATCTGCGAACTGGCCATCTCTGCAAACTTAATTTTTAAAATATTTATTCTCTATTCAGAAAATGTCTAACAATTATGTTAACAAAGAGATAGAGGGGCTGGCCAGTACTTACCTCAGCCCAGTACAGCCGATAGATACACAAAAAACAACCGAAAATTTACGTTCCTAGCTTTCGGAATAAATGTGCCTTCATCAGGGAGGAGATAGGGGAAAGAAAGGGAAGAAGGGAAAGTGGATTTAGTTACTCACAACCCAGGTTATGAAGCAACAGAGAAAGGAAAACAGGGAGGGTAGCAAGGATGGAGGCATGGTTGTCAGAGGGAAGCCAAAGATATTCTACTGTAAGTACTGTGCCAGCTTCAAACCAAAGAGGATGCATACAGAAGTAAAGAGGTATATAGTATAAAGATGTAGGATGAAAAGATGCATGAATGGCTAAAGAGGAAAGGGAAAGAGGAGAAGACTGAAGAGTAAATTGGAGTGAGGTGGTTTAGCGTAGGTTCAGTCCAAGGGGATGGCAGGATGAAAGGATGTGTTGAGTGTAAGTTCCCATGTGCGCAGTTCAGAGGGACTGGTGTTGGGTGGGAGAAGCCAAATGGCACATATGGTGTAGCAGGTTCCTAGGTCCCTAGAATTATGCTGGAGGGCATGCTCCACTACTGGGTATTGGATGTCTCCTAGGCGGACAGTTCGTCTGTGTCCGTTCATGCGTTCAGCCAGTTTAGTTGTTGTCATACCAATGTAAAAGGCTGTGCAGTGCAGGCATGTCAGCTGATAAATGACGTGTAGTTTCACACGTGGCCCTGCCTTGAATTGTGTATGTTTTACCACTAGTGGGGCTGGAGTAGGTGGTTGTGGGAGGATGCATGGGGCAGGTTTTGCAGCGGGGTTGGTTACAGGGTAGGAACCGCTAGGTAGAGAAGGTAGTCTGGGAATATTGTAGGGTTTAATAAGGATGTTACGGAGGATAGGGGGGCGACGAAAGGCAACTCTGGGTGGTGTGGGGAGAATTTTTTCAGAGGTTGACTTGAGAAAGTCCTATCCCTGACGGAGTAATTTATTGATGTATTCGAGGCCAGGATAATATTGGGTGACAAGGGGGATGCTTCTGTGCGGTCTGAGGGTAGGAACATTGTTGTTGAACGGGGAGGAATGTATTGCTCGGGAGATCTGTTTGTGGACAAGGTCTGCAGGATAGTTGCGGGAGAGGAAAGCACTGGTCAGGTTATTGGTGTAATTGTTGAGGGATTCGTCACTGGAGCAGATACGTTTGCCCCGAATACCTAGGCTGTAGGGAAGGAGGAAGCATCTAATGTGGAATGGATGGCAGCTATCAAAGTGAAGGTACTGTTGTTTGTTTGTGGGTTTGATATGGACAGAGGTGTGGATGTGAGCTTCAACAAGATGAAGGTCAACACCAAGGAAGGTGGCTTGGCTTTTGGAGAAGGACCAGGTGAAATTCAGTTTCGAAAAGGAGTTGAGGTTATGGAGAAAATTAAGGAGTGTTTCTTCACCATGAGTCCAGACCACAAAGATGTCATCTATAAACCTATACCAGGCCAGGGGAAGCAGCTGTTGGGTCTTCAGGAAAGCCTCCTCTATGCGTCCCATGAAGAGGTTGGCAATACATTCCTCCCCGTCCAACAACAATGTTCCTACCCTCAGAACACACAGAAGCATCCCCTTGTCACCCAATATTATCCTGGCCTCGAATACATCAATAAATTACTCCACCAGGGATATGACTTTCTCAAGTCAACCCCTGAAATGAGATCATCCCTTGACAAAATTCTCCCCACACGACCCAGAGTTGCCTTTCGTCGCCCCCCTAACCTCCGTAACATCCTTGTTAAACCCTACAATATTCCCAGACTACCTTCTCTACCCAGCGGTTCCTACCCCTGTAACCGACCCCGCTGCAAAACCTGCCCCATGCATACCCCCACAACCATCTACTCCAGACCCACTACTGGTAAAACGTACACAATTCAATGCAGGGCCACATGTGATACTACACATGTCATTTATCAGCTGACATGCCTGCACTGCACAGCCTTTTACATTGGTATGACAACAACTAAACTGGCTGAGCGCATGAACGGACACAGACGAACTGTCCACCTAGGAGATGTCAATACCCAGTAGTGGAGCATGCCCTCCAGCATAATTCTAGGGACCTAGGAACCTGCTACACCATATGTGCCATTTGGCTTCTCCCACCCAACACCAGTCCCTCTGAACTGCGCACATGGGAACTTACACTCCAACACATCCTTTCATCCCGCCATCCCCCTGGACTGAACCTACGCTAAACCACCTCACTCCAATTTACTCTTCAGTCTTCTCCTCTTTCCCTTTCCTCTTTAGCCATTCATACATCTTTTCATCCTACATCTTTATACTATATACCTCTTTACTTCTGTATGCATCCTCTTTGGTTTGAAGCTGGTACAGTACTTACAATAGAATATCTTTGGCTTCCCTCTGACAGCCATGCCTCCATCCTTGCTACCCTCCCTGTTTTCCTTTCCCTGTTGCTTCATAACCTGGGTTGTGAGTAACTAAATCCACTTTCCCTTCTCTTTCTTTCCCCTCTCTCCTCCCTGATGAAGGAACATTTATTCCGAAAGCTAGGAACGTAAATTTTCGGTTGTTTTTTGTGTATCTATCGGCTGTACTGAGCTGAGGTTAGTACTGGCCAGCCCCTCTCTCTCTTTGTTAGTATTTGTTTCACATATTTATATGAGATTTTCCATTAATTATTAACAATTATGTTACAAATACTATGCAGATAGGACCAGTTCAAGACACAGGTGACACAAACAGAGAGCTGGAGTGCCAAACTGGGAGAGGTGCCAGCAGCATCATAGCTATAAGAATTCTGTACAGCACGTACCACAACTAATAGCAGATGCCTGGGGCACCAAGCTGACAGCATAACCCAAGTGCAAAACTTTTTATGTAGTGTATATCAAAATTAGTAGTGGAAAATGAGACGGATGAAAGTGCACAATGGCAAATGTGAGGGAAGGGGGGAGGAGCACGATAAGTTACTTGTGCAGAAAAATGTTCTTGAACTGGCCCTTTATACAGTACATGCACTTCAGATACGTTGAAAATTCTTTGATGACAGTAGAAGAAAAATGGAGATCGGGATTACGTGTATTCACTAAATACTAATCAGATAAAAAGATAAATTTAAAGCAGTCTCCAAAAAAGTTACAGAAATGAGTGATAAGCTAAATAAATCACTGTTAATCTACTATTGTATGTTGTCATGACCAGAAGAATACACAAACAGTGCACTTTTAGGTTGCAGGGACATTGCTCTTTGCCCACTTTCTATTTAACGGAGCACAATTGTGTGGAGGTGGAATAAGCAAGAATACAACTGTTTTGTTTGCAGCAAAACAAATTTTGTATGTTTTTCGTCTGAAAGGTGGAATGTAGCATCAAACTTTATCCAGGCATCATTCTTTCTTTTATGGAACATATTTGCACACCCAAAATCATCTTGCTCCTCACGCCAACAGCAACCTTCCACATAATCCCCAAATCCAACAATCCTGGGTGGCCCATTGTAGACAGCTATTGTGGTCCCTCTGGAAGAATTTCTGCTCATGTTGACCAACAACTTCAGATACGATTCTGTATGCAGATGACTCAACAGCAGTAGTCTGCTGCAAAAACACTGAAGAATTAACACAGAAAACAAAACAGACTCTTCAAGAACTAGAAAGTTGGATAAATAATAATGCTATGAAACTAAACTTAACAAAAACACAAATTGTACAATTCAGGACCAAAAAAACTGTTGAATATGTGACAAAGTTAAGTTATGAAGGCAGAGAACTGATAACTGCAGATTCTGTCAAATTTCTGGGAGTGACCATAAATAAAAACTTGACATGGACTAATCATGTGGATTGCTTACTGAAACGGTTAAATAGTTTTGTTTACGCAATGAGGGTTCTGAACAAAGTAACTGACTTAAGTGTTAGGAAAATTGTGTATCATGCATATTTTATATCATTTGTAAGATATGGGTAAATTTTTTGGGGAGTTGAAAAAGGAAGCCTCCTCAGAGTGTTCAAGCTACAGAAAAAAATCATCAGAGCTATGACTGGAACAAACAATAGACAATCATGCAAACCCTTATTTGCAAGCCTCGACTTACTGACAGTTCCTTCCATGTTTATATACGAAACACTTCTCTTTGGTTTAAAAAACCCACATCTTTTTGAGGGAAACTCATTTTCACATTCTTATGGAACAAGGCACAAACAAGATTACATGTTACCTTGCCACAGGTTAACATTATTTGAAAATACGCCATATTATATGGCTTTGAAGCTTGGCAATAAAATCCGTTCAAAGTTGAAGGACTGCAAGCTAGAATTCACTTGTGCAAACATTGAAAAGTATTTAAAAAGCAAATGCTACTACAGTGTGGATGATTTTATAAACGAGGAAGGCAAGTAGGAGATATTCATGTGCTTGGTTTTCCTGTTTGTTCTACATTATGTTCGATGTGTATGCTTATGTTCCCTTTTAATGGAGGTATATGTTCTTTTTATATGTGTCCATACTTATAAACTATGTATCTAAATATCTAGATGTAAACATATATAATACTATTAAGAAAGTATGTGGTCTTTGGAGTATGTCTATATTTATAAACTCCAGAAACAAACATGATAAATACTTTAAAAGAATGATTTCAAACCACTGTGGAAATGTTAAGAAAAAGGAAGAACTCTAACATGTAATTATCTTCTTATCTTGTTATGTGCTTGTAGGAGCATCCACAATGCATTATTTTAATGTATCTTGTTGTAGTTGTTGTAGGTATACTTAGGTAGGCATAGAATTATTCATTGACGAGTCACCAATGTTTCAATCGAATGATTGTATATAACATGTCATGTGACAATAAAGATTCTATTCTATTCTATCTCCACCCACTAGCCAGAAACCTAGCCTCTCACATTAATGATACTAACCACTTCCTTCACCATCTTTCCACCATCCTCGCCCCTCTACCTCCTGAACCCCTATTTGTCACTGTTGATGTCACCACCTTCCACACCACAAAAATCCAACCCATGTAGCCTAACCACCTGTGGACAACACATCAGTAGTGACAAGAATTCTTTTCCCCATTACGTTTAAGGTCTCAGAAAGGTCTTTAGACAGGCAATACCCTCCCCCACCACCAAACCTAGTCCACAATCAGATTTCCCATGCCATTTCCTTATATACCCCAAATCCTCCCCCCCCCCCCCACCACCACCACCAACCACCAACCACCAACCACCAACCACCAACCACCAACCACCACTCAGCCACAGAGGTGCATCTCCCTCATCAGCCAATATCAGTCTTGAATGAAACAACTGAATCATATCCTTCACAAGAGCTATGATTATCTCTCACTCTTTCCTGAAGTGGGAGACATCCTACCCAAAATACTTCCTGCACTTCCTAAAGTGGTGTTCCATCAGCCACCCAACTTACACAACACCACCTTAGTGCATTCCTATGCCACCCCCACTCTGAAGCCCTTGCCACAAGAATATATTCCTGTGGCAGACCAAACTGCAAGACCTGCCCAATCCACCCACACCAGGCACCTCCAGTCCTGTCAAGTGCTTATCCTCACCATCAGAGGCTGGACCATTTATGAAAGCAGCCATTTCATACATCAACTATTCTGCAAGCCCTGTACAGCCTGTTATGTTGGGATGGCTATCAACCGATTGTCTACCAGGATGAATTGCCACTACCAGTCTGCTGTCAAGAACATAATTGACTGCCCAGTGGCACAACATGCTCAGTTTCAATGGCTGCTTCACAACCTATGCACTCTGGAACCTTTCCTCTGCCACAAGCTTCTCTGAACTGCACAGATGGGAGCTATCCTTACAACACATCCTCAGCTCCTGCAATTGTCCTGACCCCAAACTCAGGTACCCTCCTGTCCCCACACACTCCATCCAACAGTTTGCCCTTTCTCTGTCCTGACACCCTCTTCCTTATTGCATTCCCATGCGACTTCCAGCATGTGTTGCTTCCCAACACCAGTTATAATTGGACCAACCCATATACTTGGCAACTGCTCCTCCCAAATTCCTAAATGGCAATCTGGCCACCTCCCTCCAAACTGCTAACCACTCATCCCAGCCCCTCTTTGTGCCTCCTGCCTGCCTCTCCCTGTACCCACTCTACCCAATACTATCACCACCACAGCCAGTCACCTGGTGCAAAATAGCATTGGAACTGTCAGTCTAGCTGGCACCATGTGGGTACATATGCATGCGTATGAATGTGTGTAAGAGTGTGGGTCTTTTTGTATTTTACTGTAGCTCATCAATCGATAACTCCAAAAGCTAATAAGTTTTCCTTCTTTTGCATGTGCCTATCGACAGCTCAACACTTCTGCTTTTTGCCAAACCTAGAGTATTTTTACGATAATGATATGAATTCATAAATAATTAATATTAATCAAGAATAAGTATTAGTATGATTATTCATTTTTTTGTCTTGATGATCTGAAATCATACAGTTTTTCTTTTATATTAAATACAGGAAGCATCCAACAATGATGTTAACAAGTCATGAAATGTAGATAAAAAATATTCCGCAGGAGCAATTTATTCATAATTGTGCCAGTAATTTTGATAGTGAAAATTGGAAACCTGAGCTAGAAACAAAACAGAGCATCACACTTGCAATAATTCTGATGGACACCAATAATTATAATAATTCGTGAAGTGCCAATATATCCTTTTCCTAAAAAATGATCAATCAGGAAATAAACATTAACACTAATGCCATCTACAGGGTGTTTTGGAAAAATATTAACATACTTTAGGGGTATCAAAAAGGAAGCTGCCTGGCGGAATTTTTCACAGAGCATAATTTAACCATCACTGACACTTGGCTTAAAAACCATGAAAGAACATTGTACACACAGAAGAGACCTGGAGACACCGGAAGATTTCAGATTGATTATATAATGGTAAGAAAGAGATTTCGGGTACAGATTGTAAATTGGAAGACTCCCCAGGGGCAGATGTGAACTCTGAAGACAATTTATTGGCTGTTGACTGTATATTAAGAATCAAGAAACTGCAGAAAGGTAGGAAATTGAGGAGATGGGGGTCAGTGTAAGTTGAAAGAACCAGAGGTTCTTGGGAGTTTCATGGGGACCATTAGGCAACAATTGACAAGAACAAGGGAAACAAATGCAGTAGAAGATGAATTGGTAGCTTTGAGAAATGAAACAGGGAAGCCAACAGAGGCTCAAAACAGAACTGAGTTTACTTATCGGCTTCTCAGCCTTTGTGTTGTACAGAAAGGAGTGTGGTATTCAGCCATGAAAAATTGTTAACCACCGACTTAATGATGTAACAAATTTAACAGATGATTTGGACAGCCTGTACACTGTCATACTTTCCATTTTTAGTGCTAGAATTTTGAAACTGGTTCATTGCATATCATAATGAGAGAATGAAATTATGGTGCATGGAACACGGAAATAAGTAAGACATTTGTATACTTTTTATATTAGTCTGCACTGATTCTTTCACTTACATGGTACTAGTGAACTATGTGATAAATGTTCTGGTCAACCATCGGGATATACATTTTGCGAGCAGGTAAATATGATTTTATGCGAGGCCAAGTGAATGGTAATGTACACAAGGCTGTATGAAAATGTGCTTCTGGATAGAAGACAACCTTCAGTGCTGTTTATCATAAAATAACTGAGATAAGATCAGTAGCAACACAAATGGTGCATCAAGTTGGGCTAAGACTTGCTAGCAGATGTGACAAAAATGAATGCACAAATCAGATTGTGGAGGATTCAGTTGTCACCATGGCGGAGACAGGTGTACCATGTTGTACATCTCATTATGCCACATGGAGGGTACATAACAAACAGTTTTGTGTATGGTCTTCAGTATCTTTTCCCCACCAGTAGTAGGCCATGAGAGAACTATTGCTATTGATCTGTCCCACCAACTGCTAATCCACAGTTTGTGTCTTCTGTCTTGTTTACACATGAGCCAATATTTGAAATAAATGGGATAGCAAATTTTTGTGAACAATTTTTTGGGTGGATGATAATCCTTTTGTCACAACAATTCATATTAAACACCAGTTGGAGTTTCTGATTAAAATGTAGGCTGAAATTGTAGGTAGCTATCTACAAGAAATATATTGAAAGCACTCAAAGACTTCCTGCAGGTTAGCCTAGTGAAAATTTGAAGATGAGGCTTCAGCATATTTCAATCACATTATCAGAAATGCAGAGGATAATGTTACTGAGTTTGGGTACTGATGATCTGTTGGACTGTTGTTGGGATTTTGACTAATCTGATAATGGGGAGTCCTGAAATGTGTAATGATAAGATGTTAATAAAAATTATGTTGATGAGCGAGACTAGTGTACTTCCATCCACTGCTAAATATGGTCACAGATCGACTAAGATGCTTCCTGTCAAACACGATACAAAAAAAAAATGTTAGTGATAGCAGTTGGATATGTCAGTGATGATTAGTGGTACTGTCTACATGTTCTGCTGATGTCTGACCATTATTTGTGGGTCCGCGTAAGACAATAAGCATATGCAGCAACATTCCTAATGCAGTGACCCTTCATCAGACCATCATGGATACTAGCTAACCATTTGACATAGTCCAGGGGTGTTTCAAAGAATTTGACTGTATTTGGTGTCTATATGCTAATAGGGATATTTTGGTATTTGCCATCACTTTCTGATCTTATTATCATGGAGATTGTTTTTTTCTCAATAACAAATATATATTTTATGTATTATGTAGGTATATATGTATATCAGTTTCATAACCTGAGCTTCTTCATTAGGGGAGAGGAATCGGTAACGAAAGGATATAAAACTATTTGTGCCACATGTTGAATATCACATTATTTGCTCACAGAAATTTATCTCTTATCATATTAATCAATGGATTACATTATTTCAATGTCTTCTATTTTTTAAGTTTGAGCAACATGAAAAATGTTGAAGAATTGTGAGCTGAAAGATAAATGTTTGGGATACTTGATGCCAAGTGTAATCCAGAACCAGTATTTTGTCTAGATGTTTGTGACATATCATCTAAATGTGCACTAAAACTGGACACTAGATCAAACTCTGAATGCCCTAGAATTGCATTAACACAATCCTGCAGTACCTAGTTTGATGTATTGTTGAGCAATTCTGTCAATATGTTACAGAATGGTATCACTCTCTCTCTACATGTTCATGGAAAATTTCATTCTTTCACTTCTAGCACAGTAAATAGCATGTTGTATTTCCAACAGATGCATTTGCAACCATATATGAAGCATGGTTTAGTTTATAGTTGGGCAAAAAGTATGTAACACTACTGTGGTTATTGAGTAGTGCTGGTCGGATGTCCTGCAAATGTTGGCAAGGTGTACATCCAGATCTGTGTTGTGCTCATGAGGGAGGAGAGGGGGGGAAATGGTAGGTGAATCCACTTGCTGGAGGTTGGACACTCACTGCTCTGCAGCTTGATAAGGACATGTACGAGGAAGTGGAAGAGACGATTGTGTTTGTAATGGGTCACACTTGTAAGGTTTCCTTGACAGGATAACAGTGAAGACCTCAAAAGAAGTGAGAAAGGAGATGAAGAGATTGCAGAAGAGGCAACTCTATAAGCTAATGTCAATTTTGTACGGGGTGGGCAGCTGGTGATGTGGGTAGGCTGGTACCAGGCAGCGGCAGACACCATACTGACACGATTCACCAAGTACACGACACTTTAAATTGACCAAGATCAAAGGTGCAAGGGTGAAACCAATCACAGTCTGGTTCTTCAGCCACGACACTGTGACGTGGTAAGGAAATTAAAGATCTCTATGTTTTTTATGTTTCCAGAGAATAATGATGGCATTTCCTAGAGTAAAAAATTCTGGAGGTATATGTGGCCCCCTCCCAATTTAGATCTCCAGGTTGGCAGTATTTCAGGTGTCATCAAAAGAGATGACCATTTTAATAAGAACACTTCAAACAGCAGAGGAACTGGAAAATCTGAAGAAAGAAATCGAGAAATGTGATGTGAACATAATGTGTTTAAGCAAAGTGAGGTGGTTAAATAGTTGTGAAATACTGTCAGGTAAGTACGTTATGTTTTGTTCAGGTGGAAAAAGCTTTTAACACAGTGTAGCAATAGTGACAGTGATTCAAATAGTGCTAAGTGTGATTAAAGTGGTGTGCCATAGTGATCATTTACCATTTGTGGAAACAAGTGCAGAACCAGTGGACATTCTGATAGTTCAAATGTAGTTTGTTTTGTTTTAGGGTGCAAAATCAACTAGAGTCATATGCGCACCCATCAGAACTGTAGAACGCGAAGACAAAAAGAGGAGTTAAAAATGACTATACGTCAAACCCAATCACTGAAAGAGAAGACAACTAAAAAATGGAGAAAGTTCTATAAAACACACCATAGAGAAACAGAGGTCATGAATTAAAAATTAAATTACCTTCACCATACTGCTATGACGGATAAAAAGTAAAATGGAGTCAACAGCCCTCATGTCGTTCGCTAAAACGGTTGATAACTCAAATGGCAAACACAAACAAGAATGTAAGTGGTTTAAAAAAAAAAAGGGCATTCCATCAGGAAATGGCGGACCATCAAACGTTGAGTGCAAATGAGCACCAAATGATGGGGGAGCGCCACTTAACAATGGTGATGGCTACAAAAGGCAGTGCCTAATAAGCAACCTACTAAAATGATCTCCTCACGGTGAGAAGGCCGAGAGGTGGTCATCCAAGCCATTGGGTGAGGCTTAATAACCCAGAGCTTGCTTCCATGAAGGGAGGACCAGTGGTGACACCAAAGTGACACCACCTGCTGACAGACAGCAACACAGAGATCATTGGAGGGAATGTAACAACTAACAGGCTGAGGTACAAGGACTACAGCCTTGGTAGCATGCTCAGCAGCCTTGTTTCCTTGCAGACCAATGTGACCAGGAACCCACATAAACATCACAATGGCTCCATCAAGATTGAGCAAGTGACAGCTATCCTGTACCCATTACATTTAGGGATAGACTGTGTACAGCACACAGAGACTTTGAAGGGCACAGAGAGGCAGAGAAGATGACACCATTGAAGAGCCTGTGTCGCTGGATGTACTGCAAGGCATGATACAGGGCAAAGAGCTCTGGTGTAAATACTGATAAGTGTTCCAGAAGCTGATACCAACCCCATCTGTGAAAATGATGAAGGCACACCCGACATCACAGTCAGTCAGAGAGCCATCACTTTACACAAAGATACTATCATGAAGTTCTGAAAGGTCATAAAACTGAAGGTGATAGAGTGAGGATGGAGTAGTGTCCTTAGGAAGCTAATGAAGGCCAAGGTGAACTCAGGCTGCTGCACGAAGCCAAGGAGGTGAAGGATTTACAACCATCGTGAAAGTTTGCAGGTAGCATGAAGTTAAATTGCCGGGTAACATGAAGTTAAATTGCCAGAGCAAGAGCCAAAAGTTAACTGCAGGAGGAAACAGAGAAAAGGGATGCACCCCATACTGGCAATCAGCAAGCATACCTGTTGAGGAGAAAGTCACAGCAGTAGAACAGCGGCAGCTTCGGCATACAGACTCTCAACCAGGCTAGTCTAAAAGGCGCCAGTGGCCAAACAGACATCACAATGATGGATGGTATTGAGATGGCACAAGAGGGGTGGATGTGCAACTACATAAATGAAACACCCATAGTCTAGTTTTGAACAGACAAGGGACTGGTTCTAATGGAGGACCGTGGTTCGATCTGTTCCTCAGGAAGTACCATTGAGGGGCCACATAGAGTGGGTTGCCTATCAAGCATGAGCCCCTGGGATTCAACAAACGAAAGAGCAAAAGACCCAAGATGTGAAGATGGTGGAAGAAACCAACTGCGCAGCTAGGAATTCATACAAACTGTTTTGTCAGTGGAAAAGTGAAAGTCACTGTCAATGCTCCATGCGTAAAGATGATCAAGCCACTGCTGAAGACGTCACTCAATGAGACAGGTACATGGAGAACTGCAATAGATAGCAATTTCATCAATGAACAGGAAGCCGGAGGTGCCCAGCAGGAGACAAGCCATTATAGGGCTAATGGCAATAGCAAGGAGAACGACGTTCAGGACGGAACTCTGAGGCACACCATTTTCCTGGATAAAGGTGTCTCACAAGGCACAACAGACACATACATTGAAAACCCAGTCTCTTAAAAATTCCTGAAGAAAACAGGGCAGGCAGGCATTGGAAGCCCCACATGTAAAGAGTATGGAGGGTACCAGTCCTCCAGCAGGTATCATAGGCTTTTTACAGATCGAAAAACATGGCCACAGTCTGGGATTCCCACAGAAAACCATTAATGGCACGTGTGAACAAAGTGACAAAATGGTCAACTGCAGAATGGTACGCTCGAAATCCACACCATGCAGTGGTATGTAAATTGCGAGACTCAAGCCACCATAGCAGCCAGGCATGAATCATTTGTTCCATTACCTTGCAAACACAGCTGGTGAGAGAGATGGGATGGCAGCTAACATGAAGGTATTTGTCCTTAATGGGTTTAGGTATGGGTATGGGTATGGGTATGGGTATGGGTATGACAGGTGTCCTCTGCCCAGATGTGGTTGTACATATGAAACAGAAAGTGCTCGCCAAAGAAAAAGTTGCAGCAACACTTGAATGTTAACACTATCTGGTCATGGGGCAGAGTATTGGGATGAAATTAGAGCATGATCAAGCTCCCTCAATAGTAAAGGCGCCATTCTAGCATTCACGATTCTGATAAGAGAAGGGTGTTGTCCGCACATTCTCCGCTCATTTCTGATGGAGGAAGACTGCGTGTTAGGGGGAGGAGCTCAAAATCTCCACAAAATGGTCATCCAAGGAGTTGGAGATAGCAATAGAATCCACAATGACATCGTCTGCTACTGTTGGGCCAGAAATTGGGAAATGGATTTGGTCCCAGAGAGCTGTTGGAGGTTGGCTCACAGAACAGAAGAGGGAGTGGAACTGTTAAAAGAACTAGTGAATGAAATCCAGCTAGCAATTTTGCTATCCTGAAGAATACAACGCTGTGCAGACAACTGTTTACAATGAATTCAGTTGGCCATTGTAGGATGATGGTTAAAAATATGGAGAGCACGTCTCACATGGGAGATAGTTGCTCGAGTAAGTGTCGGAGAGAATGGACAACTCGAGACAATGGGCAAGCTGGGGAGTGCAGAAGATGATAATGACGATGTTTGATTTGTGGGACACTCAACTCCACAGCTATCAGCACCCGTACAAATTGCCCAACCCTTGCTCAGTCCAATCTTGCCACTTTCATGAATGATGATGAGTTGACGAGGACAACACAAACACCCATTCATCTCGAGGCAGGTGAAAATCCCAGACCCCATTGGGAATCAAACCGGGGCCCCATGCTATGGAAGCGAGAACGCAACCGCAAGACAACGAGCTGCGGACCAGTGCACGAGGAAAGGTCCAAATGGCAATAGGTGTGTCTGAAGTTTCAAAGGAATGTGGGTGTTCCTATGTTAAGACAGAAGAGGTTAAGTTGATTGAAGTCAGCCAAGAGGTCACCTCTCGGACAGGTTCTGGGAGAACTCCAAAGGGGATGGTGCGCATTAAAGTCACTTTGCAGCAGCAGAAAGGGATGAGGTAGCTGCCAATAAGCTGAAGGAAGTCTGCCCTGGTGACATCCAATGATGGAGGGATGTGAAAAGTGAGGAAGAAAAGGCAAACTTCAACAGCTTGATACCGGGTAGTCAGGGAGATGGATTGACCATAAACGTCATCCCATATAAGGAGCATGACTCGCCCCCTGAGAGGGAAGGTCAAAATGGACCAGGAAAAAATGCAGGAGCTCCAAAAGGCCGTGAGGACGCAATTTTATTTCCTGAAGGCAGAGAACAAGTGGACACTGCAATACTAAGAGCAGCTGTAAACACTCTTTGTTGGATCAAAGACCATGGAAGTTCCACTGAAGGAGAGCAATGACAAGGAAAAAATGAAGGGGTGCAACATCACCTACCACTGAGTGACAGCCTTCGAAGACTCGCTGCTGCAGGGCACAGAGGCTGGAGGATCCAGCTCCGTGAGGACTACAGAAGCTTCGGCTTTCTCCTTCTGTCAGCCTGCACAGTCCAGGGCATACAAATCAGTAGTATGCACCAGCAACACGGAGGTCGGCCAGACAAGGGTATCACATGGTGACACTGTTGAAGGGGATTTTTGAGTCGGCGAAGGAGAAGACCATTTACCTTTGTTTGACTTCTTTGGGCCTTTCCGGTTGGCAGAGGAAGATTCAGATGTTGGTTGGCTGGAGGGACTTAGAACAGAAGGAATACTCCCATGAAGACTTACTTTCAGGGGGAGTATTCTTCTATTCTTTCAGGCATGCCAGTTGTGTAGCTGGTGACTTCACTCTGCGAGGCAATAGTCTGGTGGCATGTTGCACAGCTGGAGAAGGAGAGGGGAAGCTACCATGATGCTGGGCGATTTCACAACCACGGAGCTAAATTTGAGGTCACATGTCTGCATGGCCATGTCCTTCATGGAATGAGACGTCGCAAGAACACAGGATTTCCAACTAGCCAACATCTTGCAAGTGACCAAGTAAGGCACTTTTTCCTTCACTCCTATCTGCTGGACAGTCCGCTCATCGAGGTACAGGGGACAACTGCAGGAGGAAGCCACATGGTCGCCATTGTGCAGTTGATGCAGTGGGGAGAAGGAGAGGGACAATCACCCTTGTGAGCATCCCTACTACAGGTTACACATTTGGCTGGGTGTCGACAGGCTCTCGAGTGTGGTTGTAGCGTTGACACTGGTAGCAGCACATCAGGTTCACAATATATGGTCTGACTGCGAGCTTTGATGGAAGAACCGCTCTATCAAATGTGAGAAAGACAATGTTTGTGGTACATTTGGATTTCTGCCTCCATCAGACCATTGAGCAGCCTAGTGCAAATAGCACCACGTGAAGAATTCAGTGTTCGATGGGCCTTGACACAACTTTGGCCATGGAGGAGTCAAGCTGCAAGCAGTTGTTGTGCTTGACAGTCAAATGTAGTTTCCAAAAGCAAAGTGTCATTGCTTGTACAAGAGAAAGGGCCAGGAACTGCATCATCACATTTCTGAATAGTAAATGGTGAATGTCTGATGTCTTCAGCACATGAAACCATAAGGAACTGTGGGGCAGCTGGGAGGGTCTGTGAATTGTTAGCCTCATTTTGTTTACGTTTCATAACTGTTGACAGTGAAGATGATTGGCTCATTGCCAGAAAATCCCCCCACGATTTCCTGCATCTCTGCCAGCATGCTCCTTCCAACTGTGGACCCCCTTCAGAAGGGGCTGCACCCACTTTAGGTGACTGTTTACACTTCAGATCACACTCCCTGAACACCTGATAGAGGGACAAATAGGCAATTTGGGAAGATTGCAGCTCAGGCAATAATCCCTCCCAGGGCCTGGCCTGTACCAGAGGGTACGTGTGAACCCTACCTGTCGATCTGGGGCTGGAGCTGGGAATAATGCATTATCCAGTCACTTGTTACACATAAGATGCATGGGCCAGCCTTCAGGAGCACACAGAGAGGAAGAAGGAAAAGAGAACCTCACATGCCAAAGTGGAGGAAGAATAGGAGGTGAACGATGGAAGAAGAAAGCAATGAAAAACAGTGGAGAGTAATCTGATATTGATTACCAAAAATGCAGAATACACTTACAAAACCAGCCCAGGCATGCTCCCCATGGGAGGGGAAAAAGAACAGGATGAGGATAGACATGCAGCATGGAAGGGAAAAGATACTGAAAAGGCTGGGGCCCCGAGGTAGCCAAGCACAAACCCGCCAAAGAGTGGTGATCCTCCTGGGCAGTAGTTCAAGAGTACGTGCCAATATCAGACCACGACAACAAAGGAAGAAAAAGGCACTATGAATAGGAGACATCATCTGCACAGAAGCAGAGGAAGAGTAAACACCATAGTCATGGTTGCCTGGAATAGTGTGGTTGGGCAAGGTAGTGACGTAAACGTCATGGGACAGATGGATTAGGAAGAAGAAATTACAGGAGGAGGGATGTTGGTGGAATTCTGTTAGTGAAACAACTTGGTGGTGATGAACACTTAATACAAGAAAAGGAAGAGTAAACTGTACATACGGAAGAGCCCCGGTGATTAACAGATATCAGATAACTGCATACTTGACAGAGGTTTTTGGAGCAGCATAGAAGATACCAAGACTATGCTGCCTGTTGATGTCAGTTAATATCTTGGCCTTTGGGTTGTAGGTATCAGTACAAGGCTGAAGAGGATAGGACAGTGAGGGAGGAGAAAGCAGGGATGGGACCTGAGAAAGCACCGAGAGAAAAATAAAGCAGTAAGAGAATTCTTGGATCAACAATTTAGTGAAGTGTGAGGTGAAAATGCAAGCATAGAAGTGCAGTGGCAAAATGTTACTCTGGTTTTGTTGAACACGTTAAATGTTGCGAGCGAAACAATGAGAGTAAGGAAATGCTGGATCACCACTGAGATGCTGAAAAAGATGTAGGCAAGGAGG
This sequence comes from Schistocerca gregaria, assembly GCF_023897955.1. Taxonomy (NCBI): domain Eukaryota; kingdom Metazoa; phylum Arthropoda; class Insecta; order Orthoptera; family Acrididae; genus Schistocerca; species Schistocerca gregaria. The sequence continues at coordinate 224,381,182 of NC_064929.1, forward strand.
AAGTGTAAAAATGTTAATGAAGATAAATACAGAAAAGTTAACAATGCACTCACGAAAGAAACAAAATGAAGGAAAAGTACACAGAAGAAATGTGTGATGAATTAATGCAACTACAAAGAAGAGGAAGGTACAACATCATATACCAGAAAATGAAGGAACTGGGAGGGACGAGCGAGAACAAAAGAGTAAAACTGTAAATGATATATAGTTACTGAACAAATACACATGCTGAAAATATGGGGAAAATTGTAAAAACTTTATGGTAAGGAACATTGTCCAGGAGATGTCAAAATAGGGACAGAGAAGGCTACTGATAAAGATGAAAAAGGGTCCAGCATACTGACAATGGAAACAGAGAAGACAACTAAGTACTTAAAGGGGAGGAAAGCTACAGGAAATGACAACACACCAGTGGTTTTGCTAAAAGAAATCAGAAACAGAGGTTTGAAGCTGATGACGCAACGCATCAACAAAATTTACAAAACTGCACATGACAATGATTACTCTTGAGAAGAAACCAAAATCCAAGAAATTTAGTGACTACTAGTCTGATCTCACAAATGGTGAAGATCATTCCAAGACTACTCAACAGGCAAATGGAACACAAAATTGAGGAAGTAATAGGAGAGGATCAGTTTGGATTTAGGAAATGAAAAGAAATCAGGGACATCATTGGCACACTGAGGGTTTTATTAAAGTTTTGGCTGTCAATGAAAAAAAAAATTGTGCTTCTTGTATAGCCTGGAAGAAGGCCTTTGACAGAGTCAAATGGACAAAATTGATGAAGGTCTGTAAGGAGATAGGAATGCACTGGAGAGACCAGAGACTAAGTCTCAACTAGTACGTGAGGCAAATAATAAATATGCAACTGAGCTATGAAGAAACTAACAATATGGAAATAGGAAGAGGAGTAAGAGAAGGATGTTGTCAATCACAGAGTCTCTTCAACCTGCAAGGAGAATGGCTGGTGAGAGGAAAGCTTTGAAAAGATGTGGAAACTTCAGGATAGAACAACTAATCCTCAACACCAGATGATCTGGCAGTGCTCACCAAAAATCAAAAACCAATTGGTTCATACTGGAACAAAATATGGAATGGAAATCAACACTGAGCAATCAGAAGTGATGGGGATTACAAACCGGGAAAAACCTTTGAGGATAACTGACTAAAATTGAGAACGTGATGCAGCTGGAATGCTTGGGAAGCTCACTGACAAAGGATGCACACTGCATAAATGAAATTTGGAGCACTGCGCTATTTGAAGCAGAGACGTGGACCATGAGAGGAATTGAGAAAAAAAATATCTGGAAAAATTTAATGTGTAGTGCTGGAGAATAATACGGAAGATCAAGAGGGCAGTTCGGTGACAAACGATTATACACAGAGGAGAGCAGTAGAGAAGAAAACTATTCTGTATACAATTATTCAAAGGAAGTTCAACAGGATCGGACACACTCACACACGAGGAGCTCATATACAATGTCATTGGAGGGAAATCAAATGAAATACAAGATGAGGAAGAAGAAAAATTCAATATCTGGATGACATGAAAGATGAAAGGAGATGCAGCAAACTAAAGGAACAAGCTCAAGACAGGGAACATTGATGTCAGAAATTCTCCATATACTGACGTCAATGTGCCACTAGGCAGAATAGTACATAATAACAATAATAATAGCAACAATGTAGATTAAACCATGGTTTAGTACAATCAAACAACTATTTCTATACGTGCAAGAGAATTCTGCAGTGCATAAGAAAAGTGTGTTGTAGATTTTAGAGAGCTAAGAGCCGACAACCTGTCCTTTGTCCTCATCTTCCCTTGTAGATGCCTGTGGGTCCCAAATTGACAAGCAGTCCTCCAGTGCTGATTGAATGAATGTTTTCTAAGCTAAAATCAAACAATGGAAAATCCAGGATGGAATGTAGTAATATTATGAAAACGAAAGTTGCTACACACCATATAGCGGAGATGCTGAGTTGCACATAGGCATAACAAAAAGACTATCACAACATAAGCTATCGGCCAACACACACACACACACACACACACACACACACACACACACACACACACACACAAAAATACAATTTGCACAAGCATGACTGCAGCCTTGCCTTGTGTGTGTGTGTGTGTGGGCGCGCGCGCGCACTATTTTCAACAAAGGCCTTGGCCAAAAGCTTATATTGAGATAGTCTTTTTGCTGCGCCTATCTGCGATCAACATCTCTGCTGTTTTCTAAGCTAAGCTACACCCTTTGTGATTTCTTGGGTTTCTTTCAATGAATCTGTCTGGCATTTGCCTTTCCTATTACTAGTTTCGTGTAGTCATTTAACTGTAAATTACTACATATGCCTATTTCCAGATATTCCTTCTTAAACCTCTCACAATAAATTCCAAGTTGAAATGTGCTTTGGAGTCTTCGTTACACTACAAGTCCTCTTGTAAGTGCCTGATTATGTGGTTCAAAAGTCAGAGGAAGATAGCAGCACAACAACTCCAGTAAGATACTGTTCCTGGTAAAGCACCATGATGATCAGACCAGTGCCTGGAGTTGGGGCCAGCATATCTTTATTAAACATTATATCAGACAGCAAACAAAAGGCTACTTCTTCGATGAGTACATCATTATTTCTTATTGACAGTAAATACTTCACTTATTCCAATTGTTAGAAAAGAAATTAAGTCTATATTCACATAATCTAGTACTGGGACTCTCACCTAAGTTGTGCATTATTGTTCATATCTTTTTTTAAAAAATTGTAAATAGTTTATGGAAACTGTTAAAGCAGAAGTAGAGATCTTGTTTGAAGCGAAATCGATACTGAAACTCAATGATAAGATTAAAGTGAATGTACACATTAAGAAAAAGTGTGTAATATTTACTTTTAAATATTGTAAAGATATCTATTTTTTATAATTATTAAATGTAAAAAGGTGCTATAATTTAATTATGTGTGTAATGCACTCTCTTAGGGCTGTACCCGATATGTGTAGTATAAAAGATGGAGTAGTTGCGTCACGAACGGAAAGCTGTGTAAGCGTAGATAAAGGTGGTAGCGGAAACGTAGGGCGCGCTTTGGCGAGTGCAAACAAAGTCAGTAGGTGGCCAGTGATCGAGCACGTACAGCACCAGCATAGTGTGGAGTGCACCATATTGTTGCAGCTTACCTCGGTTGGAAACTGCAGTTTATCACGGCCTGGTATGGGGAGAAAAACGGGCTATTGATTATAAGATGGATCATCACTATGAAGAGGAAATAAGACAACATGGGTAACTGCTCTTGGCTGTTCTGATATTAACGCAGTTGTTGCCACCAACACCACCATCGCTGATCACATCTTATAGGGTACGACATTTTAGCTATGTATTATAGTGTGTGCCAGGAAGCTGAAATGTGCTTTAAGAATAATAACCATCATCCAAATTAACAATTGCGTCCACCTGGTAATTTATGCTGCTCATAAACCAAGCAGGATCCTAACCTGGTAAATGAAAATGCCAAGTGACCTGTATTCAGCCAAGACTGTGAAATCTTTAATACACTGTTGGCAAATCAGTGAAATAGTTGATGGAAAGAATAACTGAGAATTTCATAATAAACACTGCTATTATTTTCTGTGTTAAAATGATTACGTGAGGTTATGCCAGATTCAGAGACCACATTAGATAAATTGTTCGCTGCTTTCACATTATGTATTAGTGAAAGGAAATACTAAGTTAATGATTAATGGTGATAAATGGTGGCGTTAAACAGTTTATTGTGAATCAATGAAATGTTGAGTACCAAATATGTTGATGTAGAAACCCACCCCTGTCCAAAATTTGTTTTTGCTTTCATGAAATCAGTCTGTTTGCTTACGCAATTGGGTACTGTAGTTTTGTTTCGAGTGGCTGAACTTTTCTTGTATTGCTGAACCATCTTTTATCTGTCTGTTAGGTATGTAGGGAGTTGCAATCTTATCGGTTGTCCTACTCAGCTTCAGTGTGTGTGCCTAATTAGAATGGTGAATAATAGTGTACCACCAACCACATATATTGTTATCGGTGCAGAATAGTAGTCTAACTACTGTTATTTGCCACACCTCTGAACTAATGACTTATTTGAAGAAACAAGTTAAAGTCTGATGCTTATTCCTTAGGTCAACACACATGGTTATTACATTTGTTGTTGTGGTTTTGCTGTCTGGATAGGTAACTGTATTTCTGTTTGTTACATTGCTTATTATTAACAGTATGGCATAAGAATATTACAGTTGGCTTTGCATGACAGTATGTTCTGTAAACCAATTCAATGAACACAAAATACATACAAGTATTACATCTGGTTTTACATATTAGGACAGTAAATAACACACACAAAATAAGGAGGAATATTACACTTGGCACCGCGTGCCAGGACTTTTGAGAGAGGTACAGGAAGTTAAGAGGCACGGATCTGTTACAGTCATTAGGAACAATACATGTGGTTTAAGAAATTGTTAAAAATGGATAAAGATAAGGCAATGCAATACATGGAAGTGAATCAGGAGGATGATAGTGAAACAAGCTCTATATACAGTGATAGTGAGCAAAACATAAATGAATCTCTCTCACTGGTTGAAAAAGAGGTTCAGCAGGTATATCTTCAAGGTGAGACTTATGTTGTTAAATCCATCCCAGATAAAGAAAGAAAAGTTAGATTCTGAAGAGGAAGACAGGGATCAGGGAAATGACAGAACAAAAAGCACAATCACAAGTAGATTGGTATGCTTTGTTGAACAGCATTAATGTGCACATACAGAGACAGACCAAAACTTTCAGTGAACAAATCAAATCCCAAAGTGAACAGCTTAAAATTCAAACAAAACAACAGCTTCAAAGGCAAACTGAACAAATTAAATCTCAGAATGAACAGCTTAAAGAACACACAAAACAACAATTTAGAGAACACACAAAATATGTAGATAGACAGCTTAAAAAACAAACAGAACATATAGAAAAGGTAAAAAATAAAATAGGATTTCTTACTGAGGAATTAATAAATATTAAAAGTGACAAGGATCTGAAGGAAGATGTTAGTAACATTCAAACTGAAATCGTTGAAATCAATGCTAGGTTTGAAACAGAAGTAGAGAAAATAGATGAGCATGTCGAACCTATGGTTAAAGCTGAAGTGAAAAAGGAGGTTTCACAAGCGAAGAAAACCATCATTGAGACGAATAAGGAACAGATATCTCAACTGAGAAATACTGTTTGAGAAACTGAAAAAGGGCTAAAGAAACAGATAGAACTGTGCCAGGCAAAATACTGTAATAACACGACTTGCATTCAGGAGAAGGTTAGCAACCTTGCAAATCAAATTAAGAACAACATCTCTTACATAGTAAACGGAGTAAGTCATAGCAAAGTATTGGAGGGCGAAGAAAAATTCGGCCCTTACAAAAAACACAGCGGATTATCCCCTGTGGATTTCATAAAAAACTGTGATAGGGTTTTTCCTGAAAATACCACCGATCAGGAAAAGATCAACATCTTAATTAGTGGATTAACAGGAGATGCTAAAAGATGGGGCATAAACCAGAGTATTGAAGAAATGTCCTTCAGTACGTTTAGGCAACAATTTTGGACGAATACTGGTCCGACAACATACAAAATAGCCTATGACGTGAGTTTGTAATGGTCAAAATGTTTGAAAGGAACAACCGAATGACCACGAAAGAATTTTGTGAGTCCTGGTATAGTACGTTAGCTCATTTAAGAAATCGCAGATCATATTCCGAAATTATTTGGGAACTCTGGAAGAAGTTGCCAGAAGATTCTAAGAGATATGTGGGTAGCAACCACAAATCATTCTCAGCATTTCTGGAAAAGGTCAATGATGAGGACCATTGGCACGAAAACAATAATAACCGCCAGAATAGAAATAATGGGAATAGGAACCAAAGATTGCATCATGATGACAAAAGAGATAACGAACGTTATCAAATCAATATGGTGTGAAGGGGAAGAGGTCATTTTAATAGACATGGTAGAAGAAATGGATCGCGCAATTATTCAGCAGAAAGCTGCTCGAAAAACGAGTCCGCGAATGTTAAGAGTCGGATGGACGTGGTAAAGAAAAATGGCCCAGATGCAAGAAAGGTTTTCAACATCATGATCGCAGTGCAGAAGTACTGCAGCGCTGTGCTAAAGCGAGCTGGAACAGTCGCCGCGCAGCAACGGATGGCGTGAAGATTCTGCCACAATTTGACAGGTGAGAGCGCAGTGATGGCGCTACTGCGCATTTACCAGTAGCCACGGCAGAATGCAAGTTCTCTCAAGCAGTTCGGACGGCAGAGGACGCAATAGAGTCAGTCAGGAACCCGGCGAGGCAATCAGCTGAAGTAGTAGACGAGCAGGTGGAAGGAGTTTCACTCGCAGCAGGAATTTTTCAGGCAGGCGATAGACAATGGGAGGCAAAGGAAACGGAGAATTCGTCCGAAGGAATAGGTAAATGGCATATACAAATGAGCAATTTGTATGACGGCCTGAAGCAATGTAAAGATACACAAAGTAGCGCTAAACGGGGAACTCAGCAGGAAGGTAGGAAAGTTTCTGTAGTGGAGCCGTGCAGAGTTCGCAAGCTGCCAATTTAAACGAAACAAAAAGCACCGTGCAAAGAACACGAGTGGCTGAAAAGGAGGAAGCCGTACTTAGCTGCAATTTGAAAGATAGAATCTTACATGTTGCTGATGAGTCATTCCGCGGCCATGGAAGGAAGGAAAGTGTTGCTGTCAGCCATAAGCCTGAATTAAAAGACAATGAATGCATGCGATTAATTGAACTCCACAAGGATTACAGTGTATTTGAAGTGCAAGCTGATGTCATTGCCGTAGATGTAGGAAGTAGTTCGGATGAAAACAAACTCTGTGTTAGTAAAGACCTGAGAACTGCAAAGGAAAATAAGGAGGAAGATCTTACTACTCTCTAAAGAATCCAACAATGCATGGATTATGAGACTAGTAATGACTTGGATTTACCAAGAAGTTACGACAAGCATTCTTGCTAGAGCCTGGAAGTGATATAGAAAGTGCTCCCTTGGAAGTAGTCAAAGACAGTAATTATTCGAGTGACTCCGAAATTGAAGTAAGAAAACTATCGGAAGAACTTTGTTGTATAAAGGCAGTAGGAACAGAAAACAAAAACCTTTCATGCGGAAAGTTGCTGAAAACTGATGCTAACGTAGAACAGAAAGAATTTACAGATGAAGGAACCAAAAACGACAAGAGAGACCTGAATGATGGAATATGTCCGGCATTGCAGGAGGAGATCGTGAAGGAATTTCCGATCAAAAGGAAGAAAGAGCTGCCAGACGTACAATCAAAGGAAATGAACGCCATTTCGTGGGAAGATGCAATGGTGGATGAGGACTTGTTATGGGAAGGACAAGGCGATACAGAAGAGAAGCCTAAGAAACAGACCATTATACCGATTGAGATATATGGTTGTAAGTTAGGAGCATTATTAGACACAGGATCGCAGGTCAGTGCGTTGTCTAAGTCGTTTTATGAATACACAGAGAACAAACCTGGAATAGTAGTAATGACTGTCCAAGGAATACGTATTGTATGTGCTACTGGGAAAAGAAACAAACCGGTAAAGAAACAAACCTTGATCGACTTTAAGATAAAAGGACAAACGTTTTCACATTACTTTCTAGTAATTGAAGAACTTAGTACTGAAGTACTCCTAGGTGTGGATTGGTTGCACAAACGAAAGGTGATTATCAATTGTGCTAACGAGATAGTTAGGATAACCAACGAGGACGTAAATTTGGATATCGGTTTTGAGGAAACGAACGAGAAGTTAGAAGTGAACTTTACATCTATGATGATTGAGATAGAAACAGATAACAAAGGGTTATCTGAACTATTTGAAGTTTACCATATGAGAAGCATGAAGAGTACAGAACAGATGTTGGGAGAAATTAAGAACCTAGTAAACAGTATACCTGAGTTAAATCAACGACAAAAGGAGGAACTGTTACAAATTTTGGAAGAAAATTGTACAGTATTTTCGGACGAACCAGGTAGAATAAAAGGTTTTGAATACAGAATGGAAATTCTACCACACAAACCGTTTTTTGTTCATCCTTATCCTGTGCCTGCGGCAAAGAAACAGGCAGTTCAAGCAGAAATCGACAAAATGTTAGAATGGGGAATTATTGAGCATAGTAATAGCGAATACAGTAACCCGCTTTTTATTGTGGCCAAACGGGATGGTGGAGTGAGGATAGTCATTGATGCAAGGATACTGAATAAAATAGTGAAAAAGGAAATTGATCATCCTGAATCTCTCGACGATATGCTACAGAAATTCTATAATGTAAGCCATTTATCCAGCCTTGACACGACTGCTAGCTGCTGGAAGGTGCAGCTCAGTGTCAAATCGAGAAAGTATACCGCTTTTCTCTTCACCAGAAGGTGTTACCACTATAAACTGTTGCCATTCGGACTGAACACATCAGTGTCAGTATATATTCGTGCTTTGGATTGGATACTTGGGAGAAGTTTTGAGTACCGCATTGTCGACGCCCAGATAGTCGGAGATTACCTCCGGCTCGACTGGTGTCACCAGCTGAAGGCGGCGAAGTACAACACGTCGTCCATCAGGCATGCTGTCCTCTGCCTTCGTCCTGGCGTCCAGGGTGTTGTCTTCTCCTCAGCCACAGTCACCCTGAGCTGGAGGGGAATCTGGTCCCCACAATCCACACGTGACCTCTTGAAGCTGGGCTTCAAAGTGCGGGAATTTTCCATCGTCTCATCAAAGGTGTTAACGTCGTGCTACGCTTCATACAAGATCTTCGACTGTATGGAACAGGTATGGAACAGAGGAACATACAAGTAACACATCTATCAGCATACCATTTCCAGAACAGTTCCATAGAACGATACATGCATGAATTAGGTAGACTATGCAGAACATACTGTCACCAAAGTCACCATACACAGGGAAAATTTATTCCAAAATTTGAGAAAATTATGAATTCATTACAACATGACAACTGGTTTTACCCTTGAAGAGATCATGTTGGGTTACAAAAGTAAGACTGTAATTGACAAAACAATAGTTTCCTCCAAACCAAGGCTTAAGTTTAGAGAAAAAGAAGGACTTGGCAAGAGAAGGGTTGAGAAGGAAAGCAGAAATGGGAGCTAAAAGACATGATGAGAGATAAAAATGTGTAAAGTTCAATATAGGTGAACTGGTACTCGTAAATACACACAAGAAGTCTAGTGAGGCAAACCATGAAATATCTAAATTCAAATATGTTTACCAAGGACCTTTCGAAATAAAAGTGATACCGCACCCAAATGCTTATTACCTAATATACCCGAAGACGAAGAAACCATTAGGTACCAGAAATATTATCGATCTTAAAAGATATGTGGTCAGAAATGGGTAAACAATTCTTAATTAATAATGTTAGACACCTGAAAGAAAAGTGTAAAATTTATGTAATGTGTTTTATATGTACTACAACTATGTCAGTTTCAGATTCTGAGACAAATTGGATGTATATAATGTTATTGAGCCTAATTATATGAAGCAAATAAGAATGTATCACCGATAAAGCACTGCAAATGAGGTATACAGCAGGTGTGACACGAAATTGCTTGGTCAGTTAAAATGTGAGGAGTAAAATGTTAAAAGGGACTGCCAGTACATTGAAACATAGAGGCAGCCAAAAGGCGCGAAACAGCAATTTGTGGAAATAATAGACTGCCATAGTAACCCATATTGGGAGCAGCAATAGAGGTATGAAAGCATATAGTTTAGGTAAAACAACGCATGAAGGGTACATAGATGTTTCTTGCTAAAGTAATGTTACACTGTACTAGGTGTATTTGCAATGTGACTACGTATTTTTTGTGTAATTATGTATATTTTCTTATATGACAGAAGGTGTGTTATTTCTTGTAATCATAGGTACTTCTTGTGTGGATATGTAAGTACAGTATTTGTATGAAACCATTTCTATTTTTCATGAGATTATGTGTATTTATTATGTAACTATAAAGTGTATGATATTTAGTATAAGAGATTTATTGCTTATGTAGGGTACATAAAAAAATTGAGGTCTTGAAGTCAAGCAAATATGAACAACCGTAACTTTGGTTGTTTCAGTAATGCTTAACGGTAGTATACATTAAAACATTACTGAAACAGGGGCATGTGTGACATTATTGTTCATATTTACTTTTAAATATTGTAAAGATATCTATTTGTTATAATTTTTAAATATAAAAAGGTGCTACAATGTAATTATGTATGTAATAGTTACTGGCACTCACTTAGGGCTGTACCCAATATGTGTAGTATAAAAGATGGAGTGGTTGCGTCACGAACGGAAAGCTGTGTAAGCGTAGATAAAGGTGGTAGCGGAAACGTAGGGCGCGCTTTGGCGAGTGCAAACAAAGTCAGTAGGTGGCCAGTGATCGAGCACGTACAGCACCAGCATAGTGTGGAGTGCACCATATTGTTGCAGCTTACCTCGGTTGGAAACTGCAGTTTATCACGGCCTGGTATGGGGAGAAAAACGGGCTATTGATTATAAGATGGATCATCACTATGAAGAGGAAATAAGACGACATGGGTAACTGCTCTTGGCTGTTCTGATATTAACGCAGTTGTTGCCACCAACACCACCGTCGCTGATCACATCTTACAGGGTACGACATTTTAGCTATGTATTATAGTGTGTGCCAGGAAGCTGAAATGTGCTTTAAGAATAATAACCATCATCCAAATTAACAATTGCGTCCACCTGGTAATTTATGCTGCTCATAAACCAAGCAGGATCCTAACCTGGTAAATGAAAATGCCAAGTGACCTGTATTCAGCCAAGACTGTGAAATCTTTAATACACTGTTGGCAAATCAGTGAAATAGTTGATGGAAAGAATAACTGAGAATTTCATAATAAACACTGCTATTATTTTCTGTGTTAAAACGATTACGTGAGGTTATGCCAGATTCAAGACCACATTAGATAAATTGTTCGCTGCTTTCACATTATGTATTAGTGAAAGGAAATACTAAGTTAATGATTAATGGTGATAAATGGTGGCGTTAAACAGTTTATTGTGAATCAATGAAATGTTGAGTACCAAATATGTTGATGTAGGAACCCACCCCTGTCCAAAATTTGTTTTTGCTTTCAGGAAATCAGTCTGTTTGCTTAAGCAATTGGGTACTGTAGTTTCGTTTCGAGCGGCTGAACTTTTCTTGTATTGCTGAACCATATTTTACCTAAATCTACAGTGAAGTCTGTTAGGTATGTAGGCAGTTGCAATCTTATGGGTTGTCCTACTCAGCTTCAGTATGTGTGCCTAATTAGACTGATGAATAATATTGTACCACCAACCACATATATTGTTATCGATGCAGAATAGTAGTCTAACTACTGTTATTTGCCATACCTCTGAACTAATAACTTATTTGAAGAAACGAGTGAAAGTCTGATGCTTATTCCTTAGGTCAACACACATGGTTATTACATTTTTTGTTGTGATTTTGCTGTCCGGATAGGTAACTATTTCTGTTTGTTACATTGCCTATTATTAACAGTATGGCATAAGAGCATTACAGTTGGCTTTGCATGACAGTATGTTCTGTAAACCAATTCAGAGAACACAAAATACTTGCAAGTATTACACCTGGTGTTACATATCAGGATAGTTAATAACACCAACAAAATAAGGTGAAATATTACAAACTCACTCACACGCCAGAAATGGCATACCCACTAGGTAACGAATTTATGTTATAAACAACAGAAAAATAAATTGGATACCGTGGCTGGAGCCAGAGTCATGATACTTCAGATCTCTTAAACTTTAAAAGAAGAACTAAATGTAAACAAGTGAAAGCAGGGTTAATGAACAGCTGATCCCATGGAGCTATACATATAGCTTTGGGTGGTATGTTGCACAGAACTGTTACAGTATTGTGCTGGTGTTTATTTGGGGCAGTGAGAAGTGACCATACATACGTGACTCTCTTAGAACTAGTGCTGTTGATGAAATATCAATATATCAATACTTTTTCCAAAAAATATCCATATTTATCGGAGATAATTTTTTCATTGATATTTCAATATCAAAATGGCAATATCAGGTGCCCATATTTTTATTTCATGTTTTTTTTCAGTAAATATTTGAAGTTATTCTTTTGAAACTATAGTAGAACATAATTTTACTTTCACAATGTCAATGAGTCTTACTACTTTTTGAGCTTTCATCACGTCCAGTCTTTCTCAGTTTGATGAAGACTCCAAAGCACAGTTCATTTTTTAACGCCACTAGTGTGCTATTTCTTCATATTGGCATTCTTCAAAAAACAGTTGTTGAAAATATAGAACAAAAATCTAAATGACAAGACTGGTTTTTTCCATGGGTGGAGATGTGGGAGGAGAAACGCTGACGTAACGGTGCTCGGCACTACCAACAGAAACTGCAATGTTTAACTTCACCATGCAATTTTGACACTACAATTGATAGGTTGCTGGCATTTGCACAAATAAAAAACCAGGGAACTCAACATGACGTGTTCAGGACAATTCCAATGTGCAACAAAACTCAATGAGAGACCCATCAGACACCTTATGCAGTTACCATTACTACAAAGTGGTTATCGCCAAGTGTGAACATGCTCATTTTCCTTTAAATCCCTGCTCTAAGGTGTTTAAGCAGGCTGCTGACTTGCTGAAGTACAGAATATCTAATAATAAATCAATACTTAATAATAGTTGGAAAGTTCTGGTTCAGAATTAAGAATTTTTAGTCATTTCCTTTAATCCTAAAGAAATCAAAACTTAAATATATAGCTCTAAAACCAGTGTGCATTCAATATTCTTATAGGCCAGTATATCAATATTTTCTCCGTCAATATATCGATACTTTTTTTTTGAAATATCGAGGGCTGATAATGATATATTTTTAAATATTGATATATCGAATTCTCGATGTTTTTAAAAATATCAACAGTCCTACTTAGAACACATCAGGTAGGCAGTCTGCTAATTGGGAGGGGCAAAGCGGTGGGATAAAGTGAGGGTCAAAATTCTGCAGTGTCACCTAGGCTTGATTACTGCATGCAGATTCTGATGGATGTAGACTGCATTATGGGGAGCACCAAGTAAAATGATGAAAGCTGAATTAGCCGATTCTTGACAATTATCTTATAAAAGCCATCTAATATATGCCACTCCTCCAGGGAGTGCAAAGACAAGACTAGAATAATTATACCACTAATTAAAGATTAATAAGGGCACGATATACATGAATGGAATAGAAAGGAACATTGACCTGTAGTACATGGTAAGTACTCTATGCCATGCATTTCAATGGTTCTCAGAATATGTATGTACATGTAGTAATAAAGAGGGTTACACAGGATATACTAGTGTAGAGAACTGCATGAAAGAAATGTTCAGCTTCAAGACCAAAGCAACATGAAATTTTCTCATTGAATATCCTTCGAATGGTGATCACGTATTTGCCTATTGCCTTGATTGCTTGTATTACCTTCCTCTTGAGACAATCTTGTGATTTCTGCCGACTCTGTATAGCAATACATGAATATTTTAGAACAGAGCTGTGGCTATGGCTACCAACTGCACCACACGGTGTACTGCCGGTTGGTTGCAAACTGCACCCAGCAGACCTTTATCCTCAAGTCAAAACGCCAGCAGTACCAAAAGGGGGCTGGGACGAGGTGACTCAACTCTTATCAGGCACATGCACTGATGCCGACGGCAGCTCCAGGTCTCACTGGCCCAGTGAATAACTACAATGATCAGACATGTTACCATTCGATGCTGTGGCACAATTAGAGGCAGAAAGAGGAGTGACTTTCAATGTGGACTATCCTTGGATGTCACCTAAACCACATATCCATGAGGTGCATTTCAACTATTCTAAAGCTGTCCAAGTTGACTGTTGGTGAGTTATTGTTAAGTGGAAATGTGAAGGAACAACCCACACCTAAACCAAGACCAGGCAGACTTCATCTACGGATGGATAGGGACTTTTGAGCACTGTGGAGAGCAGCTTTAAGAAATCTGTATGAAATTAATGAAAGGAGTCACTCATGAGTTTCAACATGCTACCAGCAGCACAGATACCACAATGACTTGTATGTGGGAAGTTAAAAATAATGGTGTACAATGGTTTAGCAGCTTCTGATAAGCCACACGTTTCTATTCTCAGTGCTAAGCAACATTCAATATTGTGTTAAGAGCAACATTACTGGAAATAAGGGATCTGGAGTTAAACATCACAGTATGCCCGGTGGCAATTTGATGAAACAGGTTACGTCTGGTGAATGACTGGAGAATGTTACCCATCATGAAGTATAGGACCAACAGTGAATTGTGGAGGAGCGTGTTTTACAGCATCGGGACATTTCTTGTGATTATAAAGCTTTAGAAAATGCTTTATGTCGAAGGATATGAAGACATTTTACAGAGCTGTGTACTTTGCATTCAGTAGAGCAGGGGTTTGGAGACAGTGATTGAATGTACCATCGTGACAAAGCACCCTGCCATAAAGCAGCATTTGCGAAGCAATTGTTTGTGGACTATAACATTCCCGACATGGAATGATGCCTAAAGTTCCCATCTGAACAAAAGGGGACCTTTGGGATGAGTTAGAAAGTCAACTTCGCTCCAGACCCCAGTGCCCAATATCCAACAACATTCTCTGGTTGCAGATCTTGACGAAGAATGGGCTCCCATTGCTCCACAGACATTCAGACATATTTGGACATCTCTGTGCAGGCATAAAAGAGGAGCATTGAAACTTAATACATTCTTGGTACTCAAATAGAGAAATTCTTACCATGAGGGGGAAGTGGGGGGAGGGGGGAGGGGACATGTCAGTCAGGGTGTGCATGAATAAAACAAAAAGAATGGGATATTTGAGACACAGTGGTTCATTGTTGTGTCAGTATAACCAAAATAACTCAAGGTGAGTTGGGCCAGAGGGTGTGAGCACAAGCCATCAGCTGTGTTTGAAGGCAGAAGTCCAATACAGCACCTACACTGTGCCATGCTGTCAGAGATACTCCAGCGACCACACACCTGACTTGCTTATTATGTTCTCTATTGGGTAAATGCAGTGTGTGGTACGCTAGTGGATTCTGCAGGGAGCTCATAGAATGAAGTGTTTCTGCCTTGAAGGACATGCTGGGTTGTCACGTAGGAACTGTGGGAACTTTTGCTTGTAGTAGCGTGCCACTTCAGGACATGAAAGAAAACTTAATTTTGTCAATAAAGTATTACTGAATTACTCCTGGTACCCCAGACTGGCTGGCCATCTTCTACATCGTTCTCCTCCATCCCTTCTTGGAAGAAGTGGCCACAGGCATTGGTGGTTTCACACAATTTGTACACAGACAGGACTTCAAAACTACAGAGGAATGCAATGGAAAATTGTATAGAAACCACTGAAGGCTATGTATGCCTCATGACCACATTTTCAGTTGTATTACTATGGAGGCAGGTTCAATCTGTATATTGAGCAAGCAATGAAGGAAACAAAACAAAAATTCAGAGAAGTTATTAAAATCTATGGAGAATAAATAAAAACTTTGAGGTACGCTGATGACATTGTAATTCTACCAGAGACAGAAAAGGACTTGGAAGAGCAGTTGAACGGAATGGATAGTGTCTTGAAGGGAGGATATAAGATTAACATCAACAAAAGCAAAACAAGGATAAAGGAATGTAGTCAAATTAAGTCGGGTGATGTTGAGGGTATTAGAATAGGAAATGAGATACCTAAAGTAGTAAAGGAGTTTTGCTATTTGGGGAGCAAAATAACTGATGATGGTAGAAGTTGAGAAGATATAAAATACAGACTGGCAATGGCAAGGTAAGCGTTTCTGAAGAAGAGCAATTTGTTAACATCGAGTATAATATTAAAATGTCAGGAAGTCGTTTCTGAAAGTATCTGTATGGAGTGCAGCCATGTATGGAAGTGAAACATGGACGATAAATAGTTGGGTCAAGAAGAGAATAGAAGCTTTTGAAATGTAGTGCTACAGAAGAATGCTGAAGATTAGATGGGTAGATCACGTAACTAATGAGGTGGTGTTGAATAGGATTGGGGAGAAGAGAAGTTTGTGGCACAACTTGACAAGAAGAGGGGATCGGTTGGTAGGACATGTTCTGAGGCATCAAGGAATCACCAATTTAGCACTGGATGGCAGCGTGGAGGTTAAAAATCGTAGAGGGAGACCAAGAGATGAATACACCAAGCAGATTCAGAAGGATGTAGGTTGCAGTAGGTACTGGGGGAGATGAAGCGGCTTGCACAGGATAGAGTAGCATGAAGAGCTGCATCAAACCAGTCTCAGGACTGAAGACGACAACAACAACAACATACTATAACATGGGTTATTCATGACAAAGACCTGTGTTCCACTGAGGGCACTCACCCTGGTGAAATATGGTCTTGTCTTCGATAAACATTTTATGCTGTGTGAAAAATGTACTGTGGATGCCCCAATCTGTGATCTGTGCAGACAGTATGTATGCAGTGACACAGCATAGCAGAAGCAATGTATGGTATGGTGAGTGCAGTAGTACTTGCTTGACGTGAATATTTATCCCTTGAAGGTGTCATGAACAACTCAGAGAAAACTGATATACTAAAATATGAATGCCGAAGATAAATGAAGATTGTAAATCTTAGATATTAAGATGAGTTCTACGTGGTGCGAGTGCCATGGAAGCCAAAGAAGAAGAAGTCAGGATGACAATCGCTGTCATTCCAAAATGAACAACAAAAGAAGACTGTAGGGAATTAATTAATTACTTACTTCTTGGATTTGTGATAAGTTTGTTTATTAAGTGCTTAAATGTGAATATTTAATTGATATGTAAAAAGTGTAATGTGGCTGGTAAATGCAGAAAGATTTTGAAAATAAGTTTTTATGAGATTTTGTAGCCAGTAGGTGGCAAACATAATTTTGCACTACTACAGAGTTTTCCTTCAGGCGGTGAAGAAATACAATATAGCTACAAGTGCGAACGCATAGCAGGAATACAGCTTCAAGGAGTGACATGAGTGCAGCAAGAAAAGACTTAATGTAGAGGTAATTATGAACATACAACTGGCATGTCACATTCATTGAAATAGTACCCTGGGTAACTACTCTCCAGCAGTTACATTCCAACAAGAATACATCTTAAAGAATGGTTTTTGCCACCGATAACCAAATTAGCGTCAGCTAGACAGCACTGGGCCTGGTGGTTCAATGGCAAGGCTGAGGCCCAGAATTTGAAAGGTCATGGTATCAAAACATGGAATATTTCAGTCTGTCTTTATTATTATTATTATTATTATTATTATTATTATTATTATTATTATTAGCTGAGCTGTGAGTTACACAATCACAATACAATTAAAAAACAATTCTTTTCAGTAGACTTTGCCTTCTTGTTTAATTGCCAATAGTTCCGTACTCTGGTGGCAAGAGATTCAACGCATTTCCATACAACATAAAGAAAGAAACTTGGAGTGTCTGCCAATTCAAAAGAAAATTAAAAACATATCCCATTGCCCAACTTTCTACTAATTTATAAAAGAAAACATTGTACATTATAAGCTGTATTGTGCTTTATTAAGATAGTGCTATTAGCTAATTTTGGCCATAATTCATTATCAAGCACTGCCAACTCTTCCTGAACTGCTGCCAAATCAGCATCTACTTCCAAGATAAGCCACTGTTTATCAAATACTGTGTAGCAAAAGTGACAATTACTGTATTTACAGAAGTGACACTCGTACACGAATACTGAACATAAAATGGCATTACAAGTTAAGAAAAACAAAAATAAAACAATTAACATACACAGACATTTGCATACTTACAGATATAGTATGACAAGGATGGAACAGGTAGTTGGCTGTGGCCATATAGTAGGAAGCATCCGGAATTTCCTGAATTAATTTTGAGAGATGATGGAAAACTAGGATCAGGATGACTGTATGAAGACTGGAGCATCCATCCTCCTACAACAGTACGTACATTTGTTCATAATAACACTGATGGTATTTGGTTGCCATGCTATGATCATGAAAGATGACACGTAAGGGAATTTTATGCAAAACTGTTTGACAATAAGAATTATTTTACGGCAAATCAGCTACATAATTTAGGAGTAGTTTTTAAGCGTAAACATTATTCACACCACAATGAAACTTATTTTACGAGAGAATATGAAAATTGTTAATTTAGATTTTAAGATCGTTTATTGTCACAGAAACGGTGGTTAGGTTAGTTCACAGCTACTGCACAATCGAGATAAAAAAAGTAATTTGATAATATTCAACTATTCGTTTTGTGAATACTGACGTTACAAAAAACTTGTAGCTGCTATTACGCAAAATTATTGATATTTTCGTAAAATTAAACACTAAAACTTAGCTATAGCTGTGGGATACAATGTCGATGCGGCGTATTTTCTCACTAATAAATATTATCTACTAACTACAGATTAATTCAATACATTACAATAACTGTTAACGCACTGAACTTCTGTAACTACGAAACATTAAATAGTTACGTCTAAGCTACAATTACAGCTAACCAGAGAACGAAATTCAATAATTAGAATCTTGGCTACATTACAAACCTATATTTCGCCGCAAGTTCCATCCAAAAAATATTGTCGAATCTGCTGAGCTGAAAATTCAAGGAAACTACGAATAACCTCAGTATAGAACGTCGAACACTTTCAATTCCAGCGCTCGGAATATTTCCTCAGTTCCTCATCTCTCATTGGCTACCTAAAACTATCCTCCCATTGGCTAAGGGAGCTGACGCATTGCCAACATATATGCTTGGAAAAAAGGAGTGGTTGACACGATCCTGACATGTACTGAAAAACTGCATGTTGGATTTCATTGCTGCCAATCAATTTTTGTGCTGTTAAAGGACCTATACATGCACCAATTTGTCTATCCACCTATCACGCACACTATTTCGCCCAACAAATTATGTCGTATTTTGCGTTGTCGTGGTAACCGTCCCACCAAAGTTCATATGCTGTCACTGCGAGTGGAATATTTTTGTGATGATGTAAGGCTAAAGGCGGTCAAATGTCCCAGATTCTGCGGGACCGTGCATCAATGGAACCTCTAATCCCGCACTGGAAGAATTAGCAAAAAAAAGGCCCGCAAAACGCCCGACATGTCCCGCTATTTTGCAATTTTCACATTCCATCAATCACAGCTTATTTGCTTGCTTCGTAGGAAGTATCGATCGACTTGTCAATACAGACACTCTGTTTGACTATATGCAATACAGCAATAGCATTCGTTGTCAAATGCAAACGAAAGAGAAAGAAATACAGAATAAGATTTTTTTAGCCAGTACACCTCCCGCGAAAAGTTAACCTATTAGTCTGTTACGTGTGGGATGTTCAGGTGAAATCATCTGGCTTTGCTTGGAGCAGGATACTGCTGCGTGCTACCCATTGTGCATCGAATAAATTTCACACAGATGTAACATGCATTCTTGAAAGCGAAATATAAAACACCTCTTGGAATGCGGTACTTATTTGTAGAAAAGAAAATGAAATAGAATTAAGGGTTTTGTAGTGAATTCGTGAAGCTAATAAATATGAAAACCAAATAAAATTTATGCCAACAGATTGACCTGTAACGTAGCCTAATGTTTGCATTTGCACGATATTCTAACGCATTTTGCCTTGTTAAGAGAACCTATATTTCATAATGGACTATTCTTTCACATTTATTTTAATGCAAAGTCCATTACATAACTTGTACCTCATACTCTAGCCCTAGTAATGTTTTAAACTGAGAGTTTACAAGTAGTGGAGTGGAGGAATTTCATAGTAACTGCTTTGTGTCTATTACTAGCAATGGCTTTTTTTCTCCCTAAAGTAGCTTTTTTTTATATAAAAAGAATGATATAGAATTAACTGGTATAGTCTACAGAAGCTGTCTGCAGTGGCTTTTGCTGTCACCTAATGAATAATTTGACCTGTTGCACATTCCTGAACGCTCCTTCATGTTGACATTTATTGAGTGAAACAATGAATTAACTTGTATCTCATCTATGAGATTTAGTTTGCAAAGACATACACTTTTATGTATTATCATTATGGTAGATATTGTATTGTGGCTTATTGGACTTCACGAGAGCAAAATGGAAGATTGAGACGCCAGTGTGGTATGTGAACAACAGACCCACTGACCGTTTGCAGTGTCCCCTTAATGTTGTCATGCCATCACTGAGAAAATACTCATACATAGAGTGTATCAATAGAAACCTCAAACTTTCTGCAGATGGTGCAGTTATCCATAATTAACTACTGTCTGAAAAAAGCTGCATAAATATTCATTTGGATCTCAATAATATTTCAAAATGGTGTAAGGGTTGGCAACATGTTTTTAATGTCCAGAAATGTAAAATTGTGCACTTCACGAAACAAAGAAATATAGTTGCCTGTGACTATAATTTCAGTGAGTGATTGTTGGAATTGACCAACTCACACAAATACCCGAGTGTAGGCTCAGTGATGGGTAAAGCAGGTGATAGATTTCAGTTTAACGGCAGAACACTGGGGGAGTGCAATCAATCTATTAAGGAGATTCCTTATTAACCACTTACGCGACCAGTTGTAGTATACTGCTCAAGTGTCTGGGACCCATACCGTATAGCATTAACAGGGAATATTGAACGTATCCAGAGAAGGGTGGCACAAATGGTCACAGGTTTGTCTGATCCATGGAAGCATCTCAGAAATACTGAAGGAATTGAACTGGAACTCTCTTGAAGATAGACGTAAACCATCCCAAGAAAGTCTACTAATAATGTTTCAAGAACCATCTCGAAGTGATGACTTTCGGAATATACTGCAATCTTCTATGTTTTGCTCACATAGGGATGGTGAGGACAAGATTAGAATAATTATTGCATTCAAACAATCCTGCTTCCCATGCTCCATACATGTATGGAATGGGAAGAAACCCTAATAACTGGGACATATGCTCTGCAGTGCACTTCACATGGTTTGCAGAGTATAGATGTTGATGTATTTGGAAGGAGTGGTGAGAAATAAGAAAGAATAAGCTCCTGTCTCTGGTCAGTTAAACTGACTGCTCAATATTTATATACCTCTTTCCAGTCACTCAGATGAGTTGGTGCCAAACTAATGTTTAATAAATCTCAAAAACTACAATATTTGACTTCTCCAATCAGTTGGAATAAACACAGCACAGCCCATCTCTGTAAACAGTGACTGAGTTAAGGCAAGAAACTGGGCAGTAGGCCTAAACCATCAGTCACAGTAAAAATTCACTGAAGGTCTGACGAGACCACACACCATCAACTGGCATACCTATTGGATTAACTGAAACCTTCAGTACTGATTCACCAACTCAAATCAGTCTTTCACCTTTCAACCTAATCTAGGCATCAAGCCTACATATCAGTATTTCACTAGTAAGACTCTGTATTCACATTCATTGGCATCACCAACTCACAACCAAATCGTCACCTTTGAACCTAAACTATAAGTGTGGCTATGGTACAGGTCAGTCTGCTTTGTTTCTGGAGTTTCTGGGGTACTGCCTTCTGTCTGGGATCTGTGTAGCCATGCTTATCCCCACAACTGACACCGTATATAGTACAAGTTGGAGACTGGTGAGTAGGCCTACTGCTAAGGCTTTTGTTATGCCCCAGAATGAAGACATTCTCAGTCTTTGTCATGAAGAATCTATTGAGGATCTGATCAAAAACAAAAACTAGACTTTATTACTGTCATTTGCCAAAGGAATCAAGATAACTATTAAAATCCGTTAGTCATCCCATACATGCTGAAATAGCCATATTGAATACCGCATGTTCAAATACAGAAAATTTTTAACTTCGATAGAAGTATTTTTATTTATGGAATGTAATTATTTGATTCACAAACTGTAAGAAAAATTATTTCAGGTATGTTGAGAAGAATTATTGTAAAAAATTTAGTTAGTTGAATGTAATTGTTGAGATTCAAGTTGAATGTAATTGTTGAAATTCAAATGGCTTCAGCAGATTTCATTTTCTTGTCAAGAAAAGGCACGGTCAAATAATTAGAATGTTGTAGCAATAGAATGATTGGAAGTGTTACCGGACTTTATGTACATGTTGTATTTAACAGTTGTACCTGCTAAAAGCTCTATTCAGTATACATACAATTGGACAGGGAAATAGCGACATCCCATCAAGCTATGGCTTGTTTTAGGGTCAATTAAAACAAAAAAGCTTCCCCTGCCTAAAGAATGTCCCATTAATTTAGAAACTTTTGACAAGGCACTTACCAGATAGTCAGACACTCCAGAAGGCATTATTAGTATGTGTAACGAAGAAAATAAATCATTGGGTCAACTAATTTCATACACTTAACAAAATTTCATTGAAACATGCAATCAGCGAAAAATAAAACATAGCGATTTGAAGTGGAACTCCAATATCATGCAGGACTAATTCTGGATATTGAACGTGCACAAGAAGGGCAGCACAAATGGTCACAGGTTTCTTTAATGCAAAGATGGTGATGGAACTGAAATGGCAGACTCTTGAAGACGGACGTAAACTATCCTGATACAGTTTATTAACAAAGTTTCAAGAACTGGCTTTAAATGATTACTCTAGGGATATGCTACAACCCCTTACATTTCGCTCACACGAGTGTGAGGATAAAATTAAAATAATTACTGCATGCACAGAGGCATTCAAACAATCTTCTTCACACTCTCCATACGTGAATGGAATAGTGAGAAACCCTAATAACTGGTACAACTAGATGTACCCTCTGCCATGCACCTCATAAGGTTTGCAGAGTAAAGCTGTGGATCCATCTAAATCCTTGCATTTGTCCTCTGGCCATCCTGCTTAGCCATTTTGCACTCACTCCCTGTCAATCTTATTTTTTAGACATTTTTATTCCCTTTAGCTTGCTTCATTGTCTGCATTTATGTGTTGTCTCCTTTCATCAATTAAATTTAATATCTATTGTGTTATCCAAGGATTTATATTAGGCCATGTCTTTTTTTCCAATTTGATCCTGTACTGCCTTCACTATTTTATCTCTTAAAGCTACCCATTTGTCTCCTACTTTATTCCTTTCCCCTGTTCTAGTCAATCGTTGCTTGATGCTCACTCTGAAGCTCTCAACAACTTCTGGTTCTTTCAATTTATCCAGTTCCCATCTCCTTAATTTCCTACCCTTTTCCCATTTCTTCAGTTTTAATCTACAATTCATAACCAATAAATTGTGCTCAGAGTCTGCATCTGGCCCTGAAAATGTCTCACAGTTTAAAATCTGATACCTAAATCTCTGTCTAACTATTACATAATCAATCTTAAACGTTCTGGTGTCTCCCAGTCACTTCCACAAATACGAGGTGGAATACAAAATTTTATGGACTGGTGCTGCCAACTGGAAAGTTGCAGTAGTAGATCTTTGCACCGCTAGGTGATGAGAGCTGCATATCTGATGAATCAGTGTGTGGAGTGGCATTCAGTTAGGACGACATGTTGCACGTCTACAGTGATTTTCTTAATACTCCGTGTTTGGTGTGTGGCGATTTTATGATGGATCTGTGAACAGAACAGCGTGTGTGTATCAAATTCTGTGCAAAATCACAGGAAAAATGCTATGGAGATCCTTGCAATAATTCAACAAGTGTTCGGGGGATAGAGCAGGAGTCATACACGTGTGTTTGAGTGGCATGCTCAGTACAGTGCAGGCTGTACAGACGTTGAAGATGATGCTCACACTGGAAGGTCCGTTAGCCGCAGAATGCCAAACATTGTTGCCCAACTTCAACAATTCGTTTGTGTGGATCAACGTCGAACCATTAGAGACCTTGTGGATTTAGTGGGTGTTAGTTATGGGACATGTTAACGAATGTTGACTGATGAATTGGACATGCATCGTGTCGCCACAAAATTTGTGCCAAGGATGTTGACTGCTGATCAGAAGGCACAGCGTGTCGAAGTGTGGATGGACCTTCTTCAGACCGCATCTGATGGTGGAGTGCAAGTTCCCATCTCCGCAGTTCAAAGGGACTGGTGTTGGGTGGGAGAAGCCAAATGGCACATACGGTGTAGCAGGTTCCTAGGTCCCTAGAATTATGCTGGAGGGCATGCTCCGCTACTGGGTATTGGACATCTCAACATCTCAGCATAATTCTAGGGACCTAGGAACCTGCTACACCGTATGTGCCATTTGGCTTCTTCCACCCAACACCAGTCCCTCTGAACTCCGGAGATGGGAATTTGCACTCCAACACATCCTTTCATCCCGTCATCCCCCTGGACTGAACCTACGTTAAACAACCTAACTCCCATTTACTCTTCAGTCTTCTCCTCTTTCCCTTTCCTCTTTAGCCATTCATACATCTTTTCATCCTACATCTTTATACTATATACCTCTTTACTTCTGTATGCATCCTCTTTGGTTTGAAGCTGGCACAGTACTTACAGTAGAATATCTTTGGCTTCCCTCTGACAACCATGCCTCCATCCTTGCTACCCTCCCTGTTTTCCTTTCCCTGTTGCTTCATAACCTGGGTTGTGAGTAACTAAATCCACTTTCCCCTCTTCCCTTTCTTTCTCCTCTCTCCTCCCTGATGAAGGAAAATTTATTAAGAAAGCTAGGAACGTAAATTTTCGGTTGTTTTTTGTGTATCTATCGGCTGTACTGAGCTGAGGTAATTACTGACCAGCCCTTCTATCTCTTTGTTAGTATTTGTTTTAAATCATAGATCTATGTTTCATGGAATAATAATTAGTGTCTGTAGACATGGTGTCAAATACTGTTTCATGTAACACATGTAAATTAAGTGCATAATTATTTTTGTATTGATGGTGGTCCAATTCCATTTACATTTGTGTCTCAAGTTCATTTTCGTTCTATTTCAAGTACAATGATGTGTCAAAGCATTGCAAAAAGTGCATTATGTGGTGGGGAGCTACTTGACATTCAGTTGGCTAAAGCTTGGTGACACTGATGGACACAGTGGTGGGAGATGTGCTCCTCGGAGCTGCTGGAAAATGCAGGAAAAGGTTATGTTATTGCCACCACACAGAGAAGGCTGGTTTGGTTTTTTCTTATGTGAGAGTGGACATTTGCTAACAACTATAGGAGACTTTTTTTCTTCCTGATCAGCAGTGCAGCCAAGAAACAGATTATGAACAGACTTGTGAGAGTGACTTTGACTGTTGGAACATGTGACAGTAATTTGTTATACAGGGACTTTAGTTTATGCATCACGGCTTGGATTTGGAAGAACTAGTGTATAAACGCACTTACTAATTTGAGAATACTAAAAGGAGGCATTCGTCACTTGTGTACTGCTAGTTAAGTTGATAATGGGACATTCTTCTGGACAAACTCACATTTTTATTTCATTAAGTACCACCATTCAGTAGAAAGCTGTATTTTGCTGAATAAATCAGTTATGCAAAACATAAATCTGGAATGCAGCATACATTACTACTGACACTCCACATTTTTAACTGACAGAGTCACACATTAGCCCAGGAGAGTTAAGCCAAAGGTGAAATATTGCAATTTATTATTGCGTACAGACGAAAACATACAACATGAGACGACAAAAAAAATCAGTCACATAAGTATGACAAAGGCAGGTCACAAAGGCAACAGTACAAAAGAGTTACACGCTGTATCCCTTCGGCAATTATCTTAGCATTTGGTAAATAGTGTTGCCATACAGCTCCCACCACCACGCGCCCCCTCCCCACTGGTGGGGTGGAGCTGGTGTCCTAGGAGTATTTGTAGTGTGGCACCTGACACAGGTACAGACTTGTGATGGCTTCTGTAATTTATGGACAGTGTCCAGTGGTGGCAAAGGCTGTGATGTTGAAGATGAAGGAGTCGTTCGTCATAGGCTTAGTGCGAAGGGCATGATGTTGAGTCACAGTAACGTTTGAGAACACAATATTGTCTGTGGATCAAGGTTGTAATGATGATAGCTTGCGAGCCTTGAAAGTTACAGGAGCTCTGGGAGTAGTCTGAATGCGATATTTTGCACTATGTGAAATAAAAGAACTAGGCGTAGGTTGAACCGTAGCAGCTATGACCAGAGAAACTCATGATGCTGATGCAAGCTGGGGCAGAGAAAAATCTCTGTATTTCATACAAATTTTGGAATTTGACAGTTTATATTCAGTAGAAGTGTTTGCTTTTTCCTTCCTTTATTGATGAAGCACACTTTAAAATATGAGAACCGTTCGAGATGTAGTTATGGGCATGAGGCCTGCAACCATTAGAATCTACATTGGTTGGCAAGGGATCTTGTGCAGGAAAGCAGTGAATCCCACTATGATGTGGTTTGACATGAGACATGGTGTAGTGCAGAGGATGCGAGCTGCTTGGTTTACCAAGCCATACATAAACTGCCTCAAATCCCATACGGATTTGTGCTTGCCATGTGGAAATATCTTTGTTAAAATGGTGCAAGAAATGAATGCCAAGAATGCCAAGAATGTGGCATCAGCTAGAAGGAAATTCCACTGTAATGGTCACCTGAAGCCTAGGCTCACACTCACAGTTCATTTCCCAAATGTAGAAATTTTGGAGTTATTAGCACCTGTAAGCCAAGAGTCAGCTTATGTTTGTTCATCTTTATTACTGGCAGTACTCTGACATCTGATCCTGACCCACTGAAGTATGTGCATGGAACACAAGTGACTGTGACATATAATCAGCATGGCCCACAAGAAGTACCTGGAATGTTTTGTCACTCCTGAGTTTTGTAAATATCAACACTGCCAGTGCTCGGTGTAAAAGCAGATCCCTTGACTAATTTGGCAACAGCTGTTTGTTGGTCACATTTGTTCGCAAAAGCATTGAAAAGTTGCAAAGAAATGCAAACATCAGTTTTGTCATTGTTGAAGGGTAGGCATTGCTTCTAGGAACAGTGGCCAGCTGGGTAAAACCCAGTCACTATTGTCATTTGTAGGGGCAAGGAGAGATGCTCTTTCACGCTTGAGTTCCCCATGGTACCAACACCAGCCTGAAGTTCATTCGTACGTACTACAGCACTTGTTACTGTAGCTGTTGTCTTCTGAGCAGGTGTTAGGCAACATTTTGTTTGTCACTTCTTTGAGCAATCACTGGAAAACACTTACATCTTGCTCCAGCATATGAATCTGTTCCGCTAGCAGAAGCTGCTGCCTTCTAGCAGTGTCTGGTGAGACTATTACTGTGATGCTATTATCAGTTTGAGGGGACACACTCAAATTGATATTTTGCAAAATACTGCCAGCAATGGTCAATGTGAAGACTCATTGTAACTGTTTATGATAAACACAACATTTTTAACTGTGGATGAGAGTTGATTAACATTACTAAGACAGCACCCGAGTTTCACTTGTGCACTGTTGCAGCCAGTGCCAGAGCCGAGACTCAGGTACTGGATTGCGAGATTAAAAACAAGAGCTGCATAGGGTTACTTCAGAAATTTCAAAGGCGATGCCAAAACTGTCATGGAAATTTGTCACCAAAAACCTAATTATTTAGGAACTGTTGTATGCATAGGGTCTTTATTTACGTACATGGCAAACCACATGTTCCTTGGTGTATTGATATTTGCACACAGACGGGGAGGCATGAATAATGTCTGTCAGTAAAAATAGAGACTGAGCAACCAAAGTACCAAATATAAGTGTGAACTGTAATGTGGCATCACATGCCATACGCCATAAATGAAAGTTTCAGTAGCTTGAACCAGAGATATATGCTGCAGAATTACTGTCAGTCAGACATCTGGCTCAGCAGACAACACTTACTCATGTTAATATAATCAAGCATGATGGTTTCATGAGATGTTTCAGTGCGAGTGCAGAGATACTGCAGTGCAGGATGTGACAAGTTGAGAGTTTAAGTCAGACAGGATGGATAAAACAACTCTTCTGGAGAACCTGAGCATCTTGGTTTGCCTCCTGGTCTGGCACAAAGTTTCAACTTTCACCATTGCAATGCCGTGTTTGGCTTGGAGACACGATTTCCCACCTACTCCTTTCCTTTCTTTATTTTTTATCTGTTTAAAAAAAGAGCTGTTGCCAGAGAAGTAAAAAGAAACCATTAGCTCACATAATCCTAGTATTATTATGCAATGATTCACTGTAAAACTAACACTAGCCATATCCTATTGTCTGTAATGCGCTGGTGGCAATTTGTTACTAAGGTATTTAAATTTCATGATGTATTCTTGTATTGGATTGCAGATATAAATAGGTAAACGGTTCCACTTCTTTATTCCTCTACCAACTTACGAGTGTTTGCCTCCATTGTTGTTCAGTAATCTCAGACCTCAGACTTATTTTGTACTGATGGTATCTTCCTTTATATACTCTGTTAGTAATCATTTTATGTCTGATGTTTTCCTAGCCATTCTCCCAGATGTAAACTGGGTAAATTCCCTCTTCTCTTATGCTTCTTCATGCGGGAATTTCTTATTTAAGATTTTTAACAATTTTTGCAACAGTGCTTGTCCTATAGTGTCTCATTATATACCTACATATACTTATGCACTGAACAACATGTCGTGTTTAAAGTTCCTTGGGGTCCTATTGGTTAAGAAGTTAAAATGCAGTGCTTCTGCAGATAAATTAAACAAGAAGCTAAGTTCAGTGTGTTATGTCCTCGATAGCATCTCTCACTGTATTGATCTAAAAACAAGTGTGTTAGCTTTTTTTGCATATTTTCACTTGCTGTTGCTGTATGGAATTATTTTCTATGATTATGCACTTCAAGTAAATAAAGTATTTATTCAGCAAAAATGAGCAGGAAGAGTAGTGTCTAAGTAGATAATGTGGAGGTACATGTTGCTATTGAAGGTAGCAACATGTCTCACTTCCTTTCTATTGTGCCAATGGAAGATGGTTATGCAGAAATCCTGATTTATGGTAGTAGTGGTAGAGGAAAGACTGCATACTGTGGATGAATCTTTTATTTATAGGCAGATTCAAAACCCAAATGTAAGCACAGTAAAGCCACAGGGTGCGATGGAGGGCAAGTGTTTTACTGGTGGGGAAGGAGCCATTAACACTATCATGTCACGACTTGGGAGTGCCATGAAGAGGTCAGGATGACAATCGCTGCCATTCCAAAATGAAAAACAAAAGAAGACTGTAGGGAATTAATTAATTACTTCTTGGATTTGTGATACTAACAATACATCTGTTGACAAGTTTGTTTATTAAGTGCTTAAGTGTGAATATTTAATTGATATGTAAAAAGTGTTATGCGGCTGTTAAATGCAGGAAAATCTTGAAAAGATATTCTTACAAGATTTCGTAGCCAGTAGGTGGCAAACGTAATTTTCCAGCACTACAGCGTTTTCCTTCAGGCAGTGAAGAAGTTCAATATAGCTACGAGTGCTAACGCATAGCAGGAATACAACTTCAAGGAGTGACGAGTGCAGAAAGAGAGGTAATTATGAACATACAACTCACAGGTCACAGTCACGGCAATGGTACCCTGGTTAAGTACTCTGTTGCAGCGAATACCAGTGGTAACACTCCAACAAGAATACATCTTCAAGAACAGTTTTTGCCACTGATAACCAAATTAGCTTCAGCTAGACTGCACTGGGCCTGGTGGTTTAATGGAAAAGCTTAGGCCTAAAATTTGAAAGGTGGTGGTATCAAAATCTGCTCAGGACATGGAATATTTCAGTCTGTATTTAACTTTGAAAGTCTTACATCAGATCACAGAGTCAAGAGGAATAAAAATAATAATAAACATCCAAACAAATTCAAATACTATCACATCACAGCCAATACAGATTAAGCGTGGAATATACCAAGGAGACTCATTACGTCCTTTCTGGTTCTGCCTTGCTCTGAACCCACTATCCAACATGGTAAATAATACAAATTATGGATACAATATTACTGGAACATACCCACACAAAATCACACATTTGCTATACATGGATGATCTAAAACTACTGGCAGCAACAAATCAACAACTCAACCAATTACTAAAGATAACAGAAGTATTCAGCAATGATATGAATATGGCTTTTGGAACAGACAAATTTAAGAAAAATAGCATAGTCAAGGAAAAACACACTAAACAAGAAGATTACTTATTGGATGACCACAGCGACTGCATAGAAGCGGTGGAAAAACAGATGCCTATAAATATCTAGGGTACAGACAAAAAATAGGAATAGATAATACAAATATTAAAGGAGAACTAAAAGAAAAACATAGACAAAGACTAACAAAAATACTGAAAACAGAGTTGACAGCAAGAAACAAGACAAAAGCTATAAATACTTATGCTATACCAATATTGACCTACTCATTCGGAGTAGTGAAATGGAGTAACACAGACCTAGAAGCACTCAATACACTTACACGATCACAATGCCACAAATATAGAATACATCACATACATTCAGCAACAGAAAGACTCACATTAAGCAGAAAGGAAGGAGGAAGGGGATTTATCGACAAAAAAAACCTACATTATGGACAGGTAGACAATTTAAGAAAATTCTTTATAGAACAAGCACAAACTAGCAAAATACACAAAGCAATCACTCATATAAATACATCGGCTACACCACTGCAATATCATAACCACTTCTACAACCTTTTAGATCACACAACATCAACAGGTACGAAGAA
Organism: Schistocerca gregaria; assembly: GCF_023897955.1. Lineage (NCBI taxonomy): Eukaryota > Metazoa > Arthropoda > Insecta > Orthoptera > Acrididae > Schistocerca > Schistocerca gregaria. The sequence goes on from NC_064929.1 coordinate 224,411,897, forward strand.
AGTAAATTGGAACAAGAAAACACTACATGGCAAGCACCCATATCATCTAACACAGCCACACATCGATCAAGACACATCCAACACATGGCTAAGAAAAGGCAATATATTCTGTGAGACTGAAGGATTCATGATTGCAATACAGGATCAAACAATAAACACCACATATTACAGCAAGCATATTATTAAAGATCCCAATACCACAACAGATAAATGCAGACTTTGCAAACAACAAATAGAAACAGTAGACCACATCACAAGCAGATGTACAATACTAGCAAATACAGAGTACCCTAGCAGACATGGCAATGTAGCAAAAATAATACATCAACAGCTTGCCTTACAACATAAACTTATAAAACAACACGTTCCCACATACAAGTATGCACCAAAAAATGTGATGAATAGAAATTATACTGGAACAGAACCATTATAACTGATAAAACAACACCACATAACAAACCTGACATCATACTCACCAATAAAAAGGAGCAATTAACACAACTAATCAAAATATCCATACCCAATACAACAAATATACAAAAGAAAACAAGAGAAAAAATTGAAAGGACATGTGGCATCAGGATGAAGTTGACATTATACCAATTATACTATCAACTACAGGATTCATGCCACACAATATCCACCAGTACATAAACGCAATACAGCTACATCCAAACTTATATATACAACTACAGAAATCTGTAATTATTGATACATGTTCAATTACCCGAAAGTTCCTAAATGCAATGCAACACATACCGTACAGTTAAAAGGAAGTCACGCTTGATCAAGGTCCGCGTCACTTTCCATTTTTTGACCAGACATAACATCTGAGAACAGAAAAAAATATAATAATAATTTATTATTATTATTATTATTATTATTATTATTATTCCTCCCCATGAAACATGGACCTTGCTGCTAGTGGGAGGATTGCGTGCCTCAGCGATACAGATAGCCGTACTGTAGGTGCAACCACAACGGAGGGGTATCTGTTGAGAGGCCAGACAAACATGTGGTTCTGGAAGAGGGGCAGCGGCCTTTTCAGTAGTTACAGGGGCAACGGTCTGGATGATTGACTGATGTGGCCTTGTAACGCTAACCAAAACGGCCTTGCTGTGTTGGTACTGCGAACGGCTGAAAGCAAGGGGAAACTACAGCCATAATTTTTCAAGAGGGCATGTAGCTTTACTTTATGGTTAAATGATGATGGTGTCCTCCTGGGTAAAATATTCCATAGGTAAAATATTCCCCCATTAGGATCTCTGCAAGGGGAGTACTCAGGGGGACATTGTTATCAGGGGAAAGAAAACTGGCGTTCTATGGATTGAAGCGTAGAATGTCAGACCCCTTAATCGGGCATGTAGGGTAGAAAATTTTAAAGGGAAATGGATAGGTTAAAGTTTAGATATAGTGGGAATTAGTGAAGTTTGGTGGTAGGAGGAACAAGACTTCTGGTCAGGTGAATACAGGGTTAAAAATACGTAATCAAATAGGGGTAATGCAAGAGTAGGTTTAATAATGAATAAGAATACAGGTAAGCTACTACAAACAGCATAGTGAACGCATTATTGTGGCCAAGATAGATATGAAGCCCACACCTACCACATAGTACAATTTTATATGCCAACTAGCTCTGCAGATGACGAAGAGATTGATGAAATGTATGATGAGATAAAAGAAATTACTCAGATAGTTAAGGGCGACGAAAATTTAATAGTCATGGGTGACTGGAACTCAATAGTAGGAAAAGGCAGAGAATGAAACATAGTAGGTGAATATGGAGGGGGAGTAAGGAATGAAAGAGGAAGCCGCCTGGTAGAATTTTGCACAGAGCATAACTTAATCACAGCTAACACTTGGTTCAAGAATCATAAAAGAAGGTTGTATACATGGAAGAAACCTGGAGATACTGGAAGGTCTCAGAGATTATATAATGGTAAGACAGAGATTCAGGAACCAGGTTTTAAATTGGTTATGAACTGTAGATTAGAACAGAAGAAACTTCAAAAAGGTGGGAATTTGAGGAGATGGGACCTGGATAAAAAGAAAGAACCAGAGGTTGTACGGAGTTTCAAGGAGAGCATTTGGGGACAATTGACAGGAATGGGGGAAAGAAATACAGTAGAAGAAGAATGGGTAGCTTTTACAGATGAAATAGTGAAGGCAGCGGAGGATCAAGTAGGTAAAAAGATGAGGGCAGATAGAAATCCTTGGGCAACAGAAGAAATACTGAATTTAATTGATGAAAGGAAAAAATATAAAAATGCAGTAAATGAAGCAGGCAAAAAGGAATACAAAAGTCTCAAAAATGAAATCTACCGGAAGTGCAAAATGGCTAAGCAGAGATGGCTAGAGGACAAATGTAAGGATGTAGAGGCTTATCTCACTAGGGGTAAGATAGATACTGCCAACAGGAAAATTAAAGAGACCTCTGGAGAAAAGGGAACCACTTGCATGAATATTAAGAGCTAAACAAGAAAGGGTAAGCAGAAAGGTGGAAGGAGTATATAGAGGGTTTATACAAAGGCAATGTTCTTGAGGACAATATTATAGAAATGGAAGAGAATGTAGGTCAATATGAGATATGATACTGCATGAAGAGTTTGTCAGAGCACTGGAAGACCTGAGACGAAACAAGGCCCCGGGAGTAGACAACATTCCATTAGAACTACTGACAGCCTTGGGAGAGCCAGACCTAATAAAACTCTACCATCTAGTGAGCAAGATGTATGAGACAGGCGAAATACCCTCAGACTTCAAGAAGAATATAATAATTCCAATCCCAAAGATAGCAGGTGTTGACAGATGTGAAAATTACCGAAGTATCAGTTTAATAAACCACGGCTGTAAAACACTAACACGAATTCTTTACAGACGAATGGAAAAACTAGTAGAAGTCAGCCTCGGGGAAGATCAGTTTGGAATCCGTAGAAATGTTGGAACACAGGAGGCAATAGTGACCCTAAGATTTATGTTAGAAGCTAGATTAAGGGAGGGCAAACCTACATTTCTAGCATTTGTAGACTTAGAGAAAGCTTTTGACTGGACTACTCTCTTTAAAATTCTGAAGGAAGCAGGAGTAAAACACAGGGAGCGAAATGCTATTTACAATTTGTGCAGAAACCAGATGGCAGTTGTAAGAGCTGAGGGGCATGAAAGGAAAGCAGTGGTTGGGAAGGGAGTGAGACAGGGTTGTAGCCTCTCCCCGATGTTATTCAATGTGTATATTGAGCAAGCAGTAAAGGAAACAAAAGAAAAATTTGAAGTAGGAATTAAAATCCATGGAGAAGAAATAAAAACTTTGAATTTTGCCGATGGCATTGTAATTCTGTCACAGACAGCAAAGGACTTGGAAGAGCAGCTGAACAGAATGGACAGTCTCTTGAAAGGAGGATATAAGATGAACATCAACAAAAGCAAAACAAAGATAATGGAATGTAGTCAAATTAAATCGGATGATGCTGCGGGAATTAGATTAGGAAATGAGATGCCTAAAGTAGTAAATGAGTTTTGCTATTTGGGGAGCAAAATAACTGATGATGGTCGAAGTAAAGAGGATATAAAATGTAGACTGGCAATTGCAAGGAAAATGTTTCTGAAGAAGAGAAATTTGTTAACATTGAGTCATTGAGTATAGAATTAAATGTCAGGAAGTCGTTTCTGAAAGTATTTGAATTGAGTGTAGCAATGTATGGAAGTGAAACGTGGACAATAAATAGTTTAGACAGAAGAGAATAGAAGCTTTCGAAATGTACTGCTACAGAAGAATGCTGAAGATTAAATGGGTAGGTCACATAACTAATAAGGAGGTATTAGATAGAATTGGAGAGTACAGATATTTGTGGCACAACTTGACTACATAGAAGGGATTGGTTGGTAGGGCATATTCTGAGGCATCAAGGGACCACGAGATTAGTATTGGAGGGCAGTGTGGAGGGTAAAAATCGTAGAGGGAGACCAAGAGATGAATACACTAAGCAGATTCAAAAGGATGTAGGCTGCAGTAGGTACTGGGAGATGAAGAAGCTTGCACAGGATAGAGTAGCATGGAGAGCTGCATCAAGCCAGTCTCTGGCCTTAAGACCACAACAACAATAACATATTATTATTATTATTATTATTTGAGCTGTGAGTTACACAATCACATTACAATTAAAAAGCAATAATTTTCATTAGACTTTGCCTTCTTGTTTAATTGTGAAGAGTTACATACTCTGATGGGAAGAGATTCAACAAGTTTCCATACAACATAAAGAAACTTAGAGTGTCTGCCAATTCAGAAGATAATTGAAAAATATCTTATTACCCAATTTCATACTAATTAATATTAGAATACATTGTCCACTATAGGTTGTATTTTCCTTTAATATCAAAGTAGTGCTATTAGCTAATTTCGGCCATAATCCATTATCAAGCATACTTGCTACGTCTCGCTCATCATTCTTTTATGTCACATACATAAACTCAGAAGTCATGCTCCGTCATTAACAAACCAATGTTACGATGGAGAATGACTCACATACCATATTGAAATATATCATTAACATACATAACATTAAGTTATCAATGCCAGATGAGTAGCAGCTATACAGTGCAATTTAGATGGCACCAGCCTTTTATTCACAGAAGCAAATTTCTTTCTGATTTAAGCTACTCAATTAAATTTAGTCGACATAAGCATGAAAAGTGTTAAGCAGTGTTATGATAATTTGGAGGTACAGCAATAGAGATGTTTTGTTTCTACAATTTCCTTGTCTTGTTAACAAACCATATATCCTGCCTCATTCGACAACTGTAAAGGCTTTCTTGATGGGATCTATGGAACATGACAAAAAAAATGAATGGATCTCTTCTGGATTTACATCTATCCTCTTACCATCCTGTGTAGGTTTGAGAAATTAGTTCTTAGTAAAATTTCTCATGTTTTGAGGAAATACATTAAATCCTGCTTCATTAACTTTCTTGGCTTTGTCCAGACAGCAGTATTTGGTTTACCTGTTTGAATGGTAACTATATTTACTCTGTAACTCAGTCATTCATGTAAAGTTATCCTAAAAATGACCTACAGAATACAATGGTAGTCACTGGAATAGAACTGATACTGCACTGGTTAGATGTTGTTTTCTAACAATTAGACCTGAAAGTAGCCTCTTACCAAAAGTAGTCAGAGGTAAATAATGGTTAGTATGATGCAACCAAATGAGGGACTGCGGATCCATTTCCAGTGAGCAATCTTAAAGGCTCTGCATTTACTCATTCTGCAGAACAACTTGTGCACCACATGCAAAGAGAGAGACCATCTTCGCATTAGTAAGAAGCATTTTCAACAATGTGCCTGTTGTCATTCTTTACTGTATTACTATCCAAACTGTTGACTGGACCCCCTATTATCATATGATCTTTTCCAAGAACCTTCCCTAAAGAGCATATATCACAGATGGCATCATTGAACCTTGTATGTAACTTTAAAATGCTACAGTATACTTTCTGCAGATTGTTAACTTGTTCTGACATTCAGGCGGGGAGGAAATAATAACTTGGCTAGAAGCTTCAAAGTTTTTAGGTGTCCATTTTGGTGAGAAATAAACTGGAAAAAACCAATTTTGGAACTTCTAAATCAACTTAGTTCTGCCACATTTCCACTTCACTTCAAATCATTGCAAATCTTGGTGAGAGACAAATCAGTAAGCTAACATTTTCTGTGTTTTCATTTAATATCATATAGAATAATGTTTGAGGATAACTCATCTTTGAGAAAGAAAGTGTTCATTACATTGCACAAAAAAGTCTGTGAGAATAATTAGTGATGCTCATCCACGATCATGTCCCAGACATCTGTTTGAGGAGTTACACATTTTTACTATTGCCTCATAGTATACTTATTCTCTCATGAAGTTTGTTGTAACTAATCCACTGCAGTAAAACAGGTGGAATGATGTACATAATTACAGTACCAGACAGAAAAATTTAATTGGTTACTCCACATTAAGATTGTCCCTAGTACAAGGAGTGTATAACTGTGCCTCCAAAAATTTTCTTCACTTATCCTCTTACATGAAATGTCCAACAGGCAGAAAAGTGAAATTTGAAATCAAACTGAAAAAGTGTCTTTGCATAATATGAATGTGTAACGAGAATGTAAACTGGCTTGTTCCACATCATAACAATTAATTTTACAAATAATCCATGGAACATGAAACTAAGTAATTCAGTGTCCAAAGAACTGAATCCATTGGAGACAGCTAGACTGAAGCTAACAGATTTGCAGAGTCCCCTAGATCTTTGCACTGATTTAGAAGGCTTGATGATAATCCAGGCGTCTGGATCAGACCTAATATTACAACAGCCGACTGCAGCTCTCGAAACTGCCAACTCTTCCTGCACTGCTGCCAAATCAGCATCTAGTTCCAAGATAAGCGGCTGTTTATCAAATTCTGTGTAGCAAAAGTGACAATCACTGCATTTACGTAAGTGACACTCTTCCATGACCTCTGAACATAACATGGCATTACCATGTGAGAAAAGCAAAAATAACGCAATTAACATACACAGAAATTCGCATACTTATGAGTATAGTATGACAAGGATGGAACTGGTAGTTCGTTGTGGCCATATGGTAGGAAACATCCGAAATTTCCTGAATTAATTTTGAGAAACCATGGAAAACTCAAATCAAGATGGCTGTATCAAGACTGGAGTCTCCATCGTCCTGTAACAGTTTGTACATTTGTTCATAATGACACTGATGGTATTTAGTTGGGATGATCACGAAAGATAACATGTAAGTGATTTTCGTGCAAAACTGTTTGAAAATTAGTATTATTTTGCGGCAAATCAGTTCAATAATTTAAGAGTAGTTTTCAAGCTTAAACATTATGCACACCACAATGAAAGTTATTTTACGAGAGAATATGAAAACTGTTCATTTAGATTTTAAGATCGTTTAATGTCACAGAAACGGTGGTTAGGTTAGTTCACAGCTACTGCACAATCGAGATAAAACGAAGTAATATGATGATATTCAACTAGTATTTTTGTGAATACTGGGGTTATACGAAACTAGTACCTGCAATTACAAAAAATTATTGATATTTTCGTATAACTACATGTTCAAACTTATCTATAGCTGTGGGATACAACGACGATGCGGCGTATTTTCTCACTAATAAATATTATCTACTAATTACAGATTAACTTAATACATTACAATAGCTGTTAACGCACTTAACTTCTGACAATACGAAACATTAAATAGTTACGTCTAAGCTACAATCACAGCTAACCAGAGAAAGCAATTCAATAATTAGAATCTTAGGCTACATTACAAACCTATATTTCGCCGCAAGTTCCATTCAAAAAAATTGTCGAATCTGTTGAGCTGAAAATTCTTGGAAACTACGAATAACCACAGTATAGAACGTCGAACACTTTCAATTCCAGCGCTCGGAATATTTCCTTCGTTCCTCGTCTCTCACTGGCTACCTAAAACTGTCCTCCCATTGGCTAAGGGAGCTGATGCATTGCCAACATATATGCTTGGAAAAAAGGAGTGGTTGACACGATCCTGATATGAACTGGAAAACTGGCATGTTGGATTTTATTTCTGCCATCAACTTTTGTGCTGTTAAAGAACTTAGATATGCACCAATTTGTCTACCGACCTATTACGATCGCTGTCGCGCCCAACAAATTATGCTGTATGTTGCGTTATCGTGGCAACCGTCCCACAAAAGTACATCTGCTGTCACTGTGAGTGGAATATTTTTGTGTTAAAATAAGGCTAAAGGCGGCCAACTGTTCCACATTCTGCGGGACCGTCCATCAATGGAACCTCTAATCCCGCACTGGAGGAATTAACAAAAAAAGGTCCCGCAAAACGCCTAACGTGTCCCGCATTTTTGTAATTTTCACATTCCATTAATCACATTAAGTAATTCAATCTGCCTGTTTCCTACGAGTGAAACAGAAGTAATTAGAGTCATAAACAACCTGAAAAACACTAAGACACAGGATGTTTACGGGAGCTCAAATATGCTGGTAAAACTGTCTTCTACCTTTATAGCTAAGCCACTTGCTAAATTATTCAACGAATCAATGGCAGAGGGGGTGTTTCCAGAAAGCCTGAAAATAGCAAGATTAATACCGCTATATAAAAAGGGTGATGTGAAAGAACCAGAAAACTACAGGCCTGTGAGTATTTTACCAATAATAGCAAAAATTTTTGAACGTATTCTGCACAACAGGTTGATGAAGTTCTTCACAACATACAAAATATTATCCAGAAGTCAACACGGTTACCAGAAAAACAAGTCCACCACTACTGCTACAAAGGAACTTATTGACTATGTGCTAGATGCTTTTGACAGGGAAGAAACTACAATAGGGATATTCTGTGACCTGTCCAAAGCATTTGACCTAGTAAATCATGAATTGCTTCTGCAGAAATTAGAATTCTATGGGATCAGAGGCACGGCACTTGACTTATTGAGTTCATATTTGACAAATAGATATCAGAAAGTGGAAATATCTGATGAAAAAGGAAATACATTTTACTCTGACACACAGAAAATTACACATGGTGTACCACAAGGAAGCGTGCTTGGGCCACTACTCTTTTTGATTTATGTAAATGATCTCCCCAGTGGCATCCAAAATAAGGCCATCCTCTATGCTGATGATACCAATATTGTGATAAAGGGTGCAAACTTAGAAGAATGTGCTCTAAACACTGAAGGGATTCTTTGTTATCTTGATACTTGGTTCTGCAACAACAGATTAGTACCAAATTACAAGAAAACTAATTTTATCTGTTTCAAAAATAACAGACCCAAACAAAATTTGATAGGATTAAAAATCAATGACAACAGTCTTGAACAAGTAACAAGTGCGAAATTTTTAGGTCTCTACATAGATGACAAACTGTCTTGGTCAGAGCACATCAATGCTGTATGTCATAAGCTTAACTCGGTTTGTTTTGCAATTAGGAAGCTAAGTGAAATTGTCAATATGGAAACTCTGATAAAATATTACTTTGCTCAATTCTATTCCATTATGTCCTATGGAATTGAGCTTTGGGGGAGTGCATCAAATATGAAAAAGATCCTTATTATCCAAAAAAGGCAATCCGCATAATGAGAAGACAAAAGTGGCGAGCCACTTGCAAACCAAAATTTAAAGAACTAAATATCCTAACGGTAGTAAATGTCTACATCTACAGAATTCTAATACTCACTAAAAAACACATTAATCTCTACCAAACGAACGAACAGGTACACCAATATGAAACCCGGAATTGCTGGAAACTAAGGGCAATTCAGCATCGGACCAGCCGATATGAGAAAGGGACTACATACATAGGAATGCGCCTCTATAACTGTCTACCAAATGTCATCACAAAAGCAGAGTGCATAAATGAATTTAAAAAAGGTATTAAACCAATACTGACAGAAAACCCATTCTATACTATACAGGAATACTTTGATTACAGCAAAAGTATGAATAAATAAGGTATGATAATAAATTTGTATAATTGTAGACTATCATGATTACTAACTTAGGTGATTTTAACATGTGTTATTATTAACTTTTTATAATATTGTTAATTTGAAGCTGTATAAGTAAACCCTTTTCATTCAATAAAGGGATATTTCGACTACAGCAAAAGTATGAATAAATAATGTATGATTATAAACTTGTATAATTGTAGACTATAATGATTATTAACCTATGGGATTTTAACATGTATCATTATCACTTTTTATAATAGTATCAATTTGAAGATGTATATGTGAAATTGTAATGTATTCTCAACTTCAATGTAAAACATGACAATGCCTATATGTAAAGATACAACATGTATCAAATGCATTACATCAAATGGCTGCTGAATAAATCAATCAATCAATCAATTTCCATACATCTTAGGAGGTATCGATCGACTTGTCAATACAGACACTCTGTTTGACTATATGCAATAGCATTCGTTGTCAAGAGTAAACGAAAGAGAAAGAAGTAGAGCATTAGAACCAGTACAGCTCCCTCGAAAAGTTGACCGACTAAACTGTTACGTGTGGGATATTCCGGTGAAATCACCTGGCTTTGCTTGGAACGGGAATGTGAGAGGGTGAATGATGACATTAGTGCCAGCAACCTAGTTGCGCGTGCCTCATACTAGGCAGTGGGTGGCAAATGAATTTCACGCAGATGTAACATGCGTTCTTGACAACAAATTACATAGGCCATCATGGAATACGGTACTTATTGGTAGAAAAGAAAATGAAATAGAATTAAGGGTTTTGTGATACAACACAGCATAAAAAATAACGAACACTGCTAAACCACTGAGGTTGGACCGATCTGCAAACATGACTTTCGGTGAAAAGGGATTGTTTGAGATTTAAATTAGTCCGCACGTTGACACGACATTGTTAACTTGTGTCTGTCTGTGTTGGCCAGTTTGATGAAGTTTCACTTAGAAATGCCGCCTACCTCGACAAAGCAAAGATGTAAATCCACGAAAGACTTGCAAAAAGAGTTAGTTTTTTTTTACAGAGCTGTTCAACATCTTCCTGAGTACGGTGCAGTACACTTCCGATGAGTAATATAAGCCTATCAAGAACTTGCAAGTGTTTGTAGACCTTCCACGCGATAAGTCACAATCATAGTTATAGATCAGTGAACTTCTAAATTAATTCAAAAAGTATTTGAAAAGAAGTTTCGCTGTGTCAAAACTAAGTGCTAGGCAACTGTAAAGATTTTGATTGCGCTGTATTCTTTAGACAGCCTGAAGACAGAACTTAATGATCTCCCATTTATCTGTGCGTGTACAGATACTTCAAACGATAAAGACGTGAAAATATTTCCAATGCAACTGAAGTACGTTCATCCTACAACTGGAATTAATGTCAAAATATTAGATATCCTTAATTTACATCGCGTAAGTGCAGTCATTATATATAATTCAGTAGACATTCTTGCAAAACTTCAGCTTCAAGAGAAAGTGACTGGACTTTGTGCTGACAAGACTTAGAGGACTTCGGAAGAGAGCTTGGTGTGAGGTGCTCGGCATAAATTGCATACAACGCTATACAAACATCATCAAGTTTGTTACTAGTGGATGTCGAATATATTGCTATGAAGATATATTCATTCTTTCATATATACACAGACATGACGAAGTTCTCACAGATTTTTACAAAGAGGCAGAGATATAGTACAAAAGAAATTTGGGACATAGTAAAACAATTGGTAAAACAAGATGGCTCACTTTTGCAGGAGTTGAGAGAATCTTGCAAATGTATGTACCATTGAAAGTTTACTTTTTATTGCAAGAAAAATGTTCAGCTGTACTACATGCATTCTTCTCTACTGAATGCTCAGAGCTGTAGCTAAAATTCGTATTAGTTCAAGCTGCATTATTTAACGATTCCATGAAAATGATTGAAGGAGACAAAAATTAGCTTAAGGGATGTTTCTCATTTGTTTATGGCTCTGAAAAATATATAGACAAACTACCTGGAAAACGATTATATTCCTCTGAGCATACAAAATAAGATACAAAAGCTTGTGGAGAGTGCACAAGTAAATAGAATTTATCCTATATTATATATATTTACTTCTATCCCATCTGCATCCAGTACCTACAGAAATATGTTCATCAGTACAGTGAATTCGAAACATATCGTTGGACTGAGCTAAAACAATGTCTAAAATGGGCTGACGTAGAGCACACTTACCAACAGCTAGTTAATGGTGCAGATGCCTACGACAGCAACAACAATAGCAGAAGATAACTTACACTACTGGCCATTAAAATTGCTACACCAAGAAGAAATGCAGATGATAAACGGGTATTCATTAGACAAATATATTATACGAGAACTGACATGTCATTATATTTTGATGCAATTTCGGTGCATAGATCCTGAGAAATCAGTACCCAGAACAACCACCGCTGGCCATAATAACAGCTTTGACACGCCTGGGCATTGACTCAAACAGAGCTTGGATGGCGTGTACAGATGCAGCTGCCCATGCAGCTTCAACACAATACCACAGTTCATCAAGAGTAGTTGACTTGCATATTGTGATGAGCCAGTTGATCGGCCATTGACCAGACGTTTTCAATTGGTGAGAGATCTGGAGAATGTGCTGGCCAGGGCACCAGTCGAACATTTTCTGCATCTAGAAAGGCCAGTACAGGACCTGCAACATGCGGTCATGCATTATCCACCTGAAATGTAGGCTTTCGCAGGGACTGAATTCAGGGTAGAGCCACGGGTCGTAAGACATCTGAAATGTAACGTTCACTGTTCAAAGAGCCGTCAATGTGAACAAGAGGTGACCGAGACGTGTAACCAATGGCACCCCATACCATCACGCCGGGTGATATGCCAGTATGGCGATGACGAATACATGCTTCCAATGTGCGTTCACCATGATGTCGCCAAACACGGATGCGGCCATTATGATGCTGTAAACAGAACCTGGATTCATACAAAAAAATTACTTTTGGGATTGGTGCACCCAGGTTCGTCACTGAGTACAACATCGCAGGCGTTTCTGTCTGTGATGCAGCGTCAAGGGTAACCGCAGCCATGGTCTCTGAGCTGATAGCTCATGCTGCTGCAAACGTCGTCGAACTGTACGTGCAAATGGTTGTTGCTTGCAAACGTCCCCATCTTTTGACTTAGGGATAGAGATGTGGCTGCACGATCCGTTACAGCCATGCACATAAGATGCCTATCATCTCGACTGCTAGTGATACGAGGCCGTTGGGATCCATGCACGGTGTTCCGAATTACCCTCCTGAACATATTCTACTAACAGTCATTGGATCTCGACCAACGCGAGCAGCAATGTCGCAATACGATAAACCACAATCACAATAGGCTACAATCCGACCTCTATCAAAGTCGGAAACGTGATGGTACGCATTTCTCCTCCTTACATGAGGCATCAGAACAACGTTTCACCAGGCAACGTCGGTCAACTGCTCTTTGTGTATGAGAAATTGGTTGGAAACTTTCCTTGTGTCAGTACGTTGTAGGTGTCGCCACCGGTGACAACCTTGTGTGAATGCTCTGAAAAGCTAACCATTTGCATATCACAGCATTTTCTTCCTGTCGGTTAAATTTCGTGTCTGTAACACGTCATCTTCGTGGTGTAGCAATTTTAATGGTCAGTAGTGTACTTGTGAAAGTTTGCTACATCTCACATTATGTGGACCACGATGTTATGAAGAGATGGGAAGAGATCTAGAACAGTACAGAGCAACGGTGGTTAAAGGTGTACGAAATCTTAACGAACGGCAAATACCACACATAAAATCTTGCCATCGCCCAGAGTCTACTCTGTTTACCAGGGATGAATGCACCTACCGAACGAGTATTTTCGTTGATGATGGCCGTGTGAAATAGGAAAAACCATCACTTAAATTTGAAACACTACATGCAGTCCCCATTGTAAAATTTAACATGGGAACTTGTGAAATTTTTTATGGAATTCTAAATCAAAATGCAGAATTAATGAAAGAATGTCACTCACACCACAAATATGAATTCAAAAGTAAATTAATACATTAATAACTTAAATTTCACTTCTAATTTCAGTGCAATGAAGACACTCAAATCACCTGTCGTCAGTCCCCACCCACATCCACAAAATGTCTCACACTGAGATTTCTTAAAGTTGGTCGCTTTAAGGTGGGATTCCTATGCAGCACCTGATGCACTGTACTGCTACAGATGGTGTTGACACGGGACTGTGTCCCTTGTTGCGTCAGTTCCATGCAACTGACGCTACACCCAGCCGGTCTGAGAGCAGTCTAGACACAGCCACAAAGGAGGACACGACAGTATGTCTGAGGGAAAAGTACTGTTCACGGTGGCAGAAGGTGAGAAACTGATAGAAATGGTTTCTAAATTTCCTTGTATCTACGATGTATCGTTACCAGTATACAAGGACCATACTGGGAAGGATAATGCTTGGAGAGAGATAGCGGAATTCGGGGAAAGAACAAGGAAAGTACTATATACCTTCTGTTTATTCATAATGTTTATTGCTTAGTTGTCAGGCAAATATGCATATTGTAATAATCAAGAATAAGTACCATCATCCCACATAATATTCAATTATTATTATTATAATAAAGTGTACACAATGTGAATATCAAAACCTCATGTATGCTATAAAAGTTCAATTTATTATAATGTGCATACAAATTTTTAAAGGTTATTCAGTAACACTAGGGAGTTCAAAGCCTACTGAGTTCTGTTAACGTGATCACTTTGCTACGGTGTTATCCTTGGACCTGCACGGCTGCTGAAGTATTCTGCAAATGAATCTCGCACAGAAAATCCACCAGCTTGCTAATGGTCCAAGATTTTCAGTAAGTAGTGGTTTACTTCTGTTTAACTCAAAATGAGGCTCGTTATTTTTCTCTAAGAATACATCTCTAAGTAAACTGTGTAAACAGCGAGCAACAATAATCAAATTATCAGTCATTTCTGGCTTCAGCCTGATTGGCAAATAAATTATGCAAAATACTTAGACTTAACAGAGTGAAGGTATTTTCAGAAATTCTACAAGTTCGTGAAAGATGGTAGTTAAAAATAGCTTTTTTTTTGTCAGTACTAGCAACTCGAAGAGAGAGAGGTTTCATCATGTTTGGATGTAATCAAAATACCTCGTCACCTACAAAAACATGTGGCACTACTATGTCCTAATCCAGCGGCTTAGTAGGCGAAGGAAACATCTTACCACTTGAAAACAGTTTCCTGATATTACTTTTATCAAAAATTCCACTGTCAGCTTCTTTCCCATATGACCTGACATCAATGAAAATGAATTTGTAGTTCGCGTTAACCACAGCAGAAAGGGCGGTAGAGAAAAAAATGTTTTGTAGTTTTTCTGAATGAGCCTGACTGTGCAGGGGAAAAAAATTCGCATATGTTTTCTGGCGATGGCACCAACATGGTTAGGAAATTGCCATTTTTCTTCTAGTTCCTTAAATTTTGATTTCAACTGGTCAGATGACATTGATGGCAAAAGGAATGGCAGTAACTTCTCACATAGAACTGGCAGCACACCTTCTATGATTTTACCAATGTAAGAAGGGGATATTCTGAATGTAAATGCTAGTGATCTGAATGTTTCCCCCTGTTGCCATAAACCTAAAAACAAAATAAAAATAAGATAGGTGTAACCTTAAAAATTACTATTATTTTGACATGTAACGAATATTAACATACATAATTATTTGACTGTATTGTGTTTTATAGTTGAAGACTGCAAAGAAAAGATGGAGGACTATAAAAGACACACATCAAAAAAGGTAGAGAAAAGGAAAAAGTACTGAAAGTTCTTCTTCCAGTAAAGGAAATGAATGACCACTGGCTGATATGTTAACATTTTTAAACAAAATGGATCACAATTTGCCTGTTTGTTATTTTATATTCTGTTTTACTTTATTATTGATACTGAATTAACTCTATTTTTGTAATGTATTTCACAGAAGTCCATCCAACATTGAGCAGATGAATTGCAAAGCCCACAATACGATGGTGAACTAACAGGGGTGTGCCAAACATCAGCAACCTTGTCAGAAAAAGAAATTTTTTCCAAAGATGGGAAAGACATTGCGTCATTCAGACCACACAGGGAAAAGTCACAACAAAATAAAAAAAACATGGAGTTGATGAATTCTCAGTTAGCTGCGAGAGAAGCTTGTGCTGTAGTAGTAGAAGCGATGGGCTCTTTCTTATGATTATTTGCTATTTATGAAATGATTATATGCATTTTTCTAAACAGAATGATATCAGTATCTCCTGTACTGTTATGAGCACATTTTAAAGTGACCCTTGAGCGGGAGTACCGGTTTTCAAAACATGTGTGAGTGCGCGGCCCACTTTACACACATGTAAAGAATAGCTGTCTTTACCTGAATAAGGTAAATATGTATAAGCAAAATATAGTTTAATCTTAGATTAATTAAACAACAGTAGAGAAAATTTATGCATGTGCTAAATCATTGTTTAATTATATAATAATAAAATAAACTTTCATTGTATCACCCTGTTGCATGCAACGTAAACAAGAAAAGAGTAACAGGCTTATATCAAGGAAAGGTCATTCACAAACAAATGCAAAGCTAATTAATGATCAAAAGAAAGATAATAGATGTCACAGTGATGCAATAGGCTATTTTATGTATTTGTTGTTGGACTTAATGGTAATGGTAAATACCACCCTTTGGCCTTGGGGAAGGTACTATTTACCTCAGATTCTGATGACAAGCAGAAAATCACAAATCTCAAGTTAGTGAGGAAAACAGAATTTGTACTGATTTATCAACAAGGGAGACTGCAAACTAGTTTGTAGAGGACTACCCACCACATCATAAACAGACATCAGTAAGCACGCTGAACACATCGGCAGGGAGTTATTAGAAATTTAGATACCAAATTAACAGAGTTATGACTGAAGGACGCTATTCAATCTACAATTAGTCACCTGTGTATGCAGAATGATGAAGAGAATAAGTTATTTAGAAATGATGAGCTATATATCCTGCCAAACGTGTCTGGTCACATTTGCATCGCAGTTCTGTTGGAATTGTGTGAACAAAATATCTCGTGTGAAACGGCAGCAAAATGCATCATATGGAAAATAACAGACCTCTCTGGTGCTATTGTACGCTCTGAATTTTGCATATGTAATTAAATGTTCCTTGGTTGTTGTGTTCAATATATTTTACTGGGAAGTGCAAATATAGTTACTGGCACTAAATGTGTTTTACTCGCTATTACGTATTCACCTGTGTCGACTCTAACAGGTTATGGGCCCAGCGATGCATCTGGAATATATACATAATATAATAGTGATATAGTATTGGAAAAGTTCCAAGTAGTACACTTGCATGAAGTGCGAGCTATCCTTATAAGATGGACGCAACTCTATTGTATTATTCTTTGATATTATTATTCTCATCAAGAAAGATAAAAGTTACTGTTAAAATGAGCGTGGCACAAATTTCGCAACGTGGAAATTTGCAGTAGAAGCGTATTTACGTTTAGTTGATCTATGGGATGTGGTGAATGGGACAATGAAATCTACAGATCAGAATTATTCAAGTAAGGATAGGAAAGTAAAATCGAAGTTGATATTACTAGTTGAACCAGTGAATTATGTTCGCGTTGAAAAAGCTGCAATGACGAAGGAAGTCTGGGACAAATTACAAAGTGCATTTGAGGATGGAGGTCTTACAAGGAAAATAGGATTATTACGTGATTTATTTACCACTCAGCTGGACAAATGCAAGAGTGTAGACGAATATGTCAATAAAATAGTAGCCACATCGAACTGACTGAGAAACATTGGGTTTGAGATCGCTGACAAATGGATAGGGCACTTCTGTTGGCAGGACTGCCCAGAAGGTATGCGCCTCTGATTATGGGGCTGGAAAGCTCAGGTATACCCTTCACGGGTGGCAGTGTTAAAGTGAAAATCCTACAGGATGTAAAGGCTACTTCAAGCTGTCATGTATTGGAGAAAGAATCTGCATCTGCTATTCTATATGGAAGATGGACAACTTATTAGGAAACAGGCATTCAAATACTGGCAGGAAACATGGACGCAAAGCTCACTACACAAATGAGGTGACTATGAACAAATAGAAATAGTACATTAAAGCCAGTTTCATGAAACTTTTTTAGTAGACTTTCTCGGGATAGTATCTTAAAGTATCTTCAGTATCTCTGTGGCACTCACATGGATAAAACAGCCCTGTGACCATTCATACCCTTCTTCTCTGTATACATTCAACATCCCCTGTTAGCCCTGTTCAGTACACATCCCAGGCACTTGAGTGATAGTCTAGAACTGGTCACAAGAGTGATTTGTAAGTATTCTCCTTTGTACACTGATTGCACTTACCCAGTATTCTACCAACAAACCGAAGTCTAGAACTTGCTTTACCGATGACTGAGCCCGTGTAATTACTCAATTTCGTATTCCTACAATGAGTGACACCCAGGTATCTGTGTGAGTTGGCCGACACAATCAGAGACTCATTGATATTATAGTCACAGGATACTGAGTTTTTTAGTTTCTTGAAGTACACAGGATTACATTTCGGAACATTTAAGGTATGTTGCCAATATTTACCCCACTTTGAAATCTAATGCAGCTTCTTTCAGATGGTGCTTCATTAGATAGTTGCATCGGCTGAAAATATCTGAGGTTCCTAATCATATTAATATGATGACTGTAATGACACTACTCAGGGAGATATGAACCATATGTTATGTCAATGCAGAAAATATACTGAGGTGAGGAACAAGTTTCTAGCATTTCATATCAAGAGTCAAATCCTGCAACCAATGTCAGTCAAGTCTTTGCTCAGCAGTAAAGCCTGAAAGAAGATAATTGTGTTTACATGTAATGGACAGATAAAGATATAAAGTTTAATTGTAAACTATGAAGGATAGGAAAAGCCAACCTACACGAAAGAAAGTGATATTTCGAAAAATGATTGCATATCGAAGTCGATGGGTCAAAACGATACATATCGAAAGTGCCATCGTAGATCGATCATGCACTCCAGTGGCGGGCGTTGTGATCATGTATTTGTGATTGCCATTTTTATCTGTTTTCCCGTTGTTCCCATAGTTTCTCTAAATTACATACCTCTGTGAAGTATTTGTGAGTTGCTAGGGAAACCTGGGCGATTCATGTCTTTAGTGAGTGGGTTGTCTGGTGTTGCTGTCTTTCTTCAGCGCATTCTCTCACAATCTAATTCCATGTTTATCCAGCATAGAAAATTGTTTGAATTTGTGTCGTAAATATGGAGTGCTACCAGATAAGCAAAGAAGAGACTGTGTAGACTGTG
This sequence comes from Schistocerca gregaria, assembly GCF_023897955.1. Classification (NCBI taxonomy): domain Eukaryota; kingdom Metazoa; phylum Arthropoda; class Insecta; order Orthoptera; family Acrididae; genus Schistocerca; species Schistocerca gregaria. The sequence continues at coordinate 224,430,789 of NC_064929.1, forward strand.
GTGGCTTCGAAGTGTGTAAAACTTCGCAAGAACCATGTTTAGATGACTGTTGTCAACACTTTAAAAAAATGTGAACTCGAACCTGATCACACTCAGTACTAGCAAACAATGATTTGTTTAATCTCTTAAGACAAAAAACTATACTGTATTAAAGAACCCACTGAATGAGGGACTGCTAATTTCAGCAACCTCTCTCCCCCTGTAATATTTAAAGCCAGCCAAAACTGAAAACTGTTTGCCATCCCACACTATTCACTAGACAAGATGTTTCAGCTTTGGAAAGGCTTAAGAAAATTTTATATAGGCTTCATAGATGTTTGTAAGTATTATTTAATTGTATCACATACCAGTCGTTTAGTTGCCTTCATGTCTAAAATAAATAACCCAGAACTTAATGTAATACCTAAGCTGAAACATATTCCCTTCAAATCAAGGCTCTGAAATAGGCACTTTACTTTGCAAATTTTTCACATCACAGTAGTTCTAAAATGTACTTACGTGAAAAAGATTCTGAAGGACCCCTCAGCCTCCACCTAATTTTGACCTTTTATCTTTTGTATCTTTTGCTGCAACCCATAGATAACTTATTATATCGACGAACACCTCGACTCATTACTCTTAATATCCTAAACATTGGAACTTCTTCCACTAAATCGCCACTACTAGTAGTTTCGGTTCCACAGGCCTGTCCATTGTTCAGCTGTGAATTTAATGACTCAGGAATCACACTACTATCTGCACTACTATCTTGTAACCAATTAGCCTCACGACTACATGGAGTTGAAGTTACATCTACCTGCTGAATACAGCCTGGCTCACACATGGATCGCTTCACTCTATCATATCACTAACGTCTGACAGAGAAGCCAATATTGACTTTAACTTACTTACTATCCAAGTCCGTGTGATGCTGATTTTGTAATCCGCAGACTTACTTACAAGGGAATGGTCAGACTTGTCATGTCGAAATCTGTGTTGCTTTTTTTACCACTCTGAGTTAACATTGCAAGAAGTCTGTATGCAGAATTTTAGCTGCTGACATGACCTGGAAGTCTGTAAACAATTTTATGAAGTAAGACATTATTGTCACATGGTTTCCGCGCTTATAACTGCCTCTTGTACCACCCTGACCTCTCTCGCTACGTTATACCAACGCCATCTAGGGACAAGGTGGCGTTAGCTACGCGCCGCTCTCTTGCCATAGCAGTGAGAGAGCCGATTCCCCCAGTGAAAGCGATCGTATGATAATTAAACAATCGTTGACAAATATGGCTGATATGTTATCTACAACATTCTTTCCAAATAGCTATGAAATAGACACAAATAAATATACGTTTTATAACACATCCAAATTTTATTTCTTGTAATTACAGCAAAAATGCTAAATAATGATACAATGTTCAAAACATAGGTTTTTTGTGCACCAAGAACATAAAAGAAAAGACGACATATGACTGCCCTACGAATCACAGACGTTGTTAGATGTCCGTAGACAAAACTGGGCTGGTGTTACGAATGAATCAGTCCTAGTATTAGTGTATTTCGAGGAGTGCCACGCATATTTAGTCAAATTCTGTATCCGTGGGGAGGAAAATTGATAATGTGCTACTGATTGCAGCTTGAGAATATTTTCACGTTGATAGACAGGAAATTACAGTGATTATGCACATAATAATTTTCTCTGTTAGTTTTCTGTAAAATGCCTTCCATTGACAGAAAAATTCTCTGACTAAAAGTTGAATTACGTTCGTCGTGCCAGGTGGAATCTGAAGTATCTCTACTTATTTGTCAGTGTGGGCTCGAAATACAGCTTTTAATGAATCAGACCTTTTATGACCTGACCACGAATCTAGAAGGAGATTTGTTTCCACAGAACGGAAGAAAGGCATGACGCATTAAAAGTGTAACGTTTTCATTTCCCATTTTTCCAGACTTCGATGCGTCTACCACAAGATTGTTTGCGTAGAACATTGTTATTTTGACATGTGGTCCAAATGTCCAGGTGGTTCTTGAAGACACACATATAGTTTAGGCAGCAATGAACCATCCAGACTAATTATGGGCACTATAGTGTATGAATGGATGAGTGCACTCATTTCGATTTGTGTCACTTTATTTTCCGACCTGTTTGTCGATACAAATTTTGTTATTTTTCATGCCACAATTTTACGTGATCTTCTGGAGCGACTAATCCAACTTTGAGAAGCTGTAAATTCTTTAGCGCCTATCGCAATGGCAATCTTTATCGCCCAATCACGCAAAGTTGTATCGCTGACACTAAATGACTGTTGTCTGGCATCGGTAAATTGCTCAAAAAGTCGCGCATTTATCTCCTTCGCAATTTCCAGTCGACTTCCTTTTTCCATCTATACAATTCACGTTCAGTACGCACAATGCGATACTTATTTTGAACAGTACTGACACGTAGGCGTTTCTTACCACTTTCGTTCAACGAATACGTCGCCGCTTTTTCTTTGTCTGATAAGGTAATTGCAGTTGCTGGTGTTACTTTCAGAAATAATTCATGATGGTACGTGGCTCTATCACTCGAAGAGTCTTCATGAGAGCAACTTTCGTCGGTGTCTTCGCCATCTGTAGATTCACAGTCTGCAATATCGAGTGTTTCAGTTGTTTCTAGCCACATGTCTGCGCCATTTACATGCTCGTCTAGAAGTTTAACAACCATGTCGCACAACACATAGTCTTCACGCGTGTTTTCTGTTGATTGCTTCATTTGGTGTCTGTGGTATATCTGCATGGCAAGCAGCAAAACATTTACAGGGTTCGCCATCACCTGTGAGGGGAGCTCGAATGTTCACCGTAAAGTGGCTTGCGGAGTATAGATGAACATGTACAGAACATCTCTCACATCTCTAACCAGTTTCGAACTACGCACCAGAAACTAAAAGGACGTGCATGCCACAGAAACGAATATTCGTTTCCCCTTTCCACCAAAACCGTGCAGCGATATTCCTCTTTAGTGAACGCCGCTATAAGAACCATGTGCACAACGCTCGCGACTCGCCATTTCCAGGGGTGGCCAGCCGTCACTGAAAGCGCCAAGCAGGAAACAGTCATTTTAGTGATTTTTTTTTAGATGACTTCCAGTTCATGTCAGCAGCTACAATTTTGCATATGGACCTTTTGCACAGTTAAATAACAGTGCTAAAATAAGCAATACATGTTTTGGCATGACAAGTCTGACCATTCCCTTGTTAGACTGTCAAGGTCCTTACTCAAACCATTAATATCCAATCCTACTGACATTTGCTGAGTCTCTTTCAACTCTTCCATTTCCTCAGGAAGTGCTGACATTTCTTAATCCTTTTTGCATCAAATGTAATACCTCATTCCTTACTTCTTCGCGCCACTCATTAACATCCCTTATCAAATCGACTAAACTCTTATTTGTACTTTTCGTATTTTCCTTAAGTTCTTTCATTTCTTCTCCAAACTTCCTCTGTCCAGCTAGAAGTTGCTCCGAAAAGTCTTATAATTTTCCATCCATTTTTGTATACTTAAATAACCAAACTATGTCAACAGTTATCCTTCCAAGATCTTCAACACTCTCTACACCACAGTTCCTGTGTATATAACAACATGTCCTAAAAGTCTTATAGTTCCTCCGAAAACGCAACACTGATCACTACCACCAAAGAAAAAAAAACTTAATAAAAGAAAAAGTACTCCAATTTTAGGCTTTACTGCCTCCTCCAGCTCGATGTTGTGTCTGTATCTACATCTCGGCTGAAGCAAGGTCTGGTCTGCGGTGTCGGCTCAGCTGTACCGACTATACCGCTACTGCAGTGCCTCAGCTGAAGCGGTGTCTCGCTGAAGAGATGTCTGCACTGCAGCGTTGCTTCAGCAGCAGCGAAGTCTGGATTAGGTTTCCGCTCGGCTCGGCTGAATCTGATTAGCAAAACTGTACACAACTTAATCCGTCTCCTAGCAGCGGAAACCTCCTCAAAATAACCTTTAACAATACAACGACGTGCGACGAACAAACTTCCGTCATCCAGCACCCTCTCTCACTATGTCTTGCTATTCAGGATGGCCTCAGACTAGGCACATCCTGCGCCAAGGTCGCCACAGACTGTAACGCGCCGACTGGCAATACCCAAGATCGAACTTACAACGACAATGGATCGTACTGCACCAACGTTGCTATGCCGTTAATGCATGGCTTCCTGCCACGCAAAATACTTGGGCGAATCAATCGACCACTACAGCTTTAATTAGGTACAGTTTTTAATTTCACAGTCGATGTTATGACAGCGGATCGCTATCTTATTTTAGAAGATTCCAGTCGTAGTGGAGCGCCTGGTGACTACTCAAAGTCTAGCTCATACCATAATCGCACTCTTAAGGAACAAATTGAAGACAGATGAACCTTAGTATAATTGCTACTGCGGCAACCTCAACCACTGACTATGCAACCGGCTCGAATATCGAATAATGAAAGACAGCACCCTTACTTTACACAACGTCGTGATCGAACAATGACACGATTCCACTACGAATAGACCATCCAAACATTCTAATGACAATGATCACGAATATCAAGCAGTAATTGCGAGATAGGCCGATTTAGATAAGAAGTCTAGTTATCTAAACTACTGGTCAAATCAAAGCAACAAATTTCTTTAAATATAGTACCTATTTATATCATGTCGACATAAATGTCATATTTAGTTTGCAGTTGTTCTCCCACACAACGAAATTCTCACAACGCAGTACATTATCTCTGGAAAAGACTGGTAACTTTTTAATTACTTACAAAATTACTATTCCATATATCGTTGTGTTATGACCAGTTTGTACTGAGACGTTTTTACCGATATGTATATGGATTAAAATAGTTTATGCTACCACTAAATCTCTTTCCGCCCAGCGTTGCAATGTAAATAACACGATTTCACGTACTCCACCGATTTACCAATCTTTGTTTTAGGTATAATCGATGACTGTTCCGTATTGAATTACAACTTCAATTTTACTTGCATTAACTGAGGACACTCTTTCCATATATGAAATCATTTTAACTGTTTAGAATATGTACCTTCTATATATTTATCGTGGATCCACTCAATCAATGAACTTTTGATGAGGTAACCTTACAAATACCAGCTTATACTTGTGTCCTGCAAAGCAGTATTAAGATCTCTGAATTTCACCTTTTGCTTTTCTCATAAAATATACATACCCACACCAGATACTAATTGAGTACACATAATGTTTTTTTAACCCAAGAAAACTTGAGTTTATTGTCTCTAGGTATTTCAATACACTTTTATTCATGTAAGTGTGCTAGGGCCATCAAAACACGGAAATTCAGCTATAAACAAAATTCAACAAACACCCTAAGAGCCACCGCCATTTTAAAACTAACCTGAAGTAACAATTTAAAACAATTCTGAACCTCTTCAGGCGTTGACAATACGCGACCCGTAAGTTCCCTACTTGAATTCGGCCACTCGGCACTTTGGCTAATCAAGTTTTTGTTTAGCTGCGTGCTGCTTGTAAAATGGTTCCTTTATATTCTCGTCGCTTATCCGCTCAACTGCTGGTGCACTCTATCACAATATTGTGAAACAGTTCGTATTTATTCGAGATAATTCTCGATCCACTGTAAGATAGGGGTATTTAAACAACAACTAGAACATGTGTTTGAGGCTTTCCCTTATCGATACACACATCAACCACTACCAAAGCACTTCAACAAACCGGCTACCAACCCAGTTACATCTGGGCGCCCCATGACCACTAATCGTACAACACGGACAGGAAATCGGTTTGTGGGTGTTGGAGAAAACAATTCCTTTATTCCCACATATATTTAGCAATAACTTCACACTACACACAAGAATGAATTGTGTAGACATGAACAGCATGGAATAACTAACTAAAGCTAAGACAAAGAATAACTATATCACAACACGTAAATTAACACTTCTCGGAATGTTTATGAAGCACTGTACACATCTAGGGAACGATTGTCAGAAATAGGTCACTACAGGTTCCACTGATTCCAAAAACTGAGCACCTACAAATCCACTTCTCTCCCTAACCAGGCTTAAGCTGAATTTACCACTGCAAACTTTACGACCGGAACTGTCCACAAGACGATAATCAATTGATAGCTCGTGCACCTAAATTCGCCAAAACCAGTGCATCACCAGAGACTATTCAGAAACCCCACAAAATCTCTGTATATTGCGTTGCTCAGCATTGGGAGGAAACAACCGTCACAGCCACGTATATGAGCAGGGGCCTAACAGAATAAATAGCCACACTGCCTCTGCGAACTGTACCCAAATTAAAATACTGTTACTACCAATCAAGTTTCCTTTCCCTCTCCCAAGCCTTAACCGCCAGCTCCGGTTCCTCACTACACCATGCAGTGGGTCGCTCTACTATCAGACCTAGATGCACACCGATATGTCCACTTAGTCGGTGAGAGATCTACATTGGAACTAACTAACTCTTTATGTCATACCATAGGAACCATTTAAAATTAACAAACAGGCAGGGCCAACTTTTGACAATTAATTAATTATTCGTTGCTGCTGTCGGTTCTCTACGACAGCGGCCAGCTGCTGCGCATTGCTCAGGCAGCATCTCTGTACCCGGCGATGGCGAGTTGTTGCATCGCTGAAGTCGCGAGCGCTCACCACCTGTTTTTTTCGTCGACGCTCTCGTATCATCTACAACACATTTTTTTCTTAATACATCATACTTGTTTATTTACAGAAACCACCATGTGTTATTATTAAGTTATCAGGTAGGATGCTCAGCACTAGTAAGGGCGAGCGTAACTCGTGTGTTTTGACACAACACAGGCCGTCCGTCTCACCCTCTCTGTATGCAGACGACTTCTGCATTTCGTTCTGCTCCACCAGCGCTAGTGTTGCTGAGCGGCTCCTACAGGGAGCCATTCACAAGGCAGAGTCATGGTCTCTGGCCTATGGCTTCCAGTTTTTGGCTGCTAAGTCGTGTGTTATGCACTTCTGTTGGCATCGTGCCGTTCATCAGGAACCAGAACTTTACCTTCATGACGATCCACTCTCTGTAGTGGAGACACATCGATTCTTAGAACTGATTTTCGACTCCTGATTGACTTGGCTACCCCACCTTCGTCAGCTTAAGCGGAAGCGCCGGCAGAACCTCAATGCCCTCCGCTGCCTGAGCAACATCAACTGGGGTACAAATTGTTCTACTCTGCTGCAGCTCTACAAAGCCCTTGTTCAATCCCGCCTTGACTATGGGAGTCTGATTTATGGTACAGCAGCGCCCTCAGCATTGCATGTGCTCGACCAAGTGTACCCCTGTGGCATATGTCTAGCGACGGGAGCTTTTAGAACCAGTCTGGTGACCATTTTCCTGGTGGAGGTTGGAGACCTTCCATTGCAGATCCAACGTGCACAACTGCTCGCCGTTTACGTTGCACACATTCGTAATCCTCCTTAGTATGTGAATTACCATCTCCTTTTTCCACCCATGACAGTTCCTCTCCTGCATCGGTGGCCCAGGACAGGGCTAGCAATTGTGGTTCATGTGTGATCCCTTCTGTCTGAACTGGAGTCCTTCCCTTTACCACCTCCCATCCAGGTCTGTCCGCATACACCTCAATGGTGTACCCCTAGGCCATAGTTTCGTCTGGACCTTTCGCATGACCCTAAGGACTCAGTTACTCCTGCCGCTCTCTGCTGTCACTTCCGCACGATTCTTGACATGTTCCGGGACTCTGAAGTGGTTTACACCGACGGCTCGATAGCTGATGGTCATGTTGGGTTCACCTACGTCCACAGAGGCCATTTTGAACAACATGCCTTGCCCAATGACTGCAGTGTCTTCACTGCAGAGCTGGTGGCCAACTCTTGCGCACTTCAGTTTATCCGTTCATGCCCCGGGGAATCGTTTCTCTGTGTACTAACACCTAGATCAGCCCACAAGCTATCGACCAGTGCTACCCTCACCATCCTTTGGTAGCGTCCATCCATTAGTCCATCTATGCCCTGGGCTCGTCGCATTGTTCAGTGGTATTTGTGTGGACCCCAGGACACGTCGGCATCCCAGGTAACGTACTTGCTGATAGGCTGGCCAAACAGGGTACGCAGAATCTGCTTCTGGAGAAGGGGATCTCTGAACCTGACCTGCATTATGACTTATGCCACAGGGTTTTTCAGCTTTGGGAGACGCAATGACCTAACAGTACACACAACAAACTGTGTGTCATTAAGGAGACTACGAATGTGTGGAGGTCTTCCACCTGGGCCTCTCGCAGGGAATTAGTTGTCCTCTGCTGGCTCTGCATTGGCCACTCTTGGGCTACCCACAGTACCTCCTGTGCCGCGAAGACCCATCTGAGTGACGGTGCCCTGCCCGGTTGACAGTGTCCCATATTCTGGTGCATTGTCCCACTTTGGCTGCCCAGTGACGAAATGTTGGGTTACCAGACTCGTTGCTGCTAATTTTATCTGACAACACCTCATCGGCTAATATAGTTTTACGTTTTATTCGTGAGGGTGGGTTTTATCATTTGATCTAAGTTTTAACACGTGTCCTTTGTCCCTGTATGTCCTCCAACCTAGTGCTTCTAGGGTATAAGTTTTAATGTGTTGGTAATCTGCTTTGTTGTTTTAATCTCATCATGCCGTATCTTGCCTTTCTATGGTTTTCATTGGGAGAAGATGTGGAGGTGTGGAGTTGGGGGGATGTGGCGATAGAGGCACAGCAGAGTAGCACAGTCAGTTAATGGGGGGAGAGAATGCTAGGGGGTGGGCAGTGTCAAGTTTATGGTGTGGGGGTCTTCAAGATGAAGGAGTAGTCTAGGGAATTTTTAAATTGGCAGAGGATGCAGGGGGCGGAAGAGGGGGGGGGGGGGGGGGTGAGGGTAAGTGGAGCCCAAACACTAGGTGGGGCACATGGCGATCGAAAATCTGCGGGGCATGATAAAAGTAAAAAGTGAGAGGAGTGGGAGTCCATGCCAGATTTGCATAACAGCACAGCGAGTAGTGTTACATGCCTTTTTATACACACGAGGGGTAATGTAGCTGCGCTCCTTTCAAAAATTGTCTTGGCTTTCTGAAAGGCATCGATAAATGTATCAGCTATCAAGTTACAATCGTGATTATGGCAGGTATTCTAACAGACGAATTAAAGCAGAAGCTCTTTACATGTTCATCTGGTTTATTCATTGCAAACTTGGAAACTGTAGTTGCCTTTTCTTTTTTGAAAATGAGAACCCATTACTGGTATGTAGTACGAAAAGTACTTAAGAAGCTCCCCCAATGCTAAATAAATGTGCTGGTTGCACCAAGTACGTTATAATTTGTGCGAAAAATTACAGTTCACTGCTAGAAAAATAAATTCTACCTTCGCTCTTGAAAGTAACTGAAACAGCGAGAAAAAAAGACCGGCATGGATATGCCTGTACCAGTACTATAATGAATTTCGTCGGCATATATGCTTTCTTTGAAGACGTTCTTGTTTGGAAAAGTTGTCGCTTAAAATTACTAGCTTGTAAATTTTCTTTTAGACCCTATAGCCGACTGACAGTGAGACTAAGTCATCTGTTAATTCTTTCTCTTATGGGTCAATCTTGTTTCTTGTTTTTTTTTCTAACAGTGAGTGGGAATTTGTTTTTGCCATATAAATCATTCGCATTTTCCGTGTTTCATGGTAAATTAGTAAATTATTGACAATGATAAGACGCAGAAGATATCTGAAACGTGAAGCTAAAAAATAACATTTTTATTCATGACTGGTTGAGAAACAGCATTGTCGTATTTGCAAATTAATCTCCTTACCCACAGCTGAGGACGTTCCTCACTACAAAGTGACAACGGACAGTCAATATTCGTGTACTGTGTCATATGTTTCCTGATACATTTAACCGCCGATTACCCATTATCGGTATCTGAACTTTTGTTGGACGCTTGTCACGACAGCACTGCGCAAGACGTGATTTGTTGGGCGAAATGGTGTGGACGATCGGCCCTTCAAGAGCAGTAATAGTAGTAGTAGTTTTATTCATCCGTAGATCTCTTTTTACAAGGATATAGGACATGTCAAAGTATTTACAAGCTTAGATCAATTTACAATAAGCTAATTCGTATACACATATATTTACAGACTTCTAGTTAGAGACAATCATTAGATTTTACTCCTGGTATACAATAATTTATTTACAAATAACTCATTAAATAATGTAATGCCACACTATTCACTCATATTTCACTATCAGTCACTGCACACACTATACACACATTGTTTCATAACACTTCACTCACTACACACACACACACACACACACACACACACACACACACACACACAGGTGATCCTTGGGCCATTTTATGTACTGCAAGTTCCCATTTGCTATCCTGAAAAACTGAGTCAGCATCCCTTCATAATGAGTGAGATGTTGAGCTCAGAAAGAGGAAGAGGTGTTAGTATTGTGCTATGCATAGCTTGAGGGGAGAGTGTCTCTAGAAAGGAAAAAAGAAGAAAAATAATAAAGTGAAGGTGTTATGTGGAATATTGGATGTTTTATAATCATCATTATTATTATTATTTGTTTGTATAACATTTTTTTATCAAACCCCTACTCTGCTTTATCTAAGTAATTCTTCAATGTATAAAATGTATTGCATAACAGGTACGTTTTAGCTGCCTTCTTAAATAAGTGTATTTTTGAAATTTCTTTAATCTCTTTTGGTAATTTATTGTACAGTTTTATTCCTTGGTAGAAAATGCTGTTTTGAGTTTTATGTTTATTTTTTCTTGGTAAATGTAAGTTGAGTCTATCTCTTGTTGCATGGTCATGGACAGAGCTGTTTGTGCAGTAATTGCCAATGTTACTTTTGATGTGTACAACTGACTGGTAAATGTGTTCACATGGAGCAGTTAAAATTCCCAGTGTTTTGAACAGATCTTTACAATGAGCTCGACTACTATTTCTGGTTATTATTCTTATGGCTCTTTTCTAGAGTTTGAAAATTGTGTTCATATTTTGTGGATTTGTTCCCCAAAAAAGAATGCCATAGCTAAGAATTGAGTGTACATATGAATAATATGTAACTAAAAGACACTGCATGTTACACACAGATGATAGAATTCTAAGGGCATAACATGCTGATGACATTCTGTTTGCAAGTACCTTTGTGTGTTCGCACCACTTCAGCTGAGAGTCAATATTCATTCCTAGAAATTTTGCATTTGTTACACAGTCTATAGAGGTGCCATCTACATTTAATTTAACATTGTCATTTTTCCTCTTCAAACTGAAGTTCATGGCATTAGTTTTCTTTATGTTTAATGTCAATTTGTTGCTTATTGACCAATCGTAAACTTCCTTGAGAGTTTCATTTGCTTTCTCGGTAAGGAGTTCTCTTGTTCTCTCAGTGACTATAATATTGCTGTCATCAGCGAAGAGAATTTTCTCACCATGAGTAACACTACTGGGAAAGTCATTGATGTATATCAGGAATAGTATTGGTCCTAATATGCTACCTTGTGGAACCCCTATATTAATATGTTTTGGTTCTGATAAGTATTTTACTAAATGTTTAGATCTATTTGAAGTATGTGTTATCTCTACTCTTTGTACCCTATCTGTTAGGTATGATCGAAACCAGTCATTAGCTACCCCTCTTATTCCTAATGCTTCTAATTTATTTAATAGAATCTTGTGGTCGACTGTATCAAAAGCCTTAGAAAGATCCAAAAATATGCCTGTGACACACTCATCTTTATCAAGAGCATTAAGTACAACTTTTGTGAATTCTACTATGGCTGACTCCGTATTTTTGCCACTTCGAAAACCAAACTGTGATTTGCTTAAAAGATTGTATTTATTCAGATAATTCATTAATCTGTCTTTCATAATTGCTTCTATTATTTTTGAGAATGCTGAGAGCAGGGAAATGGGCCGGTAATTTTCTATGTCTTCTGCATTACCTTTCTTAAGCAAAGGTACAACTCTTGCCTGTTTTAGCTGCTCTGGAAATGTCCCTGATGTGAAGGATTCATTTATTATATTTGTTAATGGGCCTTGTATAATCCCTATGCATTGTTTCAGTACACACATTGGTACATCATCTAAGCCTTCTGACTTTTTATTTTTTAGCTTTTGAACAGTTTTATTGACTTCATTCTCTGTGGTTGGAAGTAACATCATTGTATCTAGTGCAACAATTTTTGCAGGTGTTATATTTGTTTTGGGGAATGTTTGCTGTAACTTCTCTGCAATACTTGAAAAATGCTCGTTTACATAGTTTGCTAAGTGTTGTGGATCATTTATTACCTTATCCCCCTCCCTTAGCAGTATGTTATTCTGCGTTTGTTTGCCTCTCCCCGTTTCCTTTTTTATAACATCCCAGACTGCTTTGCTTTTATTCTCTGCATTATATATTATTTTGTCATTAAATGACTTTTTTGCAGCAATCAGCACCTTCCTATAAATCTTTTTGTATCTATGATAGAAATTTAAGAATTCTGTATCATTGTGAATTTTTTTCATGGAACTGAGGTGTTTAGGTGTTTGGGAGGACTTCTTAATACCTGCTGTTATCCATCTGTTTTTGTGAGATGTTGATACAGTCATGCATACTTTTGGAAATGCTGTTTCAAAGTTCAATTTAAACAATGTGGAGAATTTGGAGAATTTCATATTCACATTGGTTTCCTTATACACTTCATCCCAGCTTTGTTTTTCTAGTTCTTTTGAAAAATCTTTTATTTTGATTTCTGATAGATGTCGTTTATAGGCTTGTAGTTTAGGGAATGATTCGATGCCTGATTTTACTGTTGTTATTTGACAGAGATGGTCTGATAGTCCGAGATCTTTTACAGCTACATCACATTTTTCCCTGTCTATATTTGTGGCCACATGGTCAATTACTGATGCAGTCATTGTAGTAACCCTTGTTGCACTATTGACCAATAGGGACATGCCAAAACTTTGAAGGATATTTATGAAGGTGCTGCTGGATTCATTTATGATATTAGTGTTGATGTTTATGTCCCCACACAGAATTATGTTGACCTTTGTACTTGAGACTTTATCTAGAACTTCTGTTAATTTATTGAAAATAGTGTCCACACTACCACTGGGAGATCTATACACACACAAAATGATTAATTTCTTGGTGATATCGAGCCCTGATAATTCAATAGCTGATATTTCAATGTGTTTGTCTTCACTTACTGTACTGAGGTCATGTCTAGATTTGAACTGTGTTCCTTTTCTGATATAAATGCATGATCCTCCACCCCTTGAAGTAGTTCTGCAGTAAGAGTTTGCCCTTTCATACAATGATAATACTACATGTTGGATTTCTGTGTCTCTACACCAGTGCTCAGTAATACAAACTACTGTGCAGTTCAAAGATTGGAGCTCAACTTCTAATGCTTGTATTTTATTTTTTATTGATTGCATGTTTTGATGGAGGATTGTTAAGTCTGTGAAATGCCCCATGTTACTCTTTCCGATGGTTTGTTTTTCTTTGTGACATCTGGTATGTGTGATTTTTGAAGTGTTATAATCTGTATTGTGAGTGATTGTTTCAGTATTTTTTGAACTGCTAGAGATACTCTTTAGGCAGGGGAACCTGTTGTCTGGATTTATCCTAAAAAAGACCTACTTTTCCTACCTATGACAACAGGTATTTGACCATGTGTGGCCTGAGATCCACCCCCTATACTTTCATAAATCAGCTGTACCAATCTTCCCTTCCCAGTCCTGTTTAGGTGTAGGCCATGCCTAGTGAAACCCCATCTGTTGATAGTCCCGACGGGCACCAGAGAAACATGAGCAAAGTTGGCCGTCCTCAGAGCCATCCCCAGCCCCACATTGATTCGCCTCACAGCTCCATCAAGGCGTGGCTGATCACGACGCCGGAACAGCTCAACAAAGTGTACATTGGTGCCATGAGTCAGGGAAGCTATCTTGTCCAGGTCACCACCTATTTCATATGCCCCATACCTGTCCAAATTGTTTCCCGCCCCACCCACTATCACTACATGGTCCTCTTTTGTAAAATCCTTACATAAAGACCCTAGGTCCTCTATCACATGACTTAGCCCTGCATTTGGTTTGAAGATACTGGTGGCCTGGTACGCTGCCCCTAAACTTTCCTGTAACTGAGGGCCTACACCTCGCCCATGGCTACTACCTAGCAGCAGCACTTTCTTCTTCCTAACACTTTGTACATTCCTAGGCTTCTTGGCCTCGGTTGAAGTGTGCTGCACATTTCCTGCTCCTCGTTCTACCTTAGGCTGTTCTCCACTTAACTCTGGCAGTGGCAAATACCTATTTTTGGTGTTGATGATAAAACTATCAGATCGCGTTCTCTTTCTTCCTATCCTCCTACCAGCTGCCAGTTCCCAACCACCCTCCTCCCCCCTATTTCCCTTGATCCTTATCAGTTCCTTCCTTGCTTCCTCCAACTGTGCCTGAAGGGCACAGATTTTCCTTTCCTGCTCCCCAATCAAAATGTTCCTACTGCATACTCTGCAGTTCCAGGAGAGAGCCTCTTCTGTTCTCCCAACATTCTCCCCACTGCATCCCCCCCCAGTGAAAATATTTCCTACAAGATTGGCAACAAATCCCTCTACTTACCGAGAAAGCAAATCATACTCTCAAGGAAGTTTACGATTGGTCAATAAGCAACAAATTGACATTAAACATAAAGAAAACTAATGCCATGAACTTCAGTTTGAAGAGGAAAAATGACAATGTTAAATTAAATGTAGATGGCACCTCTATAGACTGTGTAACAAATGCAAAATTTCTAGGAATGAATATTGACTCTCAGCTGAAGTGGTGCGAACACACAAAGGTACTTGCAAACAGAATGTCATCAGCATGTTATGCCCTTAGAATTCTATAATCTGTGTGTAACATGCAGTGTCTTTTAGTTACATATTATTCATATGTACACTCAATTCTTAGCTATGGCATTCTTTTTTGGGGAACAAATCCACAAAATATGAACACAATTTTCAAACTCCAGAAAAGAGCCATAAGAATAATAACCAGAAATAGTAGTCGAGCTCATTTTAAAGATCTGTTCAAAACACTGGGAATTTTAACTGCTCCATGTGAACACATTTACCAGTCAGTTGTACACATCAAAAGTAACATTGGCAATTACTGCACAAACAGCTCTGTCCATGACCATGCAACAAGAGATAGACTCAACTTACATTTACCAAGAAAAAATAAACATAAAACTCAAAACAGCATTTTCTACCAAGGAATAAAACTGTACAATAAATTACCAAAAGAGATTAAGGAAATTTCAAAAATACACTTATTTAAGAAGGCAACTAAAAAGTACCTGTTATGCAATACATTTTATACATTGAAGGATTACTTAGATAAAGCAGAGTAGGGGTTTGATAAAAAAATGTTATACAAACAAATAATAATAATAATGATGATTATAAAACATCCAATATTCCACATAACACCTTCACTTTATTATTTTTCTTCTTTTTTCCTTTCTAGAGACACTCTCCCCTCAAGCTATGCATAGCACAATACTAACACCTCTTCCTCTTTCTGAGCTCAACATCTCACTCATTATGAAGGGATGCTGACTCAGTTTTTCAGGATAGCAAATGGGAACTTGCAGTACATAAAATGGCCCAAGGATCACCTGTGTGTGTGTGTGTGTGTGTGTGTGTGTGTGTGTGTGTGTGTGTGTGTGTGTATGTAGTGAGTGAAGTGTTATGAAACAATGTGTGTATAGTGTGTGCAGTGACTGATAGTGAAATATGAGTGAATAGTGTGGCATTACATTATTTAATGAGTTATTTGTAAATAAATTATTGTATACCAGGAGTAAAATCTAATGATTGTCTCTAGAAGTCTGTAAATAAATGTGTATACGAATTAGCTTATTGTAAATTGATCTAAGCTTGTAAATACTTTGACATGTCCTATATCCTTGTAAAAAGAGATCTACGGATGAATAAAACTACTACTACTACTACTACTACTACTACTACTACCCTATAACAGCTCCCACATTTCTCACTCATGGTCAGT
Organism: Schistocerca gregaria; assembly: GCF_023897955.1. Classification (NCBI taxonomy): domain Eukaryota; kingdom Metazoa; phylum Arthropoda; class Insecta; order Orthoptera; family Acrididae; genus Schistocerca; species Schistocerca gregaria. Next base: position 224,446,846 of record NC_064929.1, read on the forward strand.
TTCGAAAGAGTAGTTAAGTTTAAAGAATGTTTTAAATTTGTCAAGGTCGCGAGATTGTATGTCTGCAAGCAAAAAAAACGACACAAAGATCTTATGTGCGGTGGTTGTTGTTTTTCTACTGATTTAGAGATGCAAAAACAGAAGAATGAATTTGTAATTACTTTGCTTTTAGAGAATATAAGTTATCAGGCGTGTTTGGTCAGGTTTTTAAACGTTTATAACTCGGAAAATTTAGACCTAGATCGCGTCTATCTAACTAGTAAACAATACGAAATGTGTTAGTTAAATACGATTTAGAAATGTTTAATTACACTTTTATTGCGACAATAGACACTGATGAAACTAGTAGCTGTCTTTTTTAAACGATTTTTGCACTATCAAGAAAACTTGAATAGAATTTGTTGTGTTTATGTCACGCAAAATTACGGGTTATGTCGCGATTATCGGGACCTCAGCTAAAGAACAAGTTTTTTCAAGAACAAGCTCTGCTTGGACGCTAATATTCAGTTGTGTGACAAGAACGGACACTACAGCAAGTAATAAAAACAAAGAATATTTAAACTTGGCACTATTTCCTCTTAAATAAGAGCAAAACAGATGCTTGGCAGAAATAAAATCTAACATGCCAGTTTTCCAGTTCATATTAGGGTCATAGTCTGTATCAGGGTAGTGTCAAGAACTTCTTTTTTCCAAGCAGAGATGTTGGCAAGTTTCTTGCAGTGGTCGTTTTCGCAGCAGCTGTATCTAAATTGCAGTTGTTTCAAAGAAAATGCCTTTTTTTTGCATGCTGCAATTCGAAATTTTTATTTTTATTTATGCATCCAGATGCGTTTCGCCTTTTTTACAAGGCGTCTTCAGTGGGTGTCCTGAAATATTACATGATTTGTCCATTTTTTACGTCTCGGTGCACGCAAAAAAATGCAATTTCTTTGAAACAACTACAATTTATATATGTTGGCACTGCGTCAGTCCCGTAGGCCAATGAGAAGACTGTTTTCGGCAGCCAATGAGAGACGAGAAACGAGCGAAATGTTCGAAGCGCTGGAATTGAAATTGTTCTATATTTTACGGAGGTTACTCTTCCTTTGAATTTTCAGCACTGCAGATTCGACTTTTTTCTTAATTACTGGTTTTGAATAGAGGTTGCAGCAAAATACAGGTTTGTAATGTAACTCAAGGTTCTAATTACTGAATTGCTTTTCTGGTTAGTCATAATTCTAGTTTAGACGCGGCTATTTCAAGTTTCGTAGTTGCAGCTATTGCAGTACATCAAGTTTATCTGTACTTAGTACAGTAACACTATGTGTTAGGGAGAAAATACGTCGCATGGACGTTGTAAAATGTCAATGATCTTATGTACAACAAGTATTGCCAAACTACCCTCCAATTTGCAGACGATACAAACTTCCTTATTAGTGGCAAAACAGAAGAAAAACTAAAAGACTCCGCTATACAAACAATGAACAGTGTAGAACAGTGGTTCAGCTACAACAAGCTAATTATAAACAAAGAAAAGACAGTAGCACTGAACTTCTATATTGTAAAAGGAAGACACCACCCAAACATAGAAATAGAACTTAGGGACAGAGTTCTTGAAAGTGTTTACAGCACTAAATTTCTGGGACTCTGGCTCCAGAACAACACAAAATGGGAGGTAATATTGAATATTTGCAAAGAAAACTAAGCAAAACCTGTTACATGATACGGATCTTAAAAACTTGTTGCAGCAAAGCCAGCCTGTTAAATGTATACTACTCCTATGCGCATTCTGTAATTAAATATGGCATAATCTTGTGGGGCAATACAACAACAAATATTAAACTTTTCAGTATGCAAAAGAGAATACTAAGAATTATTGAAGGGGTAAACAATACGAAATCGTGCAGACCCATATTCAAAAAACTGTTAGTTCTTCCTCTTCCTTGCATTTTTATCTACGAAACATCAGTTTTCATCAAACAATGTATTGATAGACACGCAGATATCTTATTAAAAAATGAAGATATACATGCACATAGTACAAGGCAAAAATCTGACCTTCGTGTGAAACAGGTGAGAACATCATTGTGCAAAAAGGCACACTACATAGTGGGATAAAGATTTTCAATAATCTATCTAAACATATTAAATCAATAGGTAAACTCTGTAGTTTTAAGGCTGAAGTAAAGGCATATTTAATTGATCATTGCTTTTACAGTCTGACAGAATATTTAAAAGCCAAACAACAAAAATAAAGATGCATTATTAATATTATACTTTGTATGTTGCCTGTGATGTTTGTTGTATTTAAGAATCTGTGCTAAATTACCTGACTATCTAGTCCTTAGCATTGCAATACAAACTGTATTTTTATCTTGTAAATACCTAACCATGTTCAATATCATTGTATATATTCTATACATATAGGATTTGAAGGACTAAATAAATAAATAAAACAAAGCTGTAGCTAACTTTTAGCATTTAGTTTTAGGAAAATATCAGTAGATTTGTGCAGTTGCCGGTACTATTTATACTATAGTTTAGTATAACGCAAGTATCCACAAAATTACTAGTTGAATACTATTACTTCATTTTATCACGACTGTGTAGTAGCTGTGAACTACCCTAACCTCCGTTTCTGTGACAAGTGAATTTACATCTGTCTTAAAATCTTCACCAATAAATAATATTCATATTCTCTCGTAAATAAATGTCATAGTGATGTGAGGAGTATTTAAACGTAAAAGCTACTCTTAAATTATGTAACTAATTTTCCCCAACATAAATCTAATTCTCAAACAGTTTTGCTCAAATCCCTTGTGCATTATCTTTCTTTAACATAGCGTTCTAACCAATTACCATGAGTGTTATAATAAACAAGTGTACAATTTGTTGCAGAAGGATGGAGGCTCCAATCTTCATGTAGCCATTGTGATTCAGGTTTTCCATGGTTTCTCTAATTTACTTCTGGATTTCAGGTGGCTACTACTGTAAGGCCACAGCCAACTACCTGTTGCATCCTTGCCATACTGTACTGTAAGTTTGCAAATGTCTGTTATGTGTACTATATATTTGCTTTTATTAAATTGTAATACCGTGTTATGCCCAATATCATTGTAAAAATGATCCACAGATTACTACTACTACTACAACAGAATCATCAGAAATGGCAGCATGGGATGTTGTAATGCAATATACATGACAACCATTAATTGTCACTTCTAGAAACACAGTGACTGTCTCTTCTGCAGCAAAGTGTTCGAAAACAAGCAGCTTGTCTTGAAACTAGGTGCCAATTTGATAGTAGTGCAAGAAGAGTTGGCAATTTTGAGAGCTGCAGTCTGCAGTTGTAATATTATGGTTAGACTAGAACAGTGGATCACCGTCAAGCTTTCTAAATCTGTACAAAGATCTAGGTGATGCTCCAAATCTATTTGTTTCATTCTACTTGTCTCTGATAGCTTCATTGCTTTGGAGACTGATTTAGGTACATGTTCCATGGAGCATTTGTATAATTAATCATTATAATGTGTAACAAGTCATTCTACATTCTCATTACAAGTTCACATAAAGTAAAGAATCTTTTTCTGTTTATTTTCAAATGTAACTTTTCTCTCTGTCGGATATTTTACATCATAGGGAAAAAGACCAAAAATTTTGGTGGCACCATTAAGCAAAGTTTTTTGTGCTAAGAACAAGCCTAATGCGGAGTAATGAATAATTTTATGTAATTTTGTCTTCTGATATTGTAGTTATGTGTATCATATTGTAATTATGTATATCATTATGAATATCCAGCTGCAGTGGACTAGTTACAACAAACATCTTGAGGGAATAAATAGACTCTCAGGCAGTAGTCAAAATGCCTAATCCCTTAAACAGATGTCTATAAGTTGATCATGGGTAAACACCACATATTATTCTTGCAGTCACGTTTTTGAGCAATGAACACTTCCTTTCTCAAATATTAGTTAACCCAGAACATTATCCCATATAATCTTACTGAATGAAAATACACAAAATATATCAGTGTGTTGATTTGTCTCTCTCCAAGATTTGCAATGATTTGAAGTGCAAATTCACCTGAACTCAGTTCTTTTAAGAGTTCCAAAATGTGTTTTTTCCAGTTTAAACTGATTATTGATACATGGACCCCTAAAACTCTGAAGTTTCCAGCCTAGCTATTGTTTCCTCCACATGTGAGGACAAAAGCATTCAGAGAACGCAAGAAGTTTCAAGCAGTCTGCGTGGGAAGAAAACTTTTACAAAGACCAAAAAGATCTTATTGCTGGCTAATAGCCACAAAAGAGGCAATATCAGAACTAGCTCAAAACTCTTTGGGAAGTGATTACCAGGTTACAGTAGCATTTTTAAGTAAAATCAAGGCCCAGTGGTGTCATCGGGGGGTGGGGGGTGCTCATTGATTTCTCATATCCACAAAAGACAATTAGAGGATAAATGTAAATCCAGTTCCATTCATTTCTTCATCATGTTTCATAGAGCCAATCAAGAAAGATAGCCTTCAGGGATATGAAACGAGTGAAGATAAAGGTTAATTAAGAAAAGTCAAAGAAATTGTGGAAACCTTATCCGTATACTGCTTTAACTTATCACTACACTGTGTAACACTTTCCATGTTTAACATTTAAATTTAATAACATGTCCTGAATCAGAAGGAAATATGCTTCTCTGAACAAAAGGATGGTGGCATCTCAGTCGTGCCATATTGCTGCTGCTTATTGATATTGGTAGCTTAATATTTACTTTATTATAATGGTATATTTCAAAGGAAATATGTACCTAAAACTTTATTTACTGTGTTTTATTTAGAGTACATAACTGCTTGTTATGCAGTTTTTAGTCATACTTTGATACTTGCTTTATAGACAACAGCTTATCATCTCCTAATGTTAGGGCATTCAGATAATTTGTAGAAAGTTTGGTAACTGGGTATGTTTTTTAATTTTCTTTTGAATTGGTAGATACTCCCAGTTTCTTTCTTTATGTTGTGTGGAAACTTGTTGCATATCTTGCCACCAGAGCAGATGACTCCATTCACAACCCTAAATAACAGGGTGAAGTCTACATGAAATAATTGTTTCTTAATTCTGTTTTAAATATGAAAGTCACACTTCATCTGATGATAATCGTGGTAGTGGTGGTGGTCGTGGTGGTGGTGGTCGTGGTGATCTTTAAAAGCTTCACTCGTAGATGTCTCAGGGTTGAGCCGTAAACTGTCTGGTCCCTGATATGGTAGTGAGCAATCAGTCAAAATACTGTGATCCTGCTGTCAAATGGATGAGGGAGGACATGTAAAAAGAGTTAGAGATAACTAAAGATAAAATATCAGGAAGATCGCAGTAATAATGTATGCTGCAATTCAGATTTACATTTTATGTAATTTATTTAATCAAAACAATATAGCATCCTACTGAATGGTGGTCCTTAATGAAATAAAAATGTGGCTCCATCAAGTAAGGATGTGCTATTTCCAACCTAACTAACTGCACACGAGTGATGGTAATCTCCACTTAATATGCTCAAATTGCTAAGTGCATTTATACATCAGATCTTCTAACCTCACGATCAGAAGCAGACTTCAGCTGAAGGAGCATGTGATTGTATTTCATTATATATGGTTTCTAAAATCCATATATAATGAAATTCAATCACATGCTCCATCAGCTAAAGATACAGTCTTAAGTCTCTGTTCTCAATCTTATCGCTCTCACTCCAGGGGACCACCACAAACAACATTCATTGCCGGCTGGCTGCAGCGTTTTCACTGCTGAGCTGGTCGCCATCTTTTGTGCTCTAGAGTATATCCACTCCTGCTCAGGTGAGTCGTTTGTTATCTGTAGCGACTCCCTGAGCAGTTTACGAGCTATCGACCAATGCTTCCCTCGCTCTCATCTTGTGATGGCTGTCCAGGAGTCCCTCCATACTCTTGCCCATTCGGCCACTCTGTGGTCTTTTTGTAGACCCAAGGCCATGTTGGGATACCCAGCAATGAACATGTTGACCGCCTGGCCAAACAGGCCACCAGTAAACCATCGCTGGACATTGGCCTCCCGGAGACTGATTTGCGAGCGATCTTACGCCGCAAAGTTTTCGAACTTTGGGACACTGAATGGCGCAACCTGACCACACCAAACAAACTGCGTCCTATCAAGGAGGCGATGGATGTGTGGCGGTCATCCATGCGCGCTACTAGTAGGGACTCAGTAGTCCTTTGTCGGCTCTGCATTGGCCACATCCACTTGACACACAGGCATTTACTGCGCCATGAGGACCCGCCTCTGTTGCTGTGGGTCGGCTTTGACAGTGGCCCACATTTTGTTGGCCTGTCCCCTTTTAACTGTGCTCAGGCAGACATTTGCGCTGCCTGATATGCTCCTTGTCCTTTTAAAAGATGACACTGCTATGGCAGGCTTAGTTTTGTGTATTATTCGGGCAGGGGAGCTTCTATCACTTAATCTAAGTGTTTGTCCTTTTTGTATTGATTCTGGCCTCTGGCCTACGATTTAAGTCTGATTTCTTAGTGTGTTTCTCGGTGGTTGGCTTTTCCTTTTTTTGCTCGTATGGTCGGCCAACTACTGTCACATTCTGTGTGATTTTAATTCCTTTTGTCTTGTCTCAGTCTGCGTCTTTCTTGTCCTATGTCATCTGTTGTCATGTCTATTGTTCGTTTTTTATTCTTTGTGGGTGATTGAAGGTTTTGGAACAGGGGACCGATGAATGTAGCAGTCTGGTCCCTTCAATCCCACAAACCAACCAACCTCAATCTTATCACCTGGCTCCATTCCATATCACGAAAAATACAAGTTTATGATGGTTATAATTAAACATTCTCTCTCACATCAGAAAAACCAAACCAGTCCTCTCTATCTGATAGCCGTAAAGTAACCATTCCTTGCATTTTCCAACAGCTCCTAAGAGCAAATCGCCCACCACCGCAGCCACCAAACACCTCATCAGATGAGTTAGTGAAACTGTTAGGTTGGAGGAATCAGATGAAGTGTTGTTGGAGGAAGATGAAAAGGATGAGGTAAATAATTATTTTTTTTGTGTACATGGTAAAGCTATGGAGAGTAATGCAATAGAAGAAAGGATGAGTACATTACATTCTGTCGAGAGGATCAAATCAGGCTTCGAATGACAAAGTCGAATTAGATGGGAGTACAAAAGATCTAGACAATTACACAAAAGAGGAATATTGATTATGTAGTCAAAATGACAGACATCATATAGGTATATGGAATTTTCAAAAGGCCAAGATAGGTAGGGAAACTGACAGAGAACCAGAAGTGAAGGAATTACTTGATGAATTAATGGAACCAGATAACAAGGCTGAAGACTGTTTGACAGACAAGAAGTATGCACTGGAAGTACAGTGACATAGAAAATAATCTATGAAGGAAAAAATGTTTGGAGGAAGAGCATAGGAATCAATAATTGTGATGAGAAAATACATGTACTTATCGGGAGCAAGGTGTCAGCAATTTTAGAAAATTTGTTAAATAGGCAAAAAACCAAGAAAATGGGAATTGTTACTGTCACTGGTGTAAAAATTAGATTTGCAAAAAGTGGGTTGAGGAAGTCGGTAATAGAAGATATATTACAAGGGAACCTCCCCATCACACCCCCTTCAGATTTAGTTATAAGTTGGCACAGTGGATAGGCCTTGAAAAACTGAACACAGATCAATCGAGAAAGCAGGAAGAAGCTGCGTGGAACTCCAAAAAAAATAAGAAAAATATACAAAGTGAGTAGTCCATGAGCAAGATATGCAGCCTCAAGGAAATTACGGTGTCAGGAGGGCCGTGGTCAGCGTGAGCAGCTTCGGAACAAGACGTAGTAGGTTCAAGTCTTCCCTTGAGTGAAAAGTGTAATTTTTTGTTTTCAGACAATTATTATCAGTCCATCTGTCCGTCCGATGCCAGGTAACTGCGCCGTAGTATGGGTTCAGAAAATATTCATTGACCTTGTTATTGAAGTTGCGAGCTATATTTGCTGGATTCATATTGCCCACGGAATACATCTCGCTTATTTAATGCACTCTCGTCCAAAGTGGCGAGCAGTCGACTGCCAGCCAAGGAGCCTCGTTACCAGGAATACTCTCTCTTCCGTGCGCTGTAGTCGACTGACGTCGTGTGTTTCGATGTTTGTTTAGGTTTAACGTCCCCATACTACGACGCAATTACCTCGCATCGGACCGATAATAATTGTCGGAAAATAAAATATTAAACTTTTCACTTGAGGGAAGACTTGATCCAAGGACCTCTCATTCCGCAGCTGCTGACGCTATCCATGGGACTACAGTGCTCCTGAGCTTACACTGTCCTTGATGTTGCATATCTTGCGAATGGACTATTCAGTTTTTTTTTTTTTTCATAGTTCCACACAACTTCTTCCTGTTTTCTCGATTGACCTGTGCTCAGTTTTTTAAGGCCTATCCACTGTGCCAACTTATTACAAAATCTGAGAGGGGTGTGATGGGGAGGTTCCCTTGTTAGTTGAACTGCAAAGTCATTGATTTCAGTTCATAATGAGTTGCTTTATAGTGAAAGAGTTAATAAAAGATGATGTGTTTGGCACTGATGAAGTCTAGGACAGTGCTAAGTTATAAGAAAAAATGGTTAAAATTTGAGAAGAAGCTAGAAAACCAAAAATAAAATTTAACGAAATGCTCAGTGGCGAACAACAAACAATGCATTTGCATGTTACAATTACCCCAGACTCTGTGACAGAGGAACTGTTTTACTCACCATAACTGTACATAATGGATATACAATTATTATTAAAAAATTGTTAAATATTACATGTTTAATTTAAAAATATTCATGGGATATTTGTGTCTTGTATTATGATGATCTTAACAGAGCACAAAGGAATATAAAGAATAATGAGGAACTTACAATTTCGCACCAGGAGGTATAACAAACAGTTGGCATAATTCGAGGTATGTGGAGGTTTGGAAAGGGTAAGAGGTCAATCAGTTCAAGTAGCAATAATGAGAAGCTAATGTAATGAAATTGTTTTTGTATGTGTAACTGTAATTGTCATTTTGTTAGGATTAAAATTTATCAAGGGATATAAATGTTAGCTTAAAATAAATGAACGTCCAGTTCTGTCAAAGCATTAGGCAGTTTGCATTGGCTCCTACAATGTGTGTCAGTTCTGCTGGAAATGGTGTGCACAGCATAAACTTTGGGAATTCATTTGGACTTAGTATTCTGGGAACTGTTTAATGAACCAATTTTGACAGATTATACATCATCTTTGCTGTTGATAACACATGCATGGTTGCAGTACTTAAGTGTTGGGTACCAGTCTCAGCACCATGAGAAGTGCAAATGGAAAGAGTAGGGAGAGCAAGGCCAGGTGCTGTGACCGACTGGCTATTATGGAAATAAAGTGCTATGATGAAACATGTGAATTGGGTTGGTATAAATTATTCGAATAAGTGACGTTTGACAGTCAAGAATAATTCGCACAAATGAACACCACTGCATAAGAAACCTTTCATGATAGTATTTAAAATTGCTACTTCTTTGTGCAAAAGGATGCAAATTCACTTAATTTTAAATCTGTAGAATAGTGTATTTATGAGTACTGCATCATTCTAAGTTAGTAGTACTGCTTATTTCACCACTGACATTACTGGTCAGACACAGATAGAAATTATGCTAACATCAGTGGTATGCTAGGTGGTACTGAATATGTCATTTAATAAATCAAATGTAGCATAGATTGTTTGTATATGGATGTAGCCTGGAAAATGGTAATTGGTTTCCACTGAGCTCTGCATGATTAGCGCCTATGTACAAAGAATTTGCAGGAGTGAGCAGGTAGCCTTGAATGTTAGTCACTTAAATGTAAAAGACAAGAGGACAGCTACATATGCCCAAAGTAATGTTGTTTGGAAATGCCAAAGCCCTGAATAGAACAAACACTCTAGTAACTTAGAATTAGACAAGAAAGATTGATGCAGTAAGCCGAACAGTTATATATCAGTTGAAGGAATGCAATACTATGTACACCAGCACCAACTTCAACTACACGTGTAACTAGACTCTACACTGTAGGCATTTACACATTATAAATAACAAACACAGCAGCATTACAAGGTAGACATAATATCAGACAATGGCATTCCACAATAGTCATCATGAGTGGCAACACAAATTATGTTATTATCATTTAATATGCTATGATAATAAGTGTTTACATTAATTGTCATACCAGAAATTACTCCACACACACATATAAAAGATGTGGTACATGATTAATAGTGTAACAGATTAATTGAAATATTGATTTTGTCAGTGGTATTTGAATGAAAGTGCAATAAACACACATTCTTGTCTAGGAAAAGCTTAGACATGTACTTAAAAGAATAGTAATTAGTATCTGTATACACAGTACCAAGTAAGTTTTAATGTAAAACATTTCCAGGGCATTTTCATTCTATTTCATCCACACACAATCTTTCAAAGGTTGTAAAAGTGTATTATCTGGTAGTGAGCTACTCCATTTATGCTAAAACATTTCTAACTAAACTAGAGTACTCCTTTGGAATTAAAGAGATTCTCCATTTCCATCAAATTAGGATCTGTTCTCCACCCTTGCTCTAGGGTCTGACCCCTGATATTCACATCATAGACATTCCATGGACATCTTTTCAATTTCACAATCTTTTTATAAGAATTGATCATACACTTCTCTTGTCCTAATTTTTCTCTCCTTCTAATAAGCGCTTTCACCACCTTAACCTACTTATTGTTCCACAATTACATTAATAGTGATTTTGAAATTTTCCATCTCTCATCTTAAAACTGTATTCTGCTTCCTCCTTTATGTACTTCTCAGTATTATTTCATGATCTCACACAATAGTTTCCTCATAATTTCTTACTGGTCTGTGGGTCCGACTTAGAACCCCTCATTGACTTTTAACCATCATATAAAACAATTAGCCCACCATCCACTACAGAAATGAATGCCTTGATTCTCTCTTCTGATACATCTTAATCCAGCAGCATTACAATCCTCATCCACTACTGTATTCTCTAAAATCTCCTCCTCACTTTTCTTTGACATTGGATGAATTACATCTGTTGTCGACATAAATTCAACTTTCTCTACATCCATCAATAGTACATGTGAACCTCTATTACTGTCATCTTGAACATTCAAAAGTAGATTCACTGAATTACAACTGACATCACAATGATTACTGCTGCTGCATTTTATATGAATTGAAATAAGATTCCATTCAATCTCCACCAAGGTTGTATCTGCTTCTGGTCATAAAACTGATAGTGATTTTGTCTTACAAAGTCTTTTACCATTAGCCTCTTCCTCCCTTGAATCAAAAAATCTTTTACTCCCATTTGATTGTCATTTGATGTATGTTTCCCATGTATTTTTCTTCCCTTGTTGTTACTCTGCTTCTGATTTTTCCCTACTTTCTTGCTCTCCTTTAACATTTCCAGGATTTCAACCTTGCTTTCTAACTCACTATATATTTTCAGATTCGCTACCCATCTTTCCCTTTTACATTCTGGCTTAGATCTGCATCTCTGGACCTGAGATGCAGAGTAATTTAGTTTTCTGCTCTCCTGTTGTGGTTCTGCTGTCCTTGCATTGTTGGTCATTCAAAACTTAGTTCCTTTTCATGATGTTTAAAACTGTCTTCATCATTATTCCCTCTTTCTTAATTATTTCCATAATTAATGCTGTTCCTGTGAAATACATAGGACTAATTCATTTTGTCCTAATTAAAATTTACATTTTGGTTCCCATTCCCGCACCTGCGGTTGAAACTCTGCAGTTTCCAGTTTCACTATAAATCCAATAATTTGCCTACTGAGTTTTTTTGGGCTGTGTACTAGATCCCATTGCATCTATTCTGGAAATCGTCACTCGGCTATTGTAATTTCAGTTAGAGCACCCAGTGGTCAAGTTTTGTGCATCAGTTTTGTTTCTTCACATTCATGAAACTTTCTCATTATTGTATTGCTGTGTCTGTAAATTGGCTCACCCAAGAACTTGTTAGAAAGTTTTGTCCATTGTGATTCATTCTAGACTTTATTCACAAAACATTTTTCAGGTGCCTCATAACTGATAAATAAGTCATTCATCAATTTTTCCCACTGTTGCACACTTTCTTCTGTCATTCCACTAGTTTTATTTTTCACACATTTGACATTTCTGGTGTGCAACTGTCTTTAAATGCTGCAAGAAAATCGATGGGACTTTCGATTGTTTGGAAAACATATTGAAGATCCTGGTCCACCACATGGTACATTTATTATAATGGGGACCTGATCCGACACTAACACTAACACTAACACCTCATTCAAGCTGATCTCCAAACCTAACTGGATTTTTCCAAAGACCATTTTGCAATTTACAGTTCTCTTAGACATATTATGAAGTACATCTCAAGTTTCCTCCAAAAGTGCATTCTGCTTCAGCAAACAATTACTAGCACCACCCCTAAATTAGTAATGCATCTTTTCCACTTTTAGCCTCATTGACTTTTTAACATCATTTATTTTCTCATGTGGCATGCTGGTTCTGATTTGAGCTAACTTCCTCTCCACTTTAATGAGCTTCATCTGTCTTTGAATGTAGTTGGTTTTTAGAACTGAAATTTCATTAATTACATCAGTCTACATTTTCCCCATGCAAAACTGTAGAGCCTTGTTGTCTCCTACCATTAATTCATGAATTTATTTCTCCACACCTGGTTCTCTTATCAATTTCATTCCTTATCTTAGCCTTTTCAAACTCTGGCATACCCTTCCGATGCCTGTAACTCTGACTACATAAACACCATTCATCTTTAGTATACCTGTCTAGATTTTTTGTACTACAATCTATTTTGACTTCGTCATTCAAAGTCTGATTCAGTGCTCTCGACAGAGTTTAATGTACTCGTCTTTTCTTCCATTGTATTACTCTCAGTTGCTTTACCATCTACACATATAATTTAATTATTTACCTCACCCTTTTCATCCTCCTCCAAAAACAACTCATCTGATTCCTCTGACATAACAGCTCCACTATCTCAGCCGATAAGGAAAACATCACATCACCTTCACCAACATTTTGTGGCCATAAATCCCTGTTAATGTTTAAATATTTGTAGCTCCAAAGAGTACTCCTTTGCAATTAATGGGACCCTCCATTTCTATCAAACTAGGACCTCTTCTCAGTTCTTGTTCTGAGGCTTGACCCTTGATATTCACATCATAGACATTCCACAGACATCTTTTCAATTTCGCAGTCTTTTAAACAGAATCATCATACACTTTTCTTGCACTAACATCTCAATAAAAGATGTTGTGTGGGGCACTGATCTTATGATGAAGTATAGCATGATGTTAAGTTACATGAAAAAATAGTTAAAATTAAAAGAACAACACAGAATAGCAAGAATAAAGTTGAACGGGATGCTTGGTAGTGCACAAAAAATGCTGCATTTGTATGTGAGAATTGCCCCAGACTCCATCACATAAGAGTTGTTTCACTCACCATTACTGTAAATAACAGATATAAAATTACGCATAAAATTATTAAGTAATACATGTTTAATGTAAAAATATTCATTGGATATTTATGTCTTGTGTTATGGTGATCTTAATAGTGCTCAAAGGAATTGAAAGAATAAGGAGGAACTTAAAATTTCACGACAGGAGGTATTACAAATAGTTGGCATCATTCGAGGCATGTGGAGGTTGGGAAAGGGCAATCAATCAGTTCAAGTTGGGGTGATGAGGAGCTAATGTAATTAAAATGTTTTTGTATGTGTATAACTGTAATTGTCATCAAGTAAGGTTTAAAATATATGAAGGGATATAAATGTTTAGTTAAAATAAATGTACATCTAGTTCTGTCAAAGCATTAAGCTGGTTTGCATTGGCTCTAACAAGCATGTCAATTCCACTGGGAACGATGTACAGTGCGCAGACTTCGGGGATTCATTCAAACATAGAATTGTAGAGGCTGCTTTGAGATCCAATTTTGACAGATCCTACATCATTTTGGCTGATGTTGGGTGCAGAGTGACACAGGCATTGTTGCAGTACATACTGTTGGGTACCAGACTTAATCACCGTGAGATGTGCAGCTGGAAAGGGTAGAGAACTCCAGGTGCTGTGAACAATTTGTTATTATAAAAGTTAAGCACAATGATGAAACATGTGTAATGGGCTGATATAAATTATTCAAATAAGTGAAAAGTGAGTGTCAACAATAATTTGCAGAAAGGTACACTGTTGCATAAAAGACCTTCCATGATAATTTGTAAAGTTACTGCTTCATTGTGCTAAGGTATGCAGAGTCACTCAATTTTTAATCTATAGGATAGTATATTTATAAGTACTGGATCATTCTATATTTACTACTATTGCTTCATTTGGCACTTCAATCTACATACACTACTGGTCAGACAAATAGAAAGTATGCTAACATCAATGGTATAATATGTGGTACTGAATGTGTCATCAAATAAATCAAATGTAGCATTGAGTGGAGATTCTGTATTATGATGAGACTAGAGAGAAAACATTATGCTGCCATTAAGAGTTATTGGTAAAACTGGGGAAATAAGTAAATGTTCCACTGCTGCAGTAAGGCTACTAAACATAAACAATAAAAGACACTCTTTAACAAGTGTTGTATGAAAGACCAGTGTAGCAAAGGAGCATAAGAGCATAACCATTAGTTTGAACTGCTGAAGGACATTACTTTGGTTCTCTTTTGGTAAATGCATTTAATATGGCATTACTATAGGAAACAGTTGATGTTGCTAAGTATATGGGTGTAGCCTGGTAAATGGTAATGGTTCCACCGAGCTTGGCATGACGAGGGCCTATGGCCAAAGAATGGATTAGCATGAGTGAGCATCTAGTCTTAAATAGTAGGCACTTGCGTGTAAAAGACAGGAGGGCAGATAAAAGGTACATATGTACATAGCAGTTCTGTTTGGAAATGCCGAGGCTGTGACTAGAACAAACACCCTAATAACTTAGTATGAGTCGAGAGATACTGAGGCAGTAAGCCAAAGAGTTATGTGTCTGTCAAAGGAATGCAATGCTGAAACTTCCTGGCAGATTAAAACTGTGTGCCCGACCGAGACTCGAACTCGGGACCTTTGCCTTTCGCGGGCAAGTGCTCTACCATCTGAGCTACCGAAGCACGACTCACGGCCAGTACTCACAGCTTTACTTCTGCCAGTATAAAGTTGTGAGTACCGGCCGTAAGTCGTGCTTCGGTAGCTCAGATGGTGGAGCACCTGCCCGCAAAAGGCAAAGGTCCCGAGTTCGAGTCTCGGTCGGGCACACAGTTTTAATCTGCCAGGAAGTTTCATATCAGCGCACACTCCGCTGCAGAGTGAAAATCTCATTCTGGAATGCAATGCTATATACACAGGCAGTAACTGTAACTACAGGCGTAATTAGGCTGTACACTGTACACTTTTACACATTATAAATAACAAACATAGCAGTCTTACAAGGTAGACGTAATATTTGATAATGCTTTTACACAGTAGTTATTATCACGAGTAGCAACAGAAATTACATTATTGTTATTTAAAAAATCATGATAATGAGTGTGCACATTAATTGAGCCATACCAGAAAATACTCCACACATTCACTTATAAAGAAAGTGGTATGTAATTAATAGTATAACACATTAATTTACTGCATTGATTTTGTCAATGGTATTTGAATGAAAGTGTGATAACCACACATTCTTGTCTATGAAAAGCATAGATATGTGTTTAAAGGTACAGTAATTAGTATCAGTAGACACAGTATCAAATAATGTTTCAAGTAAAAAATCTAAATTAATTGTAGAACTATTATTGTAGTAATGGGATCCAATTCCATTTACATATACATCTACATTTACATTTTCAGCCTGTTTTCATTCCATTTCCTCTGCACACAATCTGCCAAAGTTTTGTACAATGTGTATTATCTGGTAGTGAGCTGCTCCATATATGCTTAAATATTTCTAGCTACAACTGAGTATTCCGTTGGAATTAATGCAACCCTCGATTTCCTCAAATTAGGACCTGTTCTCGCCCCTTGCTCTAGGGACTGACCCATGATATTCACATCATAGACATTTGACGGACATCTTTTCAACTTCACAATTTTTTACAAAAATATTCATCATACACTTCTCTTGCACTAACTTTTGTGTCCTTCTGTTAAGTGCTTTCACCACCTTAAACTATTTATTCTGCCACAATTTCAGTAACAGCAATTTTAAAATTTTCAAATATGATCTCCAATCATAAAACTGTATTCCATTTCCTTCTTTATGTACTACTCAGCATTAATTTTGTGATCCAGCTGTTCTCTTTGTCTGGCTTATAACTGTCATTGACCTTTTATCATAATGTAAAATGATTGGCTAGCCATCCACTATAGAAATGAAAGCTTTGATTTTCTCTTGTGACACATCTAATCCAGCATTATCACAATGCTCACCCATTACTTTATTCTCTAAAATCTCCTCCTGACTTCCCTCTGACAATGAATGAATTACATCTGTCAACGCAAAACCAACCTTAATCTACATCGGTCAATACAACATATGAACCACTGCCACTTCCTTCTTGAACATCCATTGACGCATCCACTGAGCTACAACCGACATTGCAGTGATTACTGCTGTTGGATTATATATCAACTGAGATGAGATTACGTCAATCTCTGCCAAGGTTGTATCAGCTTCTAGTCTTGAAACTGATACCAATATTGTTTTTCAATATTTTCTACCAATAGCCTCATCATACCCTGAATTAAATAAATCTTTTACTCCGATTTTCTTGTCATTTTATACATCTTTATCTTTTCCATGTATTTCTCTTTCCTTGCTATTACTCTGCATCTGATTTGTCCCTACTTTCTTGTCATCCCATTATTTCAACCTTGCTTTGTAACTCACCATATATTTTCAGATTTGCTACCTATCTTTTCCTTCACCATGCTGGTTTAGATTGACATCTCTGGACCTGAGATGCAGAGAAATCTAGTTTAGGTAAATTTGGAGAGGATATGGAGGCCAACAGGAACGGGAAACAACTCTTGGATTTCTGTGCCAGTATGGGCTTAGTAATCACAAACTCCTTTTTTAAACATAAGAACATTCACCGGTATACTTGGGAAGACAGGGGAACCAGATCTGTCATTGACTATATATTAACAGAGTAGGAATTCAGGAAGGCTGTGAGGGACACACGTGTATTCAGGGGATTCTTTGATGACACTGATCATTATTTAATCTGCAGCGAAATTGGTATTGTGAGGCCGAAAGTGCAGGTCAGGTCCATATGTAGGAGGATAAGAGTGGAGAAACTTCAGGATAAGGAAATCAGGCACAATACATAACAATGATCTCAAAAAGGTACCAGTTGGTTGAATGTAGTCAATTACAGTCATTGGAAAAGGAGTGGACAAGGTACAGGGACACAATACTAGAAGTGGCTAAAGAATGTCTTGGAACAGTAGTGTGTAAAGGTAGGATGAAGCAAACAGCTTGGTGGAATGATACAGTCAAGGCAGCCTGTAAAAGGAAAAAGAAGGCATATCAAAAATGGCTACATACTAGAACTCAGGTAGACAGAGAAAGTTATGTTGAAGAAAGAAACAAAGCCGAACAGATAATTACAGCATCCAAGAAGAAATCGTGGGAAGACTTTGGAAACAGGTTTGAGACTATGGGTCAAGCTGCTGGAAAACCATTCTGGAGTGTAATTAGCCGTCTTCGAAAGGGAAGTAAGAAGGAAATGTCAAGTATTTTGGACAGATCAGGAAAACTGCTGGTGAATCCTGTGGATTCCTTGGGCAGATGGAGGGAATATTTTGAAGAGTTGCTCAATGTAGGTGAAAATACGATCAGTAATGTTTCAGGTTTTGATGTACAATGAGGTAGGAATGAGGATGGAAATAGGATCACATTTGAGGAAGTGGTGAAAATGGTCAATCGATTGCAGTGCAATAAAGTAGCTGGGGTGGATGAAATTAAGTCAGAACTCATCAAATACAGTGGAATGTCAGGTCTTAAATGACTACACAGGATAACTGAAATGGCCTGGGAGTTAGGACAGGTTCCATCAGACTGGACAAAAGCAGTAATCACACCAATCTTTAAACATGGAAACAGAAAGGATTGTAACAACTACAGAGGTATCTCTTTAGTCAGCATTGTGGGTAAAATATTCTCAGGTACTGTTGAAAGGAAAGTGCGAGTATTAGTTGAGGACCAATTGGATGAAAATCAGTGTGGGTTTAGGCCTCTTAGAGGTTGTCAGGACCAGATCTTTAACTTACCGCAAATAATGGAGAATTGTTATGAGTGGAACAGGGAATTGTATCTATGCTTTATAGATTTAGAAAAGGCATATGACTGGGTTCCTAGGATGAAGTTATTGTCTGTTCTATGAGATTATGGAATAGGAGGCAAACTTTTGCAAGCAATTAAGGGTCTTTACATGGATAGTCAGGCAGCAGTTAGAGTTGATGGTAAATTGAGTTCATGGTTCAGAGTAGTTTCAGAGGTAAGACAAGGCTGCAACCTGTCTCCACTGTTGTTCATATTATATATGGATCATATGTTGAAAACAATAGACTGGCTGGGTGAGGTTAAGATAGGTGAACACAAAATAAGCAGTCTTGCATATGCGGATGACTTAGTTGTGATGGCAGATTTGACTGAAAGTTTGCAAAGTAATATTTCAGAGCTAGATCAGAAATGTAAGGACTATGGTATGAAGATTAGCATCTCCAAAACGAAAGTAATGTCAGTGGGAAAGAGATATAAAGGGACTGAGTGCCAAATAGGAGGAACTAAGTTAGAACAGGTGGATAGTTTCAAGTACTTAGGATGCATATTCTCACAGGATGGAAACATAGTGAAAGAACTGGAAGCAAGGTGTAGCAGAGCTAATGCAGTAAGTGCTCAGCTACGTTCTACTCTCTTCTGCAAGAAGGAAGTTGGTACCAAGACTAAGTTATCTGTGCACCGTTCAATCTTTTGACCAACTTTGTTGTATGGGAGTGAAAGCTGGGTGGATTCAGGGTACCTTATGAATAAGGTTGACGTTACGGATATGAAATTAGCTAGGATAATTGCAGGTACTAGTAGATGGGAACAATGGCAGGAGGGTGTCCACAATGAGGAAATCAAAGAAAAACTGGGAATGAACTCTACAGATGTAGCAGTCAGGGCGAATAGGCTTAGATGGTGGGGTCATATTACACGCATGGGAGAAGCAAGATTACCCAAGAGACTCATGGGTTCAGCAGTAGAGGGTAGGAGGAGTCGGGGCAGACCAAGGAGAAGGTACCTGGATTCGGTTAAGAATGATTTTGAAGTAATAGGGTTAACATCAGAAGAGGCATCAATGTTAGCACGGAATAGGGGATCATGGAGGAATTTTATAAGGGGGACTATGCTCCAGACTGAACGCTGAAAGGTATAATCAGTCTTAAATGATTATGATGATGATGATGCTACCCATCTTGTCCTTTACCATGCTGTTTTAAATTGACATCTCTGGACTTGAGATGCAGATAAATCTAGTTTTCTGCTCTACTATTGTGGTTATGTTGTCCTTGCATTGCTGGTTGTTTAGACCTTTACTCTTTGTCTTGATGTCTAAAATTTCTTCCTCATTGTTCCCCCTTTATTAATTATTTCCATTATTACTGACACTCCTGTGAAATATATTGTATTGATTCCTTTTGTTCTAATTAAAATATACATTGTAGTTCCCATTCCCTTGCCTGCTGGTGAAACCCTGTGGTTTCCAGTTTCACTAAAAATTCCAAGAATTTAGCTACTGGGTTGGTTGGGCTGTGTATTAAGTCCCATTGCATCGATTCTGGAAATTGTCACTTGAGCATTCTAATTTCATTTAGAACATCCAGCAGTCAAGCATTGTGCATGGGTTTAGCTACTTCACATACACAAAACTTTCTCATTTATGTTTTGCTATGTCTGTAAATTGGTCCATTTAAGAACTTGTTCTGAAGTTTCATCTGTTTTGCCTCACTCCAGGATTTATTTACAAAACATTTTTCAAATTCCTCATATTAGCTAAACAAGTCATTGAACAGTTTTTCCCACTGTTGCACATTTCTTTCTAACTGCTTTTCCACTAGTTTTCTTTTTCACACATCAGAAATTCCTGGAGTGCAGCTGTCTTTACATGCTACAAGAAGATCTGTCAGATGGCACTTTCCATTGTTAGGAAAGCATATTTCAGATCCTGGTCCACCACGTGGTGCATTTATTAACGTGGCGACCTGATCCGTCACTAATACATCTACTTTCAAATTCGTCTCCTCCAAACCCCACTGAATTTTTTCCAATGACCATTTTGCAATTTACAGTCCTTTCAGACACATTCTGAATCACATCTTGTGTTTTCTGCAAAAGTGTATTCTGCATTAGAAAACAGTAATTAACACCACCCCTCAATGGTCATGCATCTTTTCCACATTTAGGTCCCTTGATCTTTTTAACATCATTTATTTTCTCATCCACGCAGCCTTCTTCATTGGGAATTTTGTCAATTTTGGTTCTGATTTGATTTAACTTACACTAAATCATAACATCTACATTGATTTTAATTTATGCCGATTCTAGATCTGCTGTTGATGACGACGCTGAAGCTCTCATGGTTGTAGCTGATTTCTGCACTGTTGATCTCTGATGCTGAAGCTCATGACACTTATTCAATGTACTTTCATAGTGCCATCATCTTCCCTCCTCCACTGCTTAATATCACTAGCAACTCTGTGTACTACTACTGCTGAATCTTTCTAAGCTCGATGCCCCTATTCAAAATTGTCTACACCTCTCAGGACAGAGACAACACATTCTTGATTGTAAATTCAGAACTAAATAAATTTAAGACCACATTCCGGACAAGAAAGACCCCATTCATGACTTAACTGTATGGCCCAAGGCACGACTCTGTTAGTCAAAATCTTTTCTCGTAGGTTTTTCAGGGTTGTGGCATACACAGCATTCTTAACACCTTAATGTGATAGAGGCCAATCAGTCCACTGCACTGGTAATCTTGCCATCAAACGATTGAGGGCAGACACACAATGTGAGTTAAACATTATTACATGCAACATATCAGAAAAATTTGCAGTAATAACATACGCTATGCCCCGGAATTATGTTTAATGTAACTGGTTAATTCAGAAAGACATGGCTTCGAGCTGAATTGTGGTCCTTAATGAAGCAAAGCAGTGAGTCATTTAGTAAGAATGTCCCATTTTCAACAAAACTGGCAGCATGTGAGTGATGGTAGTCTTCACTTAATACACTTAAAATGGTAAGTGTGTTTATACACCAGGTCTTCTAACCCCACTCTCAGCTGCATAAACTAAAGTCCATATAAAGTGCAATACATGCACATGCTCTGTCAGCCAAATCTATAAACTCAAGTCTCTGTTCATAATCTCTGAGTTGGCTGGACTCCCAATCATAAAAAATATGAGTTTATGATGGTCACAATCAAATATTCAATCTCATGTCATAAAAACTAAACCAGCCCTCTCTGTCTGATGGCCATAACATAACTTTTGTTTGCATTTTCCAGCAGCTACCAACACAACATCTCCCCCCACTATGACCACCAAAGTCACCAAAGATAACTAATAGGGTGTCTATTGGATCCCTACCAAATAATGCACAATTGCAACACTTTGATAGATTTCGTGCATTTGACATAGAGTGAAAACAACCTGTAAATGTAAATGGAATTGGACCCCATTCCTGCACTAGTAATTCTATAACTAATTTATGTATGTTACATGAAACAGTATTTGATACCATGTCTAATCATACTAATTATTACTCCTTTAAGCACAGATGTATGCTTTTTATAGGCAACAATGAGTATTTTTCACACATCAATCAAATAGTGTCGGTAACATCAACATGTCAAATTAATTTGACATATGATTATTTACATACCGCTTCCTATATAAGTGTGGTGTCTGTAGTATTTTTCTTGTATGAGGCGATTGATATAAACACTTATCATCGTAGCATATTAAATAATAACAATAATGAAATTTCTGTCGTTACTGTTTATAATGACTGCTGCACAATGCTATTATATGATATTATGGCTACCTTGTAGATCTGCCTTATTTGTTATGTATAATGTGTAAATTCCTACAGTATAGAGTCTAGTTATGTTTGTAGTTACAGTTGGTGCTTGTGAACATAGGATTGCATTAGTTGGTTGACACATAACCGTTACGTTTACTGTATGAATATTTCTAATCTCATTCTAAGTTATTCGAGTTTTTGTTCTGTTCAGAGCCCTGGTGTTTCCAAACAACACTGCTTTGGATATTTGTAGCTGTTAGCCAGCCTGTTGGCTTTTACATGTAAATGCCTATCACTTAAGGCCAGATTCTAACTCCTCCTAATCCATTCTTAGTCAATAGGCCCTTGTCTTGTTGAGCTCGGTTGAATCCATTACCGTTTGCCCACCCTTTGTTGAAATACATTGCAGAGTCAACAGTTTTCTATACTAAATCAATGTTGAACACATTTCCGGAAAGGGAAAGATCCCTGGCATCCTTCTGCAGTTCAAACTAATGGTTATGCTCCTTTGCTGCTCTGGTTTTCCCCAGATAAATCTTAACGACATCGTAATTTATTCTCTCTAGCCTCACCATGTTACAAAATCTCCACTTAATGCTACATTTGATTTCTTAGATGACACATTCAGTACCACTTAGCATACCATTGATGCAGAATTTCTGTCTGTCTCTGAACAGTAGTGTAAACAGCTTGAAGGGGTGACTGAAGCATTACTACTAACTATAGAATGATCCAGTACTTATAAATACATTATCCTACAGAATTAAACTTGCATACTTTTACACAAAGACATAGCAATTTTAATATTATGATGAAATGTTTTTTTATGCAATGGTGTTCCTCTATGCAAATGACTGTTGACTCTCAGCATTCCCTTACTTGCATAATCTATACCAGCCCACTGTGTTACGTCACATCACATATTTCATTGCAGCACCTGGTGCTGCTCTGCCTACTCTATCCAGTTGCACATCTCATGGTGATGAGTCTGGTACCCAACTCTAAGTATTGCAACCATGCGTGTGTCACTCTGCACCCATCATCAGCAAAGATGACGTAAAATGTGTCAACATTGGATCACAGAGCAGCCTCCAAAATATTAAGTCTGTAGGAATATCCAAATTCGTGCTTTACACACGATGCCCAGTGGAATTGACACATACAAAAAGAGGCAATGCAACGACCTAATATGTTGACAGAATTGGATGTTCATTTATTTTAAGCAACCATTTATATCTGTTGGAAAATTTTAAAACTAAAAAAATGACAATTACTATTACACTCACACAAAACCAAGTGAATTACGTTAGCTTTTTACTATCCCTATGTGTACTGATTGATCCCTTTCTGTTTGCCAAACTCCACACACCTCAAATTATGCCGACTATTTGTATTACCTTGTGGTGCGAATTTATAAGTGCCTCCTTATTCTTTACGGTCCTGTTAGCACTATCAAGATCACCACAACACAAAATGTAAGTATCCCATGAATGTTTTTATATTAAGCATGTAATACGTAACAACTGCATGTATAATTATATATACCTTATGCACTGTTAAATGAGTGAAACAGCTCATCCCTAATTGAGTCTGGGATAGTTGTAACATGCAAATGTGTTGTTTTCTGTTTGCTCCCAAGCTTCCTGTTGAGTTTTATTCTTCATTTATTTATTTATTCATTTATTTATTGTTCTGTGGGACCAAATTAAGGAGAAGTCTCCATGGTCATGGAACGAGTCAATACATGAAATTATAACATGATATTAGAAACAGATAAAATGAAATATAAAAAAAACATATTCAGGTGACAAGTCGTAAGTTTAAATAAAGAAAATCAACAATGTAACAGTGGAATTTGCTTAATTTTTTAGCTCTTCCAGGAGCTCCTCGACAGAATAGGAGTGAGCCATGAGGAAACTCTTCAGTTTAGACTGAAAAGAGTTTGGGCTACTGCAAAGATTTTTCAGTTCTTCTGGTAGCTTATTGAAAATGGATGCAGCAGAATACTGCACTCCTTTCTGCACAAGAGTCAAGGAAGTGCATTCCACATGCAGATTGGCTTTCTGTCTAGTATTAACTGAGTGAAAGCTGCTAACTCTAGGGAATAGGCTAATATTGCTAACAACAAACGACATTAAAGAAAATGTATACTGTGAGGGCAATGTCAGAATTCCCAGACTACTAAATAGGGGTCGACAAGAGGTTCTCGAACTTACACCACATATAGCTCGAACAGCCTGTTTCTGAGCCAAAAATACCCTTTTTGAATCTGAAGAATTACCCCCAAAAATAATACCATATAACATAAGTGTATGAAAATATGCGAAGTAGACTACTTTTCATGTTGAAGTGTCACTTATTTCAGATACTGTTCTAATGGTAAATAAAGCAGCATTTAGTTTCTGAACAAGATCCTGGACATGGGCTTTCTACAACAGCTTACTATCTATCCGAACGCCTAGGAACCTGAACTGTTCCATCTCGCTTATAGTATGTCCATTCTGTCTGATCAAAATATCAGTTCTTGTTGAGTTGTGAGTTAGAAACTGTAAAAACTGAGTCTCACTGTGATTTAGCATCAAATTATTTTTTTACAAGCCACAAACTTATTTCATGAACTACATTATTTGGTACTGTTTCAATATTACACACAAGATCCTTCACTATCAAGCTGGTGTCATCAGCAAACAGAAATATTTTTGAATCACCTGTAATACTAGAAGGTGTATCATTTATATAAATAAGAAACAGCACTGGCCCCAGCACCGACCCTTGGGGAACGCCCCACTTAACAGTGCCCCATTGGGACTGAACATCACTACCACTGTCAATATTGTGGAGAATTATCTTCTGCTTTCTGTTCTTAAAGTAAGAGGCAAACCAATTGTAAGCTACTTCCCTTACTCCATAATGGTCCAACTTCTGCAGTAATATTTTGTGGTCAACACAGTCAAAAGCCTTCGTTAAATGAAAGAAAACACCTAGTGTTCACAACCTTTTATTTAATCCGTCCAAAACCTCACAGAGAAAAGAGAATTGAGCATGTTCAATTGTTAAACCATTTCTAAAACCAAACTGAACATTTGATGGCAAATTATGTGAATTTAAATGCTCCAGTAACCTTGTATATACAACCTTCTCGATAACTTCAGCAAACACCGATGGCATAGAAATAGGTCTAAAATTGTCAACATTATCAATGTCTCCCTTTTTAAAAAGTGGCTTCACTACCGAGTACTTTAATCGGTCAGGAAACCAACCACTCCTAAAGGAAAAGTTACAGATATGGCTAAGTACTGGGCTAACATACATAGAACAATACTTCAGTATTCTGCTAGATACCCCGTCATATCCATGAGAGTTCTTGGTCTTTAGTGATTTAATTATTAACTCAATCTCCCTCTTGTCAGTATCATAGGGGAGCATTTCAGGTAACAGTCTCAGAACACTTTTTTTTTAAGAGCACTATATGATTCCCTGTTGGGACTAGGTTTCTATTTAGTTCACCTGCTATATTCAAAAAGTGATTATTAAATATTGTACATATATGCGACTTATCAGTAACACGGACATTCCCACTATGCACTGATTCTATATCCTCGACCTGTCTCTGCAGACCAGCCACTTCCTTTACGACTGATCATATGGTTTTAATTTTATCCTGAGACTTAGCTATTCTATCTACATACCACATACTTTTTGCCTTTCTAATAACATTTTTAAGCGCCTTACAATACTGTTTGTAATGGGCTGCTGCATTTACATTTTGACTTTTTCTAACATTCTGATATAATTGCCACTTTGTTCTACAAGATACTCTTATCCCTCTAGTCAGCCACCCAGGCTGCCTGTTTGTGCTAGAACCCTGCTTTGAATGTTCTAATGGAAAGCAACTTTCAAAGAGCATGAAAAAAGTCTTCAGAAAAGCATTATATTTATCGTTTACTGTATTAGTACTATAACATCTTGCCACTCTTGTTCCTTGATAAGGTTTACAAAGGTCTCTGCAGCAACTGGATCATCTTTCTGAAACAGCTGATGACCATATTTAACACGTGTTGCAGCACAAAAATCTTTTAGAGTTAAAATTTGTGCATCATGATCTGAAAGGCCATTCATCTTTTTGCTAACACCTTCTAGTAATGAGGAATGAACAAAAATGTTGTCTATGGTCGTTCTACTGTTCCCTTGCACTCTCATTGGAAATAATATGGTTTGATAAGATTATATGAATTAAGGAGGTCTAACCAGTATCCTCTTCCTTGCACAATCACTTATACAATTAATATTGAAGTCACCACATATAACTAACTTTTTGTGTTTCCTATAAAGTGAACCAAGAACTTCCTCTAGCTTTAGCAAAAATGTTGTGCAATCGGAGTCTGGGGATCTATAAATAACAACAGTTAGAAGTTTAGCTCCGTTAAATTTAACCACACCTGCACAACATTCAAACACCTTTTCAATGCAGTACTTTGAAACATCAATTGACTCAAGTGGGATGCCGTTTTTCACATACATGGGTACTCCCCCACACTGCAAAAAGCTCCTCGAAAAGCTGCCAGCCAACCTGTATCATGGTAAAGGAAGCCTCTGAATTATCTCCTTATTTAAGTATTGTTCAGATATACCAATAATTTCAGAGTCAACATATATAAGCAGTTCATTAACTTTATCTCTAATACCTTGCATATTTTGATGAAATACACTAATTCCCTCATTACTCGGATACCTAAGCTTTGTCAAAAGTGGTTCCTTTGTTAGAGAGACTTCCCTTAAGCAGCAATACCTGTCAGCTGACTTCAATCTAAAAAAAGGTGCAGCTCTAACACCCACTACTGCAGGAATTTTCCCATGAGTAATCCAAACCAACCCCACCTATGCTGTCACCTATAAGCTTTGCCAACCTCCCCTTCCCATACCTGTTGAGGTGCAGGCCATGTCCAGTGAAACCCGTCCTGCTGATAGACTCCACCGAAACGTGACCCATGCTTTCTGTCATCAGCGCACCCCCAAGTCTCATGTTATTATGCCCAACGGCTCTATTAAGATGAGGCCAATCGTGACGCTGAAACAGTTCCACGAAATGCACATTCGTGTTGCCAGTCTGAGTGGCATCTGATTTGTCCCTACTTTCTTGCCATCCTTCACAATCTCCATTTTCATTACTTCAACCTTGCTTTGTAACTCTTACAGTAGAATATCTTTGGCTTCCCTCTGACACCCATGCCTCCATCTTTGCTACCCTCCATGCTTACCTTTCTTCTGTTGCTTCATAACCTGGTTTGTGAGTAACTGAATCCACTTTCCCTTCTTCCCCTTTTTTCCCATCTCTCCTCCCTGATGAAGGAACAAAGTTCAGTTTTGTGTATCTATCGGCTGTACTGAGCTGAGGTAAGTACTGGCCAGCTCCTCTATCTATTTGTTAGTATTTGTTTCACATCTTTATATGACATTTTCCATTAATAATTTAAACTTTTATGATGGTCATAATCAGAAAAACCAAACCAGCTCTCTCTGCCTGATGGCCATAACATAACTGGTCCTTGCATATTCCAGCAGCTGCCAAGACCACATCTCCCACCACCATGTCCACTGAAGTTACCAATGATAACTAATTGGATCTCTGTTAGATCATTACCAGATAATGCTCTTTTTGAAATACTTTGATAGGTTGCGTGCAGTTGAAATTTAGTGAAAATGACATGAAACGTAAATGTAGATGTAAATGTAAATGGAACTGGACCTCATTCCTGCACTAATAATTCTACAATTAAATTACATATGTTATGATTCCACGTCTACTGATACTAATTACTATTCCATTAAGCACAGATGTACACTTTTTATATTCAAGACTGTGTCTATATCACACTTTCAGTGAAATATTGCCAACAAAATCAATATATTAAATTAATATGATATACTATTAACTACGTACCGCTTCCTGTATAAGTGTATGTCTGTAGTAATTTTCTGGAATGACACACTCAATGTAGACACTTATCATGATGGCATATTAAATAATTTGTGCTGCTACCTGCTACTGGTGATAATGATAAATGTGCAATGCCATTATCTGATATTATGTCTACATTGTAGGGCTGCCTTATCTGTTATTTATAATGTGTAAATGCGCACAGTTCAGAGTCTAGCTATGCTTGTATATACAGTTGGTGCTTGTGTACAAAGGATTGAATTCATTGGACTGACATATAACTGTTATGCTTACTATATGAATATTTCTTGACCCATTCTAAGTTATTAGGCTATTTGTTCTGTTCAGAGCCTTGCTGTTTCCAAACAAGATAGCTTTGAACATTTGTAGCTATTAGTTGACGTTTTCGCTTTTACATGTAAGTGCGACCACTTAAGGACAGATTCTCACTCCTGCTAATCCATCCTTTCTCTATAGGCCCTCGTCATGTCAAGCTCAGTTGAACCCATTATCGGTTGGCCAGCCTTTGTCGAAATTCACTGCACACTCAACAGTTTTCTATACTAAATCATTGTTGACTGCATTTCCCAAAAGGGAACAATAACTGGCGTCCTTCTGGTATTCAAACTAAGGGTTATGATCCTTGTCTGCTCTGGTTTTTTTGTACAACTCTCGTTAAAGAGTGTCTCTTATTGTTTACAATTTATGGCCTTACTGCAGCAGCGGAAAATTTCACGGTTTCCCCAGGTCTAACAAGTAACTCATAATGGTAATGTAATGTGTTCTCTCTAGTGTCGTCATCTTACATAATATCTGCTTAATACTACCGTTGATTTATTAGATGACAAATTCAGTACCATCTAGACTACTATTGATGTTAGCATAATTTCCTTCTGTGTTGGACCAGTAGTGTGAATAGCTTGAAGTGGTGACTGAAGCATTACTACTAACTATAGAATGATCCAGTACTTATAAATACACTATCCTATAGATTTAAGCTTGCGTGCTTTTGCACAAAGACATAGCAATTTTAACATATCATGAAAGTTTTTCATGCAACGATGTCCCTTTGTGCAAATGACTGTTGACTGTGAACTTTCAAGTACATGCTTAATCTATACCAGCCCATGGTGTTTCATCATATCACATGTTTCATTGTAGCACTTCACTTTTATTATAGTCATTTGGTCAGAGCACTTTGTGTTGCTCTTCCCACTCATTCCAGTTGCACATCTCATGATGATGTGTATGCTACCCGATGCTAAGTACTGTGGCAATTCATGTATCACTCTGCACCCACCATCAGCAAAGATGATGTAGAATCTGTCAAAATTGTATCACAAAGGAGCCCCCAGGATATATTTTGTGGACATTAGCTTAAAGACACAAGACAGTAGCCATAAATTTAAAATTTACCAAAAAGATTCTTTCACTGACATTTTCATCCCAACATCCTACAATCTACAAACTTGCAGCATTCTGTCACATGATCCACTGTTTCCTTTCTATCCCTATGTCCCAAGAAATTTGACCGCAACACCATTGACAACATTTTATGCAAATAGATGAAGAAGTAAGTGAGTTCCCTACTGTCCCCAATGAAAAACACAAACAGGAAAAGAAATGGTGCAGATTACCTTTTATAGGGAAAACATCAAATAGCATAAGTAACATCTTGAAGGCAAAGGGTTTCTTGGTGTTTTTCAAGAAGAATATAATAATTACAATCCCAAAGAAACCAGGTATTGACAGATGTGAAAATTACCGAACTATCAGTTTAATAAGTCACAGCTGCAAAATACTAACACGAATTCTTTACAGATTAATGGAAAAACTGGTAGAAGCCGACCTCAGGGAAGATCAGTTTGGATTCCGTAGAAATGTTGGAACATGTGAGGTAATACTGACCTACGACTTATCTTATAAAATAGATTAAGGAAAGGCAAACCTACATTTCTAACATTTGTAGACTTAGAGAAAGCTTTTGACAATGTTGACTGGAATACTCTCTTTTAAATTCTTAAGGTGGCAGGGGTAAAATACAGGGAGCGAAAGGCTATTTACAATTTGTACAGAAACCAGATGGCAGTCGAGTGGCATGAAAGGGAAGCAGAGGTTGGGAAGGGAGTGAGACAGTGTTGAAGCCTCTCCCCGATGTTATTCAATCTGTATATTGAGCAAGCAGTAAAGGAAACAGAAGAAAAATTCGGAGTAGGTATTAAAATCCATAGAGAAGAAATAAAAACCTTGAGGTTCGCCGATGACATTGTAATTATGTCAGAAACAGCAAAGGACTTGGAAGAGCAGTTGAACGGAATGGACAGTGGGAGGATATAAGATGAACATCAACAAAAGCAAAATTAGGATAATGGAATGTAGTCGAATGAAGTCAGGCAATGCTGAGGGAATTAGATTAGGAAATGAGACACTTAAAGTAGTACATGAATTTTGCTATTTGGGGAGCAAAATAACTGATGATGGTCGAAGTAGAGAGGATATAAAATGTAGACTGGCAATGGCAAGGAAAGCGTTTCTGAAGAAGAGAAATTTGTTAACATTGAGTATAGATTTAAGTGTCAGGAAGTCGTTTCTGAATGTATGTGTATGGAGTGTAGCCATGTATGGAAGTGAAACATGGATGATAAATAATTTGGACAAGAAGAGGATAGAAGTTTTCAAAATGTGGTGCTACAGAAGAATGCTGAAGATTAGATGGGTAGATCACATAACTAATGAGGAGGTATTGAATAGACTTGGGGAGAAGAGGAGTTTGTGGCACAACTTGACAAGAAGAAGGGACCGGTTGGTAGGACATGTTCTGAGGCATCAAGGGATCACAAATTTAGCATTGGAGGGCAGCGTGGAGGGTAAAAATCATAGAGGGAGACCAAGAGATGAATACACTAAGCAGATTCAGAAGGATGTAGGTTGCAGAGAGTAATGGGAGATGAAGAAGCTTGCACAGGTTAGAGTAGCATGGAGAGCTGCATCAAACCAGTCTCAGGACTGAAGACCACAACTACATCAACAACTATGTCAATTTTCAATTATTGCTCGGCGTTTTTTGGCTTGATGCATATAAAGTAATTTCAGATTTTACAGCCAAAGAATTGACATGCAATTACAACAATCATTGTTATGCACTACTGTTTAAGAATAGTGGAGTAAGAAGTAATGGGAAATATGAGATAAGGTTAGTGGCTACAAGAAGCACAGAGTTCTGGTTACACTTGGAAATAAAGCTAAAAGCATTTGAATAAGATTTGTTAATAAAACAAGAAGTGGACTGATACCAAATTGTTATGGTATGGAAAGCTGTTTTCAGGTAAACAGGGGTTCTTGGAGACATATATATACTTTAAGATAAAGGATTCCATTTTTTGTAAACTTTATCCTATGCTGCTGAATATACAGACAGTAGTGCTTGAAAACGATGTTATGGAGCATAATCTTAGTATACGTAATAATCCCCTGGTAGTAGTACATAAACCTACTGTCAGAGTCAGGTTAGTCCTCAATATGCATACGTTGAATAATGACATAAAAATGGAATGAAACAGACCAGTCTGTATTGATGAATTACTGTCAAAATTCAAACAAGCACAGTATTTTAATTAAGTGTTAGGTTATTGTAACATAATTTGTTGATCTATTTACACCAACAATTATGATAAATAATTACAGAAAACTGAGTATAACATTTGTACTTACATTTATTTCTGGAAGATATGCACAGAGGTCACCAGCAATGGCCACCATGATGCAGTGAACAGAACACCTCATTGTATCCCAGAGTACCAAAAAAGTATCACTGAGGAAAAATTCTGGAGGCAGCTAAAATTTCCAGCGTACTGGACACATGGTTGCAGTGTAGAAGAAACTGTAATTGCACTTAAATCCATACAGAATAGAATAGAATAAAATAGAATGATTTTATTGTTGTTAGGCCATTAAGGCAATAGACAGTCATATATATAATACAATCTAATTCATGTTGCAATAGAACAAACAGAGAAGTAATGTACTGCCAGCTGTATGTTAACTGAAGAGGCTAAAAAAGTTAATCATGTATGTAGAGGATATATTACTAGTATCAAAGACATGGGATGAACATTGTAATCAGTTAACAAGAATTATGGACAGGTTTTACATTAAAAGTATTACAATTAAGCATCCTAAATCACTTTTCAGCAGAGAAGAGTGTGACATCTGGTACACATAAATGGGATAAAACCTGAACCAGAATGAATATGGGCTATCAGAGAGTGTCCGGAAGCAAAGGAATGTGTATCAATCAGCAATTGAGATTGTTTCGTGGTGAAGCAGGATTTTATAGGTGGTACATATGGGAGCAACCTGTGAACAATCCAAGGCTATTAATACTTCTTAAACAAAAAGCATTCAATAATATTAAGTTAGCGTTGCCAGAGGCACCTATTTTAGAACATCCAGAAATGGATAAGCCTTTTACATTTAGTACTGATGCATTCGAATATGGTTTTGCTTGCGAATTGTTCCAGGCAGAGTGGGATCTGACATTAGAAGACAGCAATATCTTAGCATTTCCCTACAGAACACTGAGCAAACATGAGTTAAATTATACCACAACAAAGAAAGAGTTATTGGCCATAGTATGGAGGTAAAGAAATTTCAGACTCATTCTTACTGGAATGTTGGCTATTACTTAGGAGACTCATAAGGTATTTTTCCTACAAGATTACCATCTACTCATAGATCACATTTTCAACATCACTGCAGTATCATCAGCTACCTGTGTGCCTCATAATTATGCATGCTGTCTTCAGCACTGACTGCAGCCATCCAATACTTGTGGCCACCATCTTCTTTGCAATTTTACATGTCAAAAACAACTTAACTCTCCCTTCTGTGAGTGACTTCTTCTTACTTTGTGAGCAAAGACTACTATTTATGGTTCAACAGGTCTTGTATATTTGTAACTAATGTCAGTGGTTGTCCTTGTCAGTTGGTCACTTAAAACTGTTTACATTCTTCAAAATTCCCTTCACCTGCTCTCATTCACTTACCACACTCTGTCCTGGCCATAATGGTCAACATCTGTCATGTTTGTCATGTTCCCTGGTGCTACTATGCTTCACCATACGTAACACCACCTTGTCTTTGGCGGGTTGAATGTGCTTTAGGCTAACACTGAATAGATGATCACCTGTAATAATAGTTGTGAGCTGGCCCTGCTGATCAGTTTCAACTTGACTTCTTGCAGTGCGTCTTTTCCAAAGTTTGAGTGCTTCACTGAAAGGGAGTGGGGTTTCTGCTATCTTTAGCTATGTAAATTATTTCTGATACTGACTTTACTATAAGCACTGTATTTTCTTCCAGAGACTTACACAATTACAATTCACAACTACATGACAATTACTCTTAATATGGATCTTTACTCAAAATCAACTAGTCTCTCTCATATCTTTTCTACTTCTATTGACATTCTTGAAGTTGTGTGCTTCTGTATTCTCTGGTGGTCCTGCAAAGTTCCCTCAACTGGTTGCAACTTGGGATAGTGTGCTCCATCAGCAAGTGGAGACCCACACTCACCACTCAGGCTGCAACACACAGGTAGTGGCTTATTACACTTCACTCAGTACAAAAAGAGAACTCTCATCTATATACTATTTCTACAAAGTCCTTCTAGGCTATATACAATTTTTGTATTTCATTCACATGGCCTTCCTCCATACTCTGAAGAGAATAACAGTGTATCATGGTCTCCTCTACAAAAATGTTATGGGACAGCACAGTATAGTGAGTTAGTAGTGCAAATTGTAAGTTACTACTAGCTCTTTTATTTCACAACCTCTTTCATCGGTGAATACTTACGACAAGCAGCATACCAAATGGTGAGAAAGCATGGCCTGGCATACAGCTGTTGCCTTTGCAATACATGTGGTGCCACCCTTATTTTCCCCCTCCCAATGCCTACATGCATATAGCAACCATTGCTGGTGCTGCCATCATAAACTGTGTTTTGTCAATGTGGTTTGTTATTGTCAAGTTCAAATGATCGTAGGAAAGCTGCACCTGCTGAACACCTCAATACCTCATGGTTCAAGCCCCTAGTCTGACGCCACAATGCAGTAGAAGCTATAATAACGTTTGTCGTTATTAGTAAACCTTCGTACTTGGTAAATAAGGCCTGAATATGCATTTTAGTATCTACATCTACATGGATACTCTGCAAATCACATTTAAGTGCCTGGCAGAGGGTTCATTGAACCACCTTCACAATTCTCTATTATTCCAATTTCGTATAGCGCACAGAAAGAATGAACACCTATATCATTCTGTACGAGCTCTGATTTCTCTTATTTTATCATGGTGATCATTCTGCCCTATGTAAGTCAGCATCAACAAAATATTTTTGCATTTGGAGGAGAAAGTTGGTGATTGGAATTTCGTGAGAAGATTCCATCGCAACAAAGAACGCCGTTCTTTTAATGATTTCCAGCCCATTTTTGTGACCCTCTCCCCCATATTTTGATAATACAAAACGTGCTGCCTTTCTTTGAATTTTTTCGATGTACTCCGTCAGTCCTACCTGGTAAGCATGCCACACCGCACAGCAGTATTCTAAAAGAGGATGGACAAGTGTAGTGTAGGCAGCCTCCATAGTAGGGCTGTTACATTTTCTTAGTGTCCTGCCATTAAAACGCAGCCTTTGGTTAGCCTTCCCTACAACATTTTCTATGTGTTCTTTCCAATTTGTTTGTAATTGTAATACCTAGGTATTTAGTTGAAATTACAGCTTTTTATTATTTTTATTACAAGTTATCTTCATTTATCCCATGAGGTAATTATTCAAGATTTCATAGTAATAAAATGTGATATGCTTCAGTGGTTCATGGGCATTGCATTGGATAATGTTGTGAAAGCTGCACAATATTTCAACAAGACAGCCACTCGTTAACTTCAGGTCTTTACTGACATTCTGCTGTAGCTGCTCAACAATATGTCACTGCCACACTACAAAATGGCAGACATCGATTGGTGGGGTTATAATGTCACCATAAACAAATCACAGAGGACTTTGACATCCAAAGCCCCCTGTCAGAAAAACAAGCCATGGTCCTTGCATGCACAATACAGGAAATGTGCAGCAACAAATCAGTGTTCAATGTCTGCTCTTATAATGAGCTGAACCTGTGTAAAACTTTTAGCTGTATTCCATGGAGGACTTTCTCCATAATTTCTACTATTTAACTTTAGCAGTTCAGCGCACAGTATACGCTTATAATTTTAATGTAATGCAACTTTACCTTTTCTGAAGAAGATACCCTTAGTGGTATTGTATTGAAACCTGGTCGAGGCT